>NW_026732193.1:0-550000 GCF_028476545.2 Physella acuta | reverse complement strand
ATAAAATGTGCTTAATAGTGCGGAATATTATTAATACTTTGTAAATTCACATGCGCTTTTTGAGAAATCGGAAATAGTGAAAATTACCACTTCCAGTCAACGGAAATTACTCAAAATTTAATAGTTATCAGAGAATTAGATCTTCTACTTATATGTAAAATGTCATATATCTATCTGAAATAGTACTCAAGTTATAGGTTTTTGAAAAATTCAAAGCCGAAAAAGTACCACTTCCGGTTATAGGAAATCGCTCAAAAGTTTATACGGATCTAAGATTTAGATATAATACTTCTTTATAAAATTTCATCAACCTAGATGTAACGGTACTCAAGTAATCGTGTTTGCACACATACAGATACACGGACAGAATGGAATAATCCAGTTTTTCCAACTCCATTACGCATAAAACGCCAAAATTTTGATATATCTGGATTTATAATTTTTGCCCGATTAAAATAAGTCCTCTATATCCCGGATGTGCTGAAGGACCGAGGAGTAAAAAAAAAGAAAACTGTCAACATTTCATGTGATTTTTGTGCACGACTACAATACTTTCTCTATACTCTGTATACGAGAAAGTAATAATTGCTTGCGATTGTTCTTGCATCGACAAATGTTTCGAAAAAAGAAAAGCAGGCTGAAATCTTATATGATGGACCACAGAACACGTAACATGCTGACCAATAATGTTGGAGGAAATTCACTTCAATACAACAATTAATTACAAAGAAACAGTGTTTAGCAGGGGAAATCACCTACTCATGATGTCACTTTTAAACAAATAAACCGAGAGTAATCTCCCCTAAACTTTCTCGAGTATTCTTATATAAAAAAACAGGGGATGGTAGTTCGGGATATAGAAATGAATTTTAATCAATTTTAAATACTTACACTTTTAAAAATAGAATAAAATTTCGTAGAAAACAAATTACTACTTCCGGTAAACGGAAATTACTCAAAATTTGACAGAAGGTAGAGAATTAGATCTGTTACTTACATGTGAAATTTTATTTATCTAGCTGAAATAGTATTCAAGTAATAGGCTTTTGAAAAATCAAAGTAAAAAAAGTAACACTTCCGGTTATCGGAAATCGCTCAAAAGTTGATACGGATCTACGATTTTGATAAAATACTTATACATGAAATTTCATCAACCTAGCTGTAAAGGTATTTAAGTTATCGTATTAAGAGACACACAGACATACACACAGACATACACACAGACGTACGGACAAGATTGCAAACATGTTTTTCCGTATCATTGAGGTGTAAAACGTCGAGATTTCCAAAAATCTCGATTTTTTTTTGCACGATTACAAGACTTTCTCTATACTTCGTATATACGAGAAAGTAAAAATTAGGCTGTTCCCCTTTAAAAACAATCTATATATATAATTCTCTTCTTGGAGAGCATAGAAATCACCAAGCGGTAAGTGCGTCTAGCAGCCCCCTCTCTTGTTTTTTTTGTGGGGGGGGGGGGGTGTAGGGTAGGGGTTGGGGGAAAGGAGGGTGGGGAGGGTGGTTATCGTCCTTAACGACCTACTTATAGTGTTTTAAAGCAAATATTTTCAGTGGCAGCATTGGTACTGTCGAATTCACAAATTATTAATTACTATTAAATTATTAATTACTGAAAAGTAGAAAATAAAACAACTAAATAGCGGCATATGATACGCCGCGGGTCGGCTAGTGTAATATAATTGTAATATTCAGTTTGCCTTCTGATTACGGCAAATAAGATTCGACAAAATATTTCTCTTCACTACCGCCTGTAGCACAATGATTCATGTCTCAGCCTATGGATTTGTATAGCTAAAATATGCTTCTCCAAAAAAATGGGTTCTACGTTGTGGATTAGATTAGTTTTAAGTTATTCTGAATATAAGTCTAGTTCACAATGTGAACTTTGGTTGAGAATTGTGATAGACCAGTTCACGGTGTGAAGATTTTACGACTGAAGAGAAAACGAGTATCAAAGGATCAGAAACACGTGAATAATTAACAGCACTAATTGCATTTCAATGTCAATAGTTATTACCCTAAAGCTTTTATAAGTAACAAAAAAAAAATTATTAAATAACCAGCCAATACACAATTAAAAGTAATCAATGTTAAAAAAAATAAATAAACATTTATTGATATTGTGATTAGATTTAAAGTAGACGACCTAGTTCCACGTCAGAAAAAGGTCATAACACAGCACACACTTATATCCCATGATGTCTACTCCACTCCTATAAATGCTTCAGTTAAAAGAAATGAAAAAAAAAATTGTTGTTTAAATGAAACGTATGTTTACATTTTTCTAATGCCTTAAAACAAAATTCCTGCTTTGCTTAGCATGTGATTGACACTCTGAGTATATGCGTGCACTTGACGAGGCTTCAACACTTTCATTAGAACATAATTTTTCACTATGGCAATGAAAATAACCCAGCTCAACGGAGTACAATTAGATGTACCTGTGTCAACTTTCGTAATTTCATAATTTAACTTTGTGTCAACTTTCGTTATTTCCAAATTTAATTTACTTAGTGGATACAGCATTGGAAGGTAACCCGACGTTTGGATAGACTTTTGCTGTTATGGACAATAGTACTCAACTGATACAAAATGCAGTCATTGGTCCCACAACACAAACTCAGTAAACTTTCAATTTCACGCAATGTATTTAGAAAATACGTCTATATATATATATATATATATATATATATATATATATATATATATATATATATATATATATATATATATATATATATATATATATATATATATATATATATATACTAGCTGCATACCCTTGCTCCGCCACGGTGAATCATTTTTAATTGTGCCAACTAGCTTAATTTATATTCATCGGTTTTTTTATTTATTTCCCACAACAAAAGAGTATTTTATATGTTTTTAAAAATTTAGAATTCATTGTTACATAGATTATAAAATTACTAGAAGCATTTATCTGAAATGTAGTAAAACAAGAGAAAGAGTAGTTCTTACTACGTTTGGACCAAAAAGATAAGGATCGCAATAGCCAAACAAAATATCAAAAGTATTTGTACCACTAGAACGACCAAACTAACACAAATAGTTAAATTGATTTTAATTGATTTGATATGCTTTTCTCTCTTCGTAGAAGTTTTTAATAACGTAAATAATTTTTTTTATATTTCTAGTTGATAGAGTTAGGTTAATGACCATAAGCACGGAGCAAAGGACGATAATGATGCCTGGGACAACTGCGGTAATAGCTAGAAAAATATACGTTCGATAGATGTTGTAAAAATTTCCTAGTATCTTCATTATAATATAACTCGTTATCTAAGTGAAGCAATAGAAACATTAGTGTTGTCAACTGTTGTCCATATGATTTTGTATTCGACTAAAAATGGCATGTACAGAAGTATTATCAGAATGTAAACTATAATGACGAGACATGACATACGGTACGGCAGTGGCGTAGCGAGGTCGGGTGTCACCCGGTGCGGCACTTAATGGTGTCACCCCCCCAGAGGCATAGAGACCCTTCCCAGGGACAAAGTTTCAAGTTTTCGATTTGCACCCCCCCCCTCAAACTTTCGATTTGCACCCCCCCCTCGAGTTTTCGATTTGCACCCCCCCCTCAAACTTTCGATTTGCACCCCCCCCTCGAGTTTTTCTCTATATATTTTGCTATTTTTTGCCTTGGTGTCACCCCCCTAAATGGTGTCACCCGGTGCGGTCCGCACCCCCCGCCCCCCCCCTCGCTACGCCCCTGCGGTACGGTGTGATAATTCGTGATATACTAAAGGGAAATAACACAGCGGTCATCCGTTCTAAGGCGATGACGGACACAAGATGGACGCTGGTAGTCAGCGCACATTGGTTCAAGTAATAAAAACAAATACAAGTTATCACATTAAATGTTTCCGCTGTGTAAGTATCGACCAACGCTATGTATCTGTATACTTTCAACAGTAAATGTGTTGACGAATATAACAGATCAGATAGTGCTAAACCAGTTAGAACAATATTGTCACAGTAAAACCGTTGTAGAATAAAAGATAATGATTGTGACACTGTTTCCCAGAATCCCAAGTAAAATTAGAACTTCAATCAGAAAACTGTTCAGAAATATGTCTATGATGTAAAATACTTCATCGGGAAAATCGTACAACGGGTGCGGAATGTCGTTGTTTCTATTTATAACTGTGTCGTTTTCTTGGAGGCTCAGATTTCTTGAACTTTGAGTCATTTTATGAGGAAATTTAGAACCTTTTGTCAAATATTAAACACATTAATTACTGAAATTAAAAAAAAGGGTTAAATACACTTTAAAAATGTCATGCAAATTTGATGTTGAATTATAATAATTTTCTTTCACTAGACTATGATATATATATATAATATAGAAATATATACATATATATATATATATATATATATATATATATATACACATATATATATATACAGAGAGAGAGAGAGAGAGAGAGAGAGAGATAAAACAGTGTTGATCGAGATAATTAATGAACAAAAACATATTATAAATAAGCGTGTGTATATGTGGAAATTGTGAATCATAAAGGCTACATTTGCAAAAACAGTTTAAATCCCGTACCCACGACGGCGACTGAAGCGACACCTGGATATTTCTGTATCCTCTCCTCCAGCCACTGGGGGTACACGACCCCAGGTCCACTAATGATGGTGTCTGATGTCCGCCCAATGACGTGGATACCTCCTACATCACTGATAAAGTTATATCACACATAGTTTATTTTTACTTTCTCGTATATACGAAGTATAGAGAAAGTCTTGTAATCGTGCACAAAAAAATCGAGATTTTTACAAATCTCGACGTTTTACATCTCACTGACACGGAAAAACATAGTTTTGCAATCTTGTCCGTATGTCTGTGTGTCTGTCTGTCTGTGTGTCTGTGTGTGTGTGTAAACACGATTACTTGAGTACCGTTACAGCTAGGGTGATGAAATGTCATATATAAGTATTTTACTAAAATCGTTGATCCGTGTCAACTTTTGAGCGATTTCCGATAACCGGAAGTGGTACTTTTTCTACTTTGAATTTTTCAAAAGCCTATAACTTGAGTACTATTTCAGATAGATAAATGAAATTTCACATATAAGTAATAGATCTAATTCTCTACCTTCTGTCAAATTTTGAGTAATTTCCGTTGACCAGAAGTACTAATTTACGCTATTTCCGATTTCTCAAAAAACGCATGTAAATTTATAAAGTACTAATAATATTGCGCACTATTATGCACATTTTTTTTTGGTGTCCGCTTGGTGCGCAATTCTTTTTTCTATGAGATTCTATTCTATTTTTAAAAGTTTAAGTAATTAACAATCATGTCTATATTCCAAGTTATATAAGAATATTCGAGAAAGTTTAGGGGAGATCACTCCCGGTTTATTTAATTTGTAATAACGTGATTTAAATGTAGTGTCAGTAACATTTTAATTAATAATTTGCCCAAAAATACAGAAGCATTAAGTTCTTGATTGGTTTATCATAAGTGATAATTTTAAACAAATAAATCTAATGTTAACATACTCAATGTATCCCACATCACTAGAGTCAAACCACCCATCATCGGTGATGACTCCACTTGCAGTTGAGTCAGCATTCATGTAGTGACGCAGCACCATGCCTCCTAATGTGTGAAAAATTTACCTTCAGTTTTAATTTTTTTTTTTTAAACTTCGTTTTATTTTTTGGATAAAACAAAATGTTTAATACATTTGTGAAAATTAATTCCTACCAGCAAAAATCTAGCTTCTTCATATAAGAAGTCTAACGCCTACCTTTAAGAAACAACTTTCCAACTTGATTTGGGCCAGTGACCTCCCTGTTTGTTTGCTCGTCCACAATTTTCATCTGGACACTGCCCAAAAGCCGGTCTCCAACATAACAATCTTTCAACATATCCTGGGGACAATCAAACTATAAGTTTAATATGTGTATGCATTTAAATTCTGTTAAATGACATCTAAGTTTAAAAAAAAAAAACGGAACAAATATGAAGTTAAAGCAAGCAGATAAACTAGAAAATATTTGTACGCCACTTTTTAACAAAACAAAAAACCAGCCTAATTTGTCCTACCACACCAGCCAATTAGGTTTCTGCCCAAGCAGAGGTGTCGCAAGGTGTGGGCGGGGTGTGCGGACACCATTTAAATGGTGACACCATGGCGAAAAATTGCTGACTATATAGAAGAAATATGCATTTTTGCAGTTCAACTAAGATTAATTAGAGTTAATACACCTGCATTAATAAATGCCTATAGAAAAACATCTATACTTTTAACTGTGCACATTTTAAAACTATTACGGGGGGATTACTAAACAGACGAAGGAATTAAGCCTTATTGAGTATTTTGAATAACTGATAAGTTAACGACTGGAGGGGGTGACACACAAATCTAAAAATTTACGATAAAAACTATGTTTTTTCGACATAGGTGGATTGTGCGCACAAATTGACGCTATTAGGCAAACAGAGAATGTGGTGTCACTAATTTCAACTATATTTAAAGGCCCATGTAGACCTTAATATATATCACATCGTTGTCTTCGAGTGGGGGGTGACACCATGAGGTACCGCAGCGGGTGACACCCGACCTAGTGACGCCACTGTGCTTTATCCAAAGTAAGGGGCAAGAGGAGGGAAACTCGAGACATGTAAAAGACTAAAGTACGAGGGAGTATTTACCTTGTTCTCACTCGTCACCCGACCTAGGGAGTATTTACCTTGTTCTCCCGTGTTTCCCGACCTAGGGAGTATTTACCTTGTTCTCCCGTGTTACCCGACCTAGGGAGTATTTACCTTGTTCTCCCGTGTTACCCGACCTAGGGAGTATTTACCTTGTTCTCCCGTGTTTCCCGACCTAGGGAGTATTTACCTTGTTCTCCCGTGTTTCCCGACCTAGGGAGTATTTACCTTGTTCTCCCGTGTTTCCCGACCTAGGGAGTATTTACCTTGTTCTCCCGTGTTTCCCGACCTAGGGAGTATTTACCTTGTTCTCCCGTGTTACCCGACCTAGGGAGTATTTACCTTGTTCTCCCGTGTTTCCCGACCTAGGGAGTATTTACCTTGTTCTCACTCGTCACCCGACCTAGGGAGTATTTACCTTGTTCTCCCGTGTTTCCCGACCTAGGGAGTATTTACCTTGTTCTCCCGTGTTTCCCGACCTAGGGAGTATTTACCTTGTTCTCCCGTGTTTCCCGACCTAGGGAGTATTTACCTTGTTCTCCCGTGTTACCCGACCTAGGGAGTATTTACCTTGTTCTCCCGTGTTTCCCGACCTAGGGAGTATTTACCTTGTTCTCCCGTGTTACACGACCTAGGGAGTATTTACCTTGTTCTCCCGTGTTACCCGACCTAGGGAGTATTTACCTTGTTCTCCCGTGTTTCCCGACCTAGGGAGTATTTACCTTGTTCTCCAGTGATACCCGACCTAGGGAGTATTTACCTTGTTCTCCCGTGTTTCCCGACCTAGGGAGTATTTACCTTGTTCTCCCGTGTTTCCCGACCTAGGGAGTATTTACCTTGTTCTCCCGTGTTACCCGACCTAGGGAGTATTTTCCTTGTTCTCCCGTGTTTCCCGACCTAGGGAGTATTTACCTTGTTCTCCCGTGTTTCCCGACCTAGGGAGTATTTACCTTGTTCTCCCGTGTTTCCCGACCTAGGGAGTATTTACCTTGTTCTCCCGTGTTTCCCGACCTAGGGAGTATTTACCTTGTTCTCCCGTGATACCCGACCTAGGGAGTATTTACCTTGTTCTCCCGTGTTTCCCGACCTAGGGAGTATTTACCTTGTTCTCCCGTGTTTCCCGACCTAGGGAGTATTTACCTTGTTCTCCCGTGTTACCCGACCACTGACGATCATCCCAGCGTCAGTTGATGCATAGATCGTTATCAGCTCCTCACAGATCACGTTCACAAGCTCGAGCACACACTGATGGGTAGCCATTTTAATTAATGACAATAGTAATTGAAAATTATTGATTGTTTTATGCTGGATTTTATAGAAGCAAAATAGTACACTTTTTATAAAGCTAATAATCATCCCCCACTATTTTATTAAAAATGAAAATGTATGTTTATCTACGATTATCAACTGATAATAAACTTTAAAATGTAAAAAAAAAAAACTACTTCTCTCTAATAAATGAAAACAAGTAATTCAAAAAAGTCTAGTGACAGTTTTAGCGCAATTTCCTTGTGTTATCTAAAAATAGCTCTGTCGTAGCGTAAATCAAGAGCAGGGTTAGTAAAACCATTGGTTAGTTATTAAAACGTTTTTTATTAATTTTTTTTTCAGTATTTTACATGTTTTATTTACAATAGAGTAACATGACTAAAAACAATTGCGAGGCCAGCTACCGAACGTGACGTCGCAGCCATTGAACGTGATGGCGCAGCTTTTGAACGTGATGACGCGTGTGGTGTGGTTGCATAAAATGCCTACTAATTCGGTCCAAATTTTAATTAATTCAAAAATTTTTTGTGAACAAACGAAAGGATATTTTTGAAAACTTTCTTCGGCAATATTGTTCTAAATTATGGCAGAAATCGATTGGTACATGTTTCAAGTCGCTAAGTGGTCTGGTTGCCGAGATATGGGCCAAAAACTGCATTTTTCCAGGTTTTTTTGGCTTCTCCGGGAAATCCATGAAAGAAACCCGGAATTTTTATGGCCTATGTTCATCCTCGTAACTTGCTTAACATAATTGCTTTTGGAACTAGTCCTCGATATTGCTTCGTTGAGGAGGAGATACGACTTAAAGCTGCGGACACACATCCATCCATCCATTCATCCATCCATTCTCAGAAAAGACGAGTTAATAAACGCAATTCTCCAGAATGGAAATTGCGCTAAAAAAAATAATTATATATTTCTAGTGCAAACGTCATCAGAAATTATAAATCTTTGAAAAGTATAAATTGTTTCCTTGCCTTTTTGATGGGTTGACCTCCGCAGAAAATTCTTTTCATAGGTCTTGTTATGATTCCGTCTTGAAATCCCTGCATTTAAAAAGTGTGTCCTTTATAAGATTTTTTTTTAAATTCCCGAGTTTAAAATATGACATTTTAAGGTAGCTATTTTCTAATCACCGAGATTTAAAAATTTGAACTATTAATATACTTGTAACAGTCGCGTTTAATCAGACGTTTGCTGCTATTTAACTAGTTTTTACATAGACATCAAAAGGATGGTAGTTTAACTTTGCTGTAAAACAATTAAGAAAATGTGACCAGAATTAAGGACACATCTTCATCTTCTTTTTCTCCCGTTCGTGCCCAAGACACATAGGGTAAATACAGTAGAGTTCATCTGTTTCAATGACCTAGGCAAACAAAGGGAATTGTGTGGTCAGCAGGAATGTAAGGCAGGTACCCATCGGGGATTTGTAGGCTGAGGGAAGTTCTGCAGACTCGAACCCAGGATTCAAACTTGAGACCTTCGTAAGCTCTACCATTAAACCACACCGTCACCCTGTTAAATCCCTTACGAAACATAAAAATGAAATTAATAAATGGAGGTAAAGTGAGGTACGCATATCGCGGATGTATGAGAAAAGGGGGGGGGGATTTAGTTCTTTTACCATGCATCGTGATTGGAGATAAAAATGCAAGCAAATTTCTTAGTATTAAAACAAAGCAAAAATTATGTTGAATCGAAGTTTTAATGAACTGTGAAAACAAATGTAAACAAACCTGTTTAACGACCATCATTTCCTCGGGTATCAGCATAGCACCGGTAGCCCCCATATCGCAGGCAATATTCCAAATATCCGGTAAACTAATTTTGACGGAACTGTCCGTGTATTCTTGCACTATGGTAGTGGCTCCGCTGCCCAGGTAAGCGCACGGAAATGCTGCCATCCATTCCATCTCCCTATTGTTGAGAAATACGTCACTGTTGAAGTCAAGGGTGTCAGCGAACTTCAAACATTCTCTGCGGGAAATACACAGATGTATTTTACACGGGATAGAGATGCGATAATCTTACATAGGATAAACACAGATGTATTTTATACAGGATATAGATGTGATATATCGTACAGAGGATACACAGATGTATTTTACACAGGATAGAGATGTGATATATCGTACACAGGATACACAGATGTATTTACACAGCATATAGATGTGATATGTCGTACACAGGATACACATATGTATTTTATACAGGATAAAAATGTAATATATCGTACACAGGATACACAGATGTATTTTATACAGGATAGAGGTGCGATATATCTTACATAGTGTGATGACGCTAGTTTAGGTCAAGTAGATAGAGAAACAGACTATAGATAGTTGGGTGGAGACCAATTGACGTACAGGAGCTGACCGGTCACGTGGGATGGTCAGCTGACCACTGAGGTGTGGGCCAGTAGTTATATTAGCGGATGTTGATAGTAGCTAGCGAGGAGAGCAGAGGGTATTAGGTTGCATTATGGAGCAGACGTAGTTATGTAGAGAACTGTTAGTGTTAGGATTGGTCATGGGAGTGCGTAGTTAGTAGAGTTAGTAATAGTAGATAGCATATAGTATGAACAGTATACAGTAAAGAATAGATTAGTTAGGTTAGGTAGGAAGTAAGTTATATAAATTTGAATAAAGAACATTGTATTTTGAACCTGAACGTGTGTTGGATATTTCTGTCATCTCTATTCATCATCCCCACTCATCATGAAAATTCAACCGAACCCTCACACATATGATAAACAGCTGTATTTTAAAAAGGATAGTGATGTGACATATCTAACTTAGGATAGAAAACAGCTGTATTTTAAACAGGATAGAGATGCAATATATCGTACACAGGATACACCGATGTATTTTACACAGGACAGATAACGGTCCGCTTTTTTCGCTCTAATATCCTGTAGAGCGCTCTACTTTTGACTTTTATAACTAAAAACCGGTTATCCGTTTGGACCTTTTGGTGAGAAAACATTAAAGTAGGAGCTTACCATTGGTTTTACCTTAAGACAAAAAATGTAAGTGGTGTTTAACCAGAATTTAATATCTACCCATACAAACTTTTATAACAGAAATTATTGTACTGGACCAAGGACTAAATAGATAAATTTAGAGGATAGTTATACTTTTGTTAAATCAATTCAGCGTTGTTGTAGTCAAGCCTCGTGTAAAAATAAGTAGATAAAAGTACTAGATTGATCAATTTTCTCACAGTGACCGTCCACGTACCTGTGAGTTCTTAGCACCATCTTGGAGTAGCTGGTACTACCGGAAGTGAGGAAAATGTGAGCCTCGTCATCAGCTGAGCCGTGAGCTTGATAGAAGTCCTCACCTTCAAGGCTAGACAGGAGAGCTGTATGGTCCTCGTGAGAGCTGAGCTCGTACACAATCAGTTGCTTCAGGCACGGGGCTTGTTCACACTCTACTGGTACGACTGTCTCTAAACTGTAAAATACGAATGTTCAGATCGGGTCTTATGATTGGTGTGTAGTTTTATATTTAATATGCAGCCTACATTTAGTTTTTCTCGTGAAAATTTACTTTATATTTAAGAAATTGCAAATGCTTATGTTTAATAACAATCTTCTTATGATGTGTGTGTGTATTTTTATATTTTTTATAATTCGTACACAGAAATCCAGCGAGTTTTAATAACCTACACCGAAACATTATTTTCTTTACAGCATTTAATATGCAACCTACATTTACTTTTTCTCGTGAAAATCTATTTTGGTTTTTTAGAACTTGCAAATACTAATGTTTAATTTTTAATCTCCCTAACGTGTTCTTGTTTTTTGAAAAAAAATAATGCCATAATATTCGATAGTCACAATTCATTAAACTAAGTTGCTATTCCGCTATACGAAACACCTTGTCTAGTGTTAGCATAACATCATGGCTGTTAAACAGAAATTTCAAGTTTTAATAGCCCTGGTAGATGAGGCTCGATAGCTGGGGACAGCGGCCCATCTAGGAGAGGGCAACTGTTGTCTTGTTGTTTTATGTTGGATGGACAAAGGCTTAAGATAATCAGACTGAAATCGGAGTCACCATCATATATGGTGCATACTATATTGACTCGCAATTCCAAATTGTGTTGAAGGAAATCTCTATCTTTACAATTACGACAGAGGAAGTTACAGTTTGAAATACATTTTAAAATTTGTTTGACGTACAAGCAAGACCAGTATAAGCCGTCAGCTCTAAATTAGAAACACCATAGCAAATTCAGTATTAGCAGTCAGCTCTAAATTAGAAACACCATAGCAAAGTCAGTATTAGCAGTCAGCTATAAATTACAAACACCATAGCAAAGTCAGTATTAGCAGTCAGCTCTAAATTACAAAGACCATAGCAAATTCAGTATTAGCAGTCAGCTCTAAATTACAAAGACCATAGCAAAGTCAGTATTAGCAGTCAGCTCTAAATTAGAAACACCATAGCAAAGTCAGTATTAGCAGTCAGCTCTAAATTAGAAACACCATAGCAAAGTCAGTATTAGCAGTCAGCTCTAAATTAGAAACACCATAGCAAAGTCCGTATTAGCAGTCAGCTCTAAATTAGAAACACCATAGCAAAGTCAGTATTAGCAGTCAGTTCTAAATTAGAAACACCATACATACTCGGATGATGGGAAACTTTTCCCCATTTTTAAAAACTTTTGTAGAAAAATAAACTCTGGTCTTTTCCAAGATGTTAAGATGGTTTCACATTTGGAAGCGTTGAGGACTGTGAAAATATCTTGACCATCAGCAAGCATCGTCTGAGAAAATAAATTCAATTTGTTTTTTAGAAAGTCTTCGGTGGTATTCATCATTACGTCAACAATAGCAGTTTTCACAATACAGGGTAAACAAACAAGCTGTTTTTTTTTTAAATCTTTGGTGGTATTCATCATTACGTCAACGATAGCAGTTTTCACAATACAGAGTAAACAATCAAAAATGAAGTTAATGTTGTACTACCGTGGATTCTTTGAAATATTTCAAACGTGTGGAGTGTATGTATTTAAAGCCGAGAAGTGTGAATAACGTATAGCTAGATCGTGTGATGTCTGTGTTTGTTGATGGTGACGGAACGATGGAGTTTAACAAGGGGTGACTACTAGGTCGAGTTTATCAGATTGTTCCATAGAACATTATAGAAGGAAGACAGGGGAGATAAAAAGCTTGACTCGGAATTCAGATTGTGTATGGCTGCACTACGAGTAGCTTCATGGAATATTGAAGAAAATTTGATTAAATAGACATTTTGTGTTACAAAAACAATGTGGTTAACTGAGTTAATGTTGGGATCCCGGAAATCACCCAGCAACAAACACCATACCACAACGACAATTTTAATATATCTCACAACTAACAATTTTACCATAGTTTAGACTCCATTTTTACACCACTCATACACATATTTCCTATCACATCCAGACACACATATAGACAAATCTCACACCATACACAGCCACATATAACACCACACACAGCCACATATAACACCACACACAGCCACATATAACACCACACACAGCCACATATAACACCACACACAGCCACATATAACACCACACACACCCACATATAACACCATACACAGCCACATATATCACCACACACACCCACATATAACACCACACACAGACACATATAACACCACACACAGCCACATATAACACCACACACAGCCACATATAACACCACACACAGCCACATATAACACCACACACAGCCACATATAACACCACACACAGCCACATATAACACCTCACACAGCCACATATAACACCACACACAGCCACATATAACACCACACACAGCCACATATATCACCGCACACAGCCACAAATAACACCACACACAACCACATATAACACCACACACAGCCACATATAACACCACACACAGCCACATATAACACCACACACAGCCACACGCAGCCACATATAACACCACACACAGCCACATATAACACCACACACAGCCACATATAACACCACACACAGGCCCACAGACACACAACCACCTATTTACCAGCCCATTAACCACAACACCATCGGCAGCTATGACACCAAATGTTGTGATCAGTTTTGTCCGAGATGTTTTGATCATGGAGCACACCACGTCTCCGGTCTGTCAACAGAGTTTTACAAAAGTTAATTCAGCAAAAAATAACATTAGAAAGATATCCATTGTAAAGTTTTAAAATACCAACAGAAAGTTGTTTAAGACTTGGTTTTGTCATAAGCTGAGATCACAGAAACAGGTTAAATTTACCTCCCCTGCACCATTGACTAAGCTTCGAAAAGTACTCACCGTTTTGTAGTACAATATCCTAGCATGTATGGGCGTAGCGGGCACTTTCAACAAGACACCTACTTCAGAGGCGTAGCGAGGGGAAGGGGGGGGGGGATACATATCACCGAGCGCCGACCTTAAGGGGCGCCAAAATGGGTTGTAAAAACAAATTAAAATCTCATTTTAGCTGCAGTTTTGCTTTATAAATATACAACAAATATGGGGGGGGGGGGGTGCAAATTGAAAGTTTGAGGGGGAGGGGGGTGCAAATTGAAAGTTTGTCACCGGGCGCCGGGAAGGGTCGCTACGCCTCTGACCTACCTGTATACAATCATGAAGCGTAGCGTTACTTCAGTTCCATGAAAATGTTCTTAGTATTAAGCCTAACATATTGTGACCTTAATATAACGATAAACCTACTAGTATACCGTGACGTCTGATTCGTGAAGCGTAACGGCCACTCAGGTTCCTGTTAATTAAAATATGTCGGAATGTCGTGGTTAGAAGGTAGAGCTCACGACTGTCAACCTAAAAGTATCAAGTTCGGATCCCGGGCTGGAGTTAGTGGGACGTCCTTAAGTCCACCCGAATTTGTTTGTGCACCTGATGAAATAAGAGCGCTGTATTTCCCAGTATGCCTAGATAATTCAAACATACGAACACTAATCCGCTGTCTCTTGTGTCTTGGGCACAATCAAAAAAGGTGCTCAGATTAATTAAAAATGTCTACATTGTGTTTATAAATAAACACTGCACTAGATCATTATTTATCCCAGTATTTTCATTTAGGTAGCCCTACATATAGAGAAAAAATGTGCATTTGTTTGTAGTTAACGTCAGTGTATAAGGTTAGGTAGCCCTACATATAGAGAAAAAATGTGCATTTGTTTGTAGTTAACGTCAGTGTATAAGGTGAGGTAGCACTACATATATAGGAAAAAAATGTGTATTTAGTAGAGTTATGTGATTGTGATGACGCAACGTAACAGACAAACACACATGAATCGATAATTATGTAACATTCATGTTAAAATTGTTTAGTTAATTACAAAACATATAGCCATATGTGTTTTAAATAAACTTTTTTCAGCTATTTATTTTATCGGTGACATGCCAAAATAAGTTACGATGAATATTTTTTGCCCTTATTTTACATTTGAAATTATTTTTTTAAATGTTAGGATGTAATAAACATTTATGGTAAACAAAGACAAGAACTTTTCTTATTTTACTTTAATATGTATTCATGTATTTCCTGTAGTACATTATACTTTAAATAAACTGTTTCTATTTCATGATGCGCTTTTGTTTTTACTTTTTTACTTCAATAAACTTTTGTCTGCATAATAAGTGATAAGTTACTATGCTTGGTAATATAAAGAGATATTTTTAATCTTAAAGGATGCTTTGTAATGCAGATATTATTATTTTCATTTATTTTATTTTTTTGGAAAATTGTCTCAATTTCAAATTTTGTGAAACGTTTCCAATTTTTCATATTTTAATTATATCTACAAAACTGTATTTATTAACATTTTATGACTTAAATCGGTTTATGTTAATATATAAATCCTACAGAGCTATACAAAACAAAACACAATTGTGTTTACCCATGTTAACGTTAATGACAAAATAATAGAACGTGTTGATATTTGCTTCCACAAGATCCACAACACATAGATCTACTAAACGGCAAACAAGTTAGCATAAAATATTCATAAATTTAAAAAAAAAGTAACACAGATGTTTAGAAAAACATTTTTTTTTTAAATTAACTATGTAAAAAAAGATTGAAATAGAATTATTTAATAAATTTTTTTACATTATTGTTGTTTTTATTTATTAAGTTATATTTAATAAGATTTTAAAATTATTGTTACATTTATAAATTAAGTTATTCAAATTATTTATAGTTATCACTGGATGAGACAGAGCATTTGGCGTCTAGACTAAAAATGACAAAATTATTTTAAATTAATAAATTAGTAATTATTAGCTGTAAATTATAATAATACCATCAGGAAAAAAGTGTAATATTTTGAAATATACACGATAGGGATACATAATTTTTTTTTTAGTTTTAAGGTAACCAATTAACCAAAAATAAAATGCACGTCGATTTAACTCACCGAATGAGTGCATGAAGAAGGGCGAAGCTGTTAAAATTTTCAACAGAAAAATGTAATTATTTTCTAATAATAAAACGTCTAATTTACTTAACCCAGAATATCCTCTAAATAATTTGGATAGACCATTGAATTTTTTAAAATAGTGTAAAACGTTAATAAAATATATATCGTTATAAAAATCTGACTTTTTTTATCTTTGATGTTTATAGTATTTTCGGTAACTAAAAAAAATCAAAAACAATTAAATTTATCACAGAAATTGAAAACAAAAATGGCTACACATTAAAAATTGTACCGGCGAAGTTTTGTGTACAAATTACTATGAGTTTTGTTTTTAAGTTGGGCTTTCAAATCATGGAGTTCTTGTAGAACCAAACAATGTTTTTTCTCACGACAGAGAAAATTCAAGTTATAATTTAGACTGGATGAAAAAACAAAAAAATAGGAATGTAGCCTTAAACTCAAAATTTATTTTCAAAATTCTCTGGATTCGCAACTGCTAACTCTAAAAATATTAAATTTCTAAATTATTTTCAGGCTAAGGTTTTTATAACATAATATTTGTATAGTCGCTTTAATTGCAAAATAAAAACAAACACGTTCTTTTTGTTCATGTCAACATTAATAGTGGGAGGATTCTCGTCAACTCAGTAATGTTTATTATTAATTTTAAATCACACCACATCGTGTTGGTTGTCAACGTACCATGTTTGCAACAAAACAGTTCGGAAGAAGTTAATAAACTTCGGTTTTCAAGTTTCGACCCAAGTTAGACGTCTGTGGTATCAGACTCTTTAAAACCTTGTAAAACAAACTGATACAAGATTTTAGTCATCTACATGGACGACCTAATATTTGTTTCCATCATTCGGTCTATTCGTGTTATGTTTCTTTACGATTTGATGATTTAAACAAAATGTTAGTAAATTATTTATTTTAGCAGTGAACGTGTTGTTCAAGTTTGTTAATAGTTTAATAACATTCATTTTGTATACTTTTAGACAATAGGTCAATTCAAAAGTTAAGATTTTATGAAGGCCTATAGTATTAATTACAATGAAACGTTATTACATGGTATGAGACGACAATTAAATAAAACTAGCTAGAAATCGTTATTTTCGCCCACATTGTATCATTTGAAGAAATATTGCTTCGTAGAAGAAATAAACCGGGAGTGATCTCCCCTAAACTTTCTCGAATATTCTTATATAAAATAACAGGGGATGGGAACTCGGGCTATAGACATGATTTTTAATCCATTTTAAATACTTAAAGTTTTAAAAATAGAATAAAATCTCGTAGACAAATTAATTGCACACCAAGTGAACGCGAAATAAAAAAGCGCATAATAGTGCGCAATATTATTATTACTTTTAAAATTTACATTAGTTTTTTGAGAAATCGGAAGTAGCGTAAAGTACTACTTCCAGTCAACGGAAACTACTCAAAATTTAATAGAAGGTAGAGAATTAGATCTTTTACTTACGTATGAAATTTCATTTATCTATCTGAAATAGTACTCAAGTTATAGGCTTTTGAAAAATTCAAAGTAGAAAAAGTACCACTTCCGGTTATCGGAAATCGCTCAAAAGTTGATACGGATCTACGATTTTGATTAAATACTTATATATGAAATTTCATCAACCTAGCTGTAACGGTACTCAAGTTATCGTGTTTACACACGGACACACACACACACACACACACACAGACACACAGACATACGGACAAGATTGCAAAAATATGTTTTTCCGTATCAGTGAGATGCAAAACGTCGAGATTTGCAAAAATCTCGATTTTTTTTTTTTGCACGATTACAAGACTTTCTCTATACTTCGTATATACGAGAAAGTAAAAAAACATAATTTAGAATAATATCGCTATTTAACTTATTTTTTTTTCACTAAATTCAAAGAAAATGTACCTGTTTAACTTTTTTTCTAACCACATTGTTCAAAACATTTAATTAATGGAAAATGTACAGAAGCTACATACAACTCTCTTGTAATTTTATATTACATCTACAATTTAACATATCTTTATAGCTACAATTAAATGATCTATAGCTACCACTTTTAACAGATCTAATATCAAACAAATTATAAAAGCACAAGCGTATTTTAACTCAGAGATATTTACTTCATTCCGCTGTTGTACAAAGGGAAGCGTTCCTTGGTTGCATAACATGGTGCTTTTTAATTATAAAAAGAAGGGTTAATTAAAGTACGATGTGAGCTTCGGTATAGATTTTTTTTTCTTTGTTTTTTTTTAGTTGTTAAGAGAACGGTCTCTAGCTATGATCAGTAGAAAATATCATAAGCTAACAAATCAATAAATAAATGATATAAACTAACGTCGTATCTAATTGCACACATTCAATTGATTCAGACACAAGTGAAAATGAAATTTCGAAACTCGTTTCTATTGGCGTTTTGAATAAATTAGCATTTGTATTTTAAAAAAATGACATTTTTAACATTTAACTTGACTAGTTCTCAGCACAGATAAACTCTACAGAGAATTACTCAAATACCGCAAAACCGTGTTTCTTAGTATCAACGATCTCAAGTAAAATGGATGCAACTAAAATAATACTAAATCGGTATATTGTTTGCAACTTCGATTGATCGGAAAATATTTTTGGATTGCACTATTAAATAGGAGATGGTTTTTTAATAAAAAAAACACTTAAAAATTCTTCAATTTACAGTTTTAAAAATTTCCAAATATTTACTGTCACAGTAAATGTTAAACAATAGAATGACATTAAATAAAGAAAACGACAGTTTTTTGTCAAGTGAGACGGATCTTTATGAAAGTAATGTATCCCTAAAGCAACCATTATACGATTTTCCTGATGAAGTATTTTACGTCATAGACATGTTCTTGAACAGTTTCCTGGTTGAAGTTCTCATTTTACTCGGAATTCTGGGAAACGGCGTCACCATCGTTATCTTGGTCTACAACGGTTTAACAGTGACAACAAACATAGCCCTGGCAGCGCTTGCTGCTTCAGATTTGTTCTATTCGTTGACACACCTCGTGATAAAATCGTACAGATACGTGCAGTTGTTCCATGTGTACGCTGCGCACACGACTAATGTGATGACGTCTGTGTATGTGTACTTTTGGAATCTATGTGCTATGACCGTCAGCGTCCATCTTGTGTCCGTCATCGCCTTAGAACGGATGACCGCTGTGTTATTTCCCTTTAGTGTATCACGTATTATCACACCGTACCGTATGTCTTGTCTCGTCATTACAGTTTACATTGTCATATCCATCTTCTACTTACCTTATCAAGTCATATATAATATTATATGGGTAACAGAAGATAACACCAACACTACTGTTGCAGAGTATGATGTCAACTATATATACAATAACAATTACTACTTTTATACTTTTTATCGACAGTATGTTTTTCTTATAGTTACCTCCGTTATTCCTACTGTTATCATTATCGTATGCTCCGTGTTAATAATAATAAAGCTAACGATATCGAAGAGAAATATAAAAACAATGTCTTTGAGGAAGACATCAAAGAAAAGGGATAAGGATATGAAGGGTATAAAAATAACTTTAGCGATGTGTGCTAGTTTTGTTGTGTTGGTAATGATCCCATCAAACACCCTTGACCTTTGCTTTAATTACTGCGACCCCTATCTGTTTAGTTCAAACGTGAGAAAAACAATTTTATCTTTACTGTTTATTATCTTTCAGCTTAACGCCTCGATTAATTTTATTATTTATGTGACGCTGAACTCTAAATTTTCCAAAACGTATAAAAATTTGTTTTGTTGCAAACAATAAATGAACTAAAAGATATTATTAATCTGAATTACTAATTTTCATTCATTCCTTTTTTTTTTTGTTTGGTGTTACCCTTCGTGTGAATTTTTTTTAATTGAAACTGGAAAAACATTATTTTCACGGTAAATTTTTCGATATTTCGATTTTTCGTTTTGTAGTTATCCTGTAATGGTATCACAGGATACTGATCACACCCCCATTTTATGAATCTAGGAAATATAGCTTTTAATTAAGATTAGTTCAGATTACTTTTGAGCGAGAAATATTTGGATTTTTAGTTATATTTTTTCGAAAAGTTAACTTATTTAAGATAAATAACTTAGCAAACTTCGGAACCTTAGAGAAAGCTTTGGAATGTTTTATATAAGTTATAAAATAATTTCCGACTGTCGGAAGCTTATAGGAAACCTTAGAATGTTTTATATAAGCTATAAAAAGATTTCCGACTTGGAGCCTTAAAGATATCTGTAGGGCAAAAAAAAAGGCTCAACCGAAGTAAGATACACAATTCTAAAAATAAATAATGTTTTCATTAAATAAAAACATACAGGTTGAAATGACGAGATATTCATTTAACAGAAAGGTGAGGCTGATATGGGCAGTTGAGATTGCACATTTTTTTTTAATGCGGTACTTGTTTAGAATTTTCTCGGGGGAAAAATATAAAAAAAACAAGCATAATTGAATTACAATCTATTACTAGAATACAAAACGAACTACATTAATCTATTTTAAGTTTTGCAATTAAACAAAAGTATTATTAAAATATCAAATTTTTGACATTTTTAATACAGTAATAATACTTGTTGTCATTTCAATTTCATGTTCGTACAATTATAAAAGATTCTAAAAACATGATAAAAAATAAGAAAAATTGATTTCATTTTCTTTCAATTACACGTACATTATGGTTTAAGCAGTGGCGTAGCGAGGTCGGGTGTCACCCGGTGCGGCACTTTATGGTGTCACCCCGCCCCAGAGGCGTAGCGACCCTTCCCGGGGACAAACTTTCAAATTTTCGATTTGCACCCCCCCCCCCTCAAACTTTTGATTTGCAACCCCCCCCCCCCCCTCAAGTTTTTCTCTATATATTTTGCTATTTTTTGCCTTGGTGTCACCCCCTTAAATGGTGTCACCCGGTGCGGTCCGCACCCCCGCCCCCCCCCCTCGCTACGCCCCTGGGTTTAAGTGTATTTAGGAACAAATCTATGGCTTATTTACCCGCCGCCATTTCACACATTTATTTACTCGTTCATACGAATAGCCTTCCCTTTCCTTTAACTTGAAAATTCAACACAAAGGGGGGTAATTTTTAAAAAGGCTATTTGTATAATAAAAGTAAAATAAGTGTATGTGTTCTTGCAAAATTAATACATTATTCAAACAAAACAAACAAACTGACACAAAATAGATGTTATAAATTTCAACTTTTAAGGGTTTGTTATGATAATTTTTTAGTAACAATTTGGTTTTAAAAATACGAAACCTTTAACTTATTCATTTTGTTATGTATATATAAAACGTTACTTCCTGAAACGAATAATCTGTGGAGCTGGTACTATGAATTTTTAAAATTTATATAAAATGTATATCCAAATTCCACCCCCCCACCCCCTCCTGTCCCCTCAGCCCACCACGCACGCCGAGAAAAAAAAACCTTGAATCATCATTTAATTACACATTTGCATGTTCAGTTTCAGGTTGGTTTTTTAATTTTTAATTTTTTTTCTTTATATTTAGACGTTTTGTATTAGATCTATGTATAAGTAAACCATCTTAAATTAATGAAAGCAGGCTACAAGTAAGAAAGAAATATTACTATTGTAAATCTGTATCAGTCCTCACAAGCCGATGATGAAAACTGTAATACTAAAGCGAACACACAACTGACGCTGTAAATTACATGTCAGAGGCGGAAAAAAAATATATATATAAAATTTATATTTATTGGTGTTTCCTTTTTTTACTTTCTCGTATATATGAAGTATAGAGAAAGTATTGTAATCGTGCACAAAAATAACATGAAATTTTGACATTTTTTACCGTAATACTCCTCAGTCCTTCATCACATCCGGAGTATAGAGGACTTATTTTAATCAGGCAAAAATTATAAATACAAATGTATAAACATTTTGGCGTTTTATGCGTTATCGAGTCGTAAAAACTGGACTTTGCAATTCTGTCCGTATGTTTGTTGTGTGGCTGCGTGATGTTTAGAAAAACTTATAAGCGGTGGATTTATTCTTTATTAAGAAAATATTAGTTGATAAATTATTTTATTGCGTAAACGTTGAATAAACATTTTTGTAAATAAAAATGTTATCATAAGAAACCTTTATTTATAGTAAAATCAATGTGTATTGTTTGTTTATATATTATGTAAAATATGAGTGAGTTATTTTTTTTTTAAAGTTGCCCATAACGGACAACTATCCACTAGCTGTAGATTTTTTTGTTGCTAAAATGATTGTAAAGGATTTCAAAAAGTTTCCGTTTAATAGTTTTTATTTCCATCGCGTTTCTAAACAACAAGTCTAGTTTTGATATTAACATTTTGTAGCATTATGGCGCTTTACTCTTGTATTTTTTTTTACAACGTCTTCTGCGAGTTTTAGGACCAAGACATAGAGCATATCTTTGGAATAGAATTACATGTATGCAAGTATTAATTATCTTTTTATTCCCGAGCCAACACTGACTCTAAATCATAAATTATCGACAAATTCCTCGCGGTGTAAGATGTGTGCGTTTGTTTATTATTTTATCTTCAACTGTGGCTGGTATAAAGACATTGTAGGCCCTATGTTGATCTGTGACCAAATACACCAGAGGCGTAGCGAGGGAGGTGCGGGGGGTGCGGGCCGCACCTGGTGACATCCGACCTAGTGACGCCACTGAATACAACTGAACCTGTCGACTTTAGGGGAGACGGGAGAAAGGTATCAGTCGATTTAGCTCTGTATTTTATTAGTCACTGCAAGGAAATAACGAGTCGTACATGAACAACCTCACCCTATTTTATGTTACCACCACCTTCTAAATGTCTAATATGGTCTACAATGTGTTACTTCCCCTGCCGTCTTTTTTTTTGTCTTCACTTCATTAAAGGGACGTAACCATGAGAACTTGTTTTTATTGCAAATATTTATTGAGTAGATTAACTTGTTAAGAGATTTGCTAATCAGTGGCGTAGCCAGGTTGGGTGTCACCCGGTGCGGCACTTAATGGTGTCACTCCCCCCCCCCCCCCCAGAGGCGTAGCGACTCTTCCCGGGGACAAACTTTCAATTTTCGATTTGCACCTCCACCCCTCGAACTTTCGATTTGCAACCCCCCCCCTCAAATTTTTCTCTATACATTTTACTATTTTTTGCCTTGGTGTCCCCCCCCCCCTAAATGGTGTCATCCGGTGCGGTCCGCACCCCGCCCCCCCCCCCCCTCGCTACGCCTCTGTTGCTAATCACAATAATTTAATACATGCTTTAGCTAATCCGGCTCAATGTCAGCTTCGTTTAACGATGTTCATGCACAAGAGCTAGTAAAGGAATTAATTTTTGGTAAGGTATACACATTTAATTACTGCGCATGTTGTAATGAAGCCCATGCACCCAGTAGTTTAGTGTGAATACAAGAATGGTTTCCCTTTATTTACACGAACGTACTGGGTTAACACTAAAATAGCTGACATGGTATGTTAGTATAGCTGATATGGCGATACCCCACTAGTTGTAAATTACTTAAGCTGTTAAATGATTAGCACTAGGTCCAGAGGCGTAGCGAGGGGGGGGGGTGCGGACCGCACCGAGTGACACCATTTAGGGGGGTGACACCAAGGCAAAAAATAGTAAAATATATAGAGAAAAACTTGAGGGGGTGCAAATCGAAAATTTGAAAGTTTGTCCCCGGGAAGGGTCACTACGCCTCTGGGGGGGGGGGGATGACACCATTAAGTACCGCACCGGGTGACACCCGACCTCGCTACGCCGCTGACTAGGTCTAGTTGTTGCGTTAAGGCGTTTTGTCAAGAGTTCGGTGACTGGGTTTTTCTATCAATACAAGCGAAAATACTTCGACATGCCCGACAATAAGGATTTTAAGGTTGGGTTATCGTTTGCCGTAAGTTATGAGTATTAATTGTACTGGCCAAACAGTGTAGAGCAGGGGTCTCCAAACTACGGCCCGCGGGCCGGATCCGGCCCGCGAGGTCATTTTATCCGGCCCGCGACGATCTTTATGTCCACTGATTAAATGTTTTTTGGAGGTGGCTGAAGAGCTTAATTTGCACAGAAAATTCAAAACTATTTAAAAATGTAGCTTTGTGTGCAAATACAATTACTCGCCGTGTTGCAGACATTGGTGAAAACATTGCGACTCAAATAGCGAAAAATTCAAGCAAGTTTCGCCATTTTTCAATTGCAATGGATGAGTCGGTGGACAGCTGTTCCACCTCTAAACTACTTCACTACATATAATGTATGACACTGTTACCGAAGAGGATATCTAACCATAGATAGTTCAAAGACCATATTTCACATCAGTAAGATTGCTAATTTTGTGAGAAAATTCTGAGCAGAGTATCTAAAAAAAGAAATAGGTGACTTCCTAATAGTAAAGGCAAGTCACAGCCATTATTGTCTGATGAAGAGTGGTTATAGAAATTGGCCTCTGCTGCAGACATAACTAGTCATTTAAATTTTCTGAACCTAAAACGGCAAGAAAGTGAAATCTAGTTTCTGATCTATACACCCATCTACAAGCCTTTAGATACAAACTTGTCATGTTGTTGGAACAAGTACAGGCTAACAGCTTGACACACTTTCAGCAGTGAAAGGTCTTTACGGCTGAAGCAACCACTGAGTTCCCCACGGCATATCGTTTAAGACCTCCAGTTGCAGTTTCATTAGCGGTTTTCTGTCTTGGACTCAAAGGCAGAAGAAGTGAGACTGTTTCAAAGCTCATTTGAAGCAAATGTGGCCAGTTGCCCAGATGAACAGCAGCTGGAGGTAATTGAATTGCAAGAAAATGACTTCCTTAGAGACACGTTCAAAGAAGGGCGTATGGGTTTTCATACGTTTTTGCACAAGGAAGACTTTCCTAACATTAAAACTTTTGCATCAAAGTACCTTTCAAATTTTCGAACAACATACCTGTGTGAACAAACATTTTCAAGAATGAAATAGGTGAAGAAAAATTTGAGAGCAAACGTGGACCTCGGGTGGGGGTGGGGGGGGTGGGAGGAAACTTGAAATTCGTATATATTTCTATATAAATTATATTTCGTTGTGGGGGGGGGGGGGGGGGGGGGCAAGGGGCGGTAGACGTTCTTCGGGGGGGGGGGGGGGGGCGCCACGACCCTGAAAATATAACTTAAAGAAATTCTGGCCCCCGAACTGATATTTGATAGTTAAAGCGGCCCTCCGGCTGAAAAGTTTGGAGACCCCTGGTGTAGAGTGATGTCATAGTTTATTGTGTCTTATTTTATCTAATGATAAGATGTGATCAAAACTCTCACGTGATCATGGATTGGACACACGCTGGGGAGATGAGAGGAAAATATCGGCCACAGGCAGTAGACTAGAACCCACAGACATATCGGATGGACAATTAACATACTGGAGGGCTATAGAAAGTGATGTAAGGGCTGGGGAATGACATGAACTCAACTGAAGAGAAACGCCAAGAAGCTAGTCTGATGGAAAAGTGCAGTTGCAGCTCTTAGCTCCAAGAGGATTTCACATGACTTAATCAAGGCACATGACTAAATCAAGTCACATGACTAAATCAAGTTACATGACTAAATCAAGTCACATGACCAAGTCACATCACTAAATCAAGTTACATGACTAAATCAAGTCAGATGACTAAATCAAGTTACAAGACTAAATCAAGTCACATGACTAAATCAAGTTACATGACTAAATCAAGTCACATGACTAAATCAAGTTACATGACTAAATCAAGTTACATGACTAAATCAAGTTACATGACTCAATCAAGTTACATTACTCAATCAAGTTACATTACTCAATCAAGTTACATGACTCAATCAAGTTACATGACTCAATCAAGTTACATGACTCGATCAAATTACATGACTCAATCAAGTTACATGACTCAATCAAGTCACATGACTAAATCAAGTCACATGACTCCATCAAGTCACATGACTTAATCAAGTCACATGACTAAATCAAGTCACATGACTCAATCAAGTCACATGACTCAATCAAGTTACACGACTCAATCAAGTATGTCTGGATTCAGAATGTGTGGATGGACTTAGAATGTACGCCAGGTACTCTTTAAAGCTGAGTGGACTCACAAGCGTTTAGAGCCATGCCAGGGACCATTCAGTGCTGGATTAACTACAGGATGCTCCTACAGGAACCCCCCCCCCCCCCACGTATAGGTACTCGCGACGCGAGGTTAATGAACTGAGATTTTTTTGAAAAAATGACTTAGAATTCTCTCAGTAATTCGACTACGAATTTCATACATGTCACACACAAAAATTTTATTCTGGCTAGAATTGAAATGTTTATCTCGTGTACCTTAAAAAAAATATTAAGTTAATTATATATTTCTCCTCTAACTGACATCATATATAGAAAAAAATACTTGCAAGAAAAGGTGTGGGGGGGGGGGGGGGTCAATACCGGTGAACACTCTAAAAATATGGCTCAAGAAAAGCAGATGTTGCCTGGTCAGAATAAAGGAATGTAATGAATGCAGATCAATTTTTACAGAACTAAAGATGGGTATCGATTAGCAAGGAAATGATCAGGGTTATACATATATTTCAAATACTTGTTTCTTTTTAAAACATCTAGATCTAGATACATTTTACGCTGCATTTACATTTGTAAAGAATCCGCTTTAGACCTAGCGACAACTGCGCAGATGAAGTAGTGTTGGCTTATGAAGGGACGGTGTAGTCAGCACTTTGCCCATCCGCCTTTACTTTCCCTTTCCCTAACATTAGTTAGGTACCCATCAGAGCTGGGTGGACTCAGGCACGATCTACATATTTGGACCCGGATTCAATCGCGAGACTTTTGGGTCAGCAGCCTAGCGCTCTACCACTTATGCCACGCCTTCCTATATTGACATGTCTGCTAGCAGTAAAAAAACAATACAGTGTTAGAAGCTGGTCTGTCGGTGTTCAACAATAACTTCACAAGGGGAGGGTAAAGTATGGAAGACTGGGCATTCCTCGAACGAAATGGAATTTATATAGGAAATATATACTTTTAACTTTTAACAGTGTCCGTCTCTCCCCCCCCCCCCGGAAATTATAGTCCGCCCCCATCCGCGAAAATTCCAGATGCCCCCCCCCCCCCCCCCCCCCCCCCGAGAAAAAAGTCTGGAAGAAACACTGGGTAACTGTCATCGAAATAAAATACCTCAGTTATTAGAAATGTTTCTCTCGGGCAGTTGAGGCTCGACAGATGGGGACAGCAACCCATATAGAAGAGAAAAAATTCAAAAGCAAACAACAGCTGTCTTGTAGTTTGTTCTTGGTTGGACAAAGGCTATGGAAGCAAATTTAGACAGAAAAGCATTCTGTAATTTGAGTCACTGGGTCACATTGCGCATAACAAGTTGACACGTGGTAGTTAACTGTGTTATAAGAATAAACTTCACCTCATCAGCTCTCATGTAGCATCTGACCTGAAGAATACTTACTTCTTACATTATTGTAATTAGAGTAATTGTATTTCACAAAGTGTATTGTTATAGCCGTGCCTGTCCCACTTGACCGTCAACTGGTTGGCGGCCGCCCAAACTTCTGCCGCCCATTTGGTAAGCGCCCCGGCGTCACGCCCGCATTATCTTTCTTTTCATCAGTGTATGGCGAAACAGTGCTGTCGATCCATATGGGGAATTTCGATAATACGGTAGGAAAAACACACGATTAAATCATAGATTTGTAAATATCATGAATTACAATCGCGTGTAATATAATACAACAATAAAGTTACCAACAGCTTCATTTTGATTCACGGTTTCTCTAGCTAAACAAAACTATACACTAGGAAAGTATGTCAGTAGAGGCTCATTACAAGCTTTTATTTAACTCACTTCCTCTGTCTGTCGACAGTCTGTCGTCAGTCTAGACGGAAACGCAGGAGTGAAAATTCGGACAGTTCTACTTGACCGACACGATTCACAGTTGGCACGTGGGTCAAGACATGAAGACAGTGCAATCTGAAACTAAATTTGACTTAATTGGATGCCTAATTGATTTTTTATGAATAATATTAAAATTTGGACCGAATTAGTAGGCATGTCTAGCCAACCACACCACACGCGTCATCAATAGCTGCGCCATCACGACCACGTAATGGCTGCGTTCAAAAACCATTGCGCGCCTACTGAACGTGATATTCAGTAGGCGCGCAATGGTTTTTAGTCATGTAACTCTATTGTAGATAAAACATGTAAAGTACTGAAAAAAAATTCATAAAAAAACGTTTTAATAACAAGCTTTTATGTAATGATGCACTAAAAAGTAGAAAATAAATTATAGACTACTATTTAAATTACTATAAAGAAAAGCGTGGGTGTCTTCCTTAACATTAGTAAAGGTATCCAATAGATACTAAAGTGACCCACGCTTTTCTTTATAGTAATTTAAATAGTAGTCTATAATTTATTTTCTACTTTTTAGTGCATCATTACATAAAAGCTTGTTATTAAAACGTTTTTTATGAATTTTTTTTAAAATCCATCATTTGCTTTAAAGGAAAGAATTTGGAATGAAAAGATCTTTTTTTTCCATCACTAGTAACGAGAATATCAACGGGTACAAAATAGAATTTATGAATTCTGTATCAACAACAGTTTGACATGAATAATACAATCAATGTATAGCAATGGATATTTGTATTCAGTCTATAGTGCTTGTAAGTAGGTCACCAACTTCTTATCATACTAGCCAGCTAGTATCTTTAAAACCAATTGTGAATATGTTTATAAAATCGGTAGAAAACAGAAGTAAAAGTTACTTACGCTATTGTTAAGTAATTTAAAATCGTAAAAACTGATAATGATAGTTTGAGAATTCACCTGACCCTGGCTAACGAGATTTCAAATTTTAAGTAAGAGAAGTAAAGAGACTTACAAGCCCTATAGCAGTCTATTTGTTTTATTACAGCATTATAATAAGTATACTTGTTTTTGACTTAGTATTACAGTAACATTAAAAAACAAATATAATAGTTGTTTAGAATTTGACAGAGTAGCTGTTTCAACTAAAGCTATAGGTATTTCAGGTATAAATATATACTATACATACATATAGTCAAAGAGTTGTGTTCATAGTTTCTTCCAGGCATCTCTTCGGGGGGCGTAGACCCCCCCCCCCCCCCGAAATGTTTTTACCGCCCCTCCCCCCCCCCCCCCCCGCGAACGAAATTAAATGTATATAATTTATATAGAAAATATATACTTTTAACTGTGTCCGCCCCCCCCCCCCGAAGAAAGTCTACCGCCCCCCCCCCCCCGAAAATTTCAAGTGCCCCCCCCCCCCCCCCCCCAGAGAAAAAAGTCTGGAAGAAACGCTGGTTGTGTTGAAGCTCTATAAGGCTGGTAAGTAGGTCACCAACCAGTTCTACGGCTCAATAAAAACTGCATGGTGTCCCACGTTTACGAGCATAATTAATATATTCTTGCATTCAAGTCGAACTGCTCGCCTATCTAGACTCGATCTTGGGGTTCATTTGCTTCTCTCTACTGGTTACATTGTTTAGCTTGGGGGTAAGACTCGCATTGTCACGTGGCTTTACTTGTCACATGACTTTACTTGTCACGTGACTTTACTTGTCATGTGACTTTACTTGTCACATGACTTTACTTGTCACATGACTTTACTTTGTCACGTGGCTTTACTTGTCACATGACTTTTACTTGTCACGTGGCTTTACTTGTCACATGACTTTACTTATCACGTGGCTTTACGTGTCACATGACTTTACTTATCACGTGGCTTTACTTGTGGAACACCTGACTGGATTTGTGCCACGTGGAATGTTTCTGCAAAGTCTGTATTTAAACTTTAACTAGCGCTTTACTTTTACAGAATTTTCCAATTTGACCAAATAAAATGAATACAAAAGGAGGATTGGTCATTTTGTACGTTGTGGACCAAAGTACCGTACATATAAGATAATAGAAAAATGGTGTCAACTAATTACTCTACAATGTTAGTTTGTAGGCTGTGTAAATAAAACAATACACAAATAAGCAGCAATAGGAAACTTAATGACAAATAATAAGTTATGCGAAGCGAGGTGGGAACATGGGGGAATCAAATTAATGTTGTTAGAAATGTATTTAGATAATACGTCATCTTCAGTATTTATTATAGTATTTCAACACAGGGGTGGGATCATGGGGGACGAAGGAGATGCAGTTAAGGCGGCAATATGATATGGCAGGGGTCGGCAACCTGCGGCTCGCGAGCCGCATGCGGCTCTTTTGATGTCAAAATGCGACACAAATATTAATCATTATTTTCAATTATTTTCAAAACTCATTAAAATTATTATAAAGAAAAACAACTTTAAACAGGCTAAAAACACTCATCAGAGAACAGTGAGAGAAGGTGAGGTACAAAGTATAAGGACAGCTGACAGCCACTTGGGCACCAGAGCCACAACCGTGCTGTAGCCAGCCCCGTGGCGAAGGTTCCATTCTTGCCACTGCCGACTTTTTCGAATATCGTTAAATGAGGAATATTATTCTTATTCAGAATGCATTTCTCTATCGGTCAGTATGCATTAATTCGATGTAAGTGACGTAGTTTATAAACTTATTAGCTTCCTACGGTTGAGCCGGTGGGGTACGAGTTTACCCTGCGTTCAGTCGGTAGGAAGATAAGCACCGTGAGAACAGAAGACAGAAGCGACCGATACCCAAGCCAGTAGTCGGAGTTGACCGTGTTTAGGGCTTTCTGGCTAGGGAGCCTGAACCGGTGGTGTCCGTAAAGAAAGGAAAAAAGTTATTGGCTTCTAAAGTGTATTGGGGTAGTTGTATAATTATATTATTTGATTACTAATTTTATCATAGCAGAGCTAGGTAAAATACTGTAATATGTTTTGTGCGAAATATTAGTATGCTTTTAAAGTATAAATATTCTTTCATATTTAAAGCTATTTATTTTAAATCAGAATTCAAAAGTATATACCTAATCCTAATCAAATGCCAAATTATTAAAATAAAATGTTAGTGGCTCTTTAAAAACTGGAAACTTATGTAAATTGTAACTTTTTGATCTTCCGGCTTAAAATGTTGCGCCCCCTGTGATATGGGGATACAGGGTTGTTTTTTTTTTACTGTAATCAGTCTTTTTTTTTTCATGCTGTGAAGCAATGCTGTCATAATTTTCAACATTACATTTTATTTAGTTTTTTTTTTTAGTTTAATTTTAAGAGCCTTATTTAGGCTGGCCATAAACATAAAATTCTTAAGTTTTTTTTTTCTTTTACAAACATACAGAATTAAACTTTATTTGCAATTTAAAACAAGTACATCAACATCAAATTCTTTACATAATTTCGAACACCAAATGAAAACGAAATGTTTTGCAAAAGTACATAATGAATATTTACATGATGTCATGTATGTGATTATACAAAATTGAAAGGGATAACAGAAAAAGGGGTGAAGGTTAAATGAAAGTGTCAGGAGTCCGGGTGGGGAGGGGAGAGGAAATTGTTCAAAGACGGGGGGGGGGGGGGGAGAGTCAACGGGACAGTGAAGCATTTTCTAGGTAGAGAAACAAATTATGTTGACCAGTTGAAAGAGTGTTTATTTATATACTGGTCGCGTTGAGTTTTCAAAAGGTTGCTGTGTGAAAGATGAGGGGAAAGAAGCAAGATTTAGAACTTTAAATAAATAAATGAAAATAGTTATTCGAATTTGATGTTGGGGTGGGTGGTGGGGTCGTTAGAACAGTTAAAGGGGATGTGGGGTTATTATGTCTGAGGGGAAAGTGGACAGAGGGGGGGTAGATGTGTCTGACGAGGCGTGGAGAGGGTGTCTGTGTGTGTTTAAACCAAGTCAAGCGTCAAATTCTGTGCTGTGTGATCTAAATGCTGATGTGTTACTATTTATAGTGTGTCTGGATGGGGGAAGGGGGGGGGAGGGAGGGTTTGACGAACAGGTTGCTGTGTGAGCGATTTAGCGGGAGGGTGTAAGGTTGGTATGTTCAAGTCGGTGTTTATGTTTGTTTGGATGTTTAGTACCGACAGGTTAGGGGTGGGTAGGCGTGTAGTTATCACGGGGTGTGGGGATACAGTGGAGTTTTATAGGTAAAAAATTAGTTAACAGTGTTCTCATAAAAGAGTTCAAATGAGGCCGTACATGTTATTAAAGTTAACAAAACAACTGTAAGTATTAATTTATGGATAATAACATGAATACAAAAGGATGAGGGGTCATTGAGGTGAATTTTTGCGTTGTGGACCAAAGTACCTTACATATATGATGACAGTAAAATAGTATCAAATGACGACTTTACAATGTTTGTTTGTAAGCTGTATAAATAAAACAATACAGAAATAAGCAACAATAGGAAAGTGAGTGACAAATGATAAATAATGCGAAACAAGGTGGGGACATGGGGGTTGTGGGGGTGGGAGTCAAATTAATGTTGTTAGAAATGTATTTGGACAATACATCATCTTCAGTATTTAACATAGTATTTCAACACAGGGGTGGGGACGAAGGGGATGCAGTTATGGGGCAATATGATATGGGGATCATAAGGTTTACCGGCGGGGAGGGTGTGATGAAGGGGGATGTGTCGGTTAGATTAGGCGGGCCAGGTAGCCAATGCAGTGTAATATGTTCTTTACGTTGTGGTGTTGCTAATTATGGTATACGTGTTTGAGTGCTGTCATTGTCGAGTCGTCTACGATAAATCAAGTCTCGTACGTGTCCCATGAACTGTACCTTGTACTGTTTTGCTTTTATTCTACTGTTCCAAATAGTCTGTCTATATATAGCTACCGTCCTTGCTTTTTGCTCTAGGTCCGTCCTGTCTCTTTGTTTAGGGATTTTGTTTAGAGTTAGAACTATATCGCTGGTCTCATTTTTTGTTATTTTGGTTTCTAGCGTCTTTTTCATGTTTTGTTTCTAAATAGATGTGCATTTCGGTTTCTGGTGTGTTTTGTCTGCATAGTAGGCAATAGGGTTTCTGTTGTTTTGCTAGGGGTGTTGAATTGTAGATGAGTCTGTATGTTATTTCCCTGGCTTTGGGTGTGATGGTTTTGAGGTGTAGGTTACCGAAGGTGTCTGTTGTGTCTGTTAGAGCGTATTTCCTACACCATTGAATTCTATTGTATAGTGGGGTTGAAAGTTTTTGCACTAACTTTTTGTGGATGTTTTGTGATTTTTCGTGAACAAGTTTTTCGTTGTTTTTTAATATTTGTAAGCATTCTGTGTAAAAGGGACTATGTTTTCCTCCTATGTAATGTGGAGTTGTATTATTGATTTTTGTAAGTTTGTTGAGCTGAATGCCTATATAGTAGTGAGCTAGAGGGTGAAAGTTTGGTTGGCTAATTATTCTGCTAATGTGTGTTAGTCTGAATGTATTGATTTTGGTCTGAATATGGTGCAGGTTTATTCCTCCATGAAGTTTGTTTAGTACTAACGTGTTGTGGCTAATGTTTGAAATTGTGGTCTGAAATATGTACTCTCTAATGATTTTATTCAGATGTTTAATTATTGGCTTTGGGATTGTTTTAGCCGTGGTTATATAGGTCATTTTTGGGATGACGTACCTATTAATTATAGATGACCTAGCAAAAATTGTTGTTGAGCTAAATTTATAAAGTGCTATGGTGTTTTGGATTTTGCTTGAGACTTGTTTCCATTCATCATCGTTATTGGTGTGTGGGTTGCTGTAGTGGGTTATGCAGTAAAGTTTTAATTTGTTGGTACCTAGCATGTTTAGTGGGTAATTGGGTTTGTTGATCCACCGTCCAAGTCCCATGATTTTGGTTTTCATTAGGTTAATTTTGACCCGCTACCCAGCCCAAAGGATTTTTTGTTTAATTGATTTGGAATGTCGATTCCTCTGATGTCTCTAGTGTTTCTAATGCATTCTAACAGGGGTTCGAGTGTTAGGTTATAAAGGATTGGAGATAGGGGGCAACCTTGTCAGACTGATTTATTTATGCTAAAGGGTTGGGAAATATTATGGTTTATCAGTAGGTGACTATGTGCATTAAAATAGATTATTTTTATCCATGTCGTAAAGTATTGTCCTAAATTGTTTGCTTCTAAGATTTTGTGAAGGTATCTGTGAGCTACCAGGTCGAAAGATTTTTCTTGATCTAAACTGAGTATGCATGCTAGAGTGGTTTTTTTTCGTATGTGTAGTGGATGATGTTTCTAATTACGTGATTGTGATTTTGTATGTTCCTAACTGTGGTGTTGCATTGTTGATCTACATTTATAATTTTATGCAAGTGTGGTTCAATTTTGTATTTGTTCATTTATTTTTTTTTTTATTTTTTAGTGTAGACTCCTCAATATCACATAGAAAACATTTTTAATGCTGACAGTTTCATATTTTTATAAAATTAATACTACAATACTTATGGTTTGACTTATTTAATAAAGTAATAAATATGTATTATTTTTTCAGTTTCAAGCCAAACTGTACAATTATTAAGGTTTCTACAAACATTTTAATAAAATAAATTTTAAAAATTACCTCTATTTCTTTATATTACACATACGTTATTGTTTAAATATATTTACAAACAAAACTATGGATTATCTACCATGTATGTTTTTTAAATTTTCAAATGGGAAGTAACAGTTAAATGTAACGTTGCATAACTGTGCACAATGTTTAGTAACAACTCCAAAAGTAACAAGAAAACCAAGACGGTGGTATAAGTGTCAATAAATACACATTTAAATCATGCAGATTTCAGGTAGAACACTCAGCGCATTCGATATCTAATGGACGCAGTTGTAATGGAGCTAATCGTTATTGTGTAGATGTATAGGTCTCTACTGTATTAAAGTTTGACGATACACTTGACCACAAGTATAAAAGTATAAAACAGCGTATAGAATTAATGCATTCTGTTTTAGTGCTTAACTAAAACACTAACATGTTAAGTGGTAATCTCTGAGACATTATAACTGTAGAAAAAGGCTGTAAACATACATGTGTTCTACAGATACAACATTGCATGGCCTAAAGTAGTCTTTATAAAAACACTAGCCGTCCCGACTAGGCCCTGCACTGGCCTCTGTAAAAAACCTATATGTAAAGGACCATGACTTGTGTCTTTATTAAGCAGCATATACTCGTCATGGAGGTTTGACTAAAAAACACATAACCCTAAACCCCACTCTAACTTTAAACTTAACACTAACCACAACTAACCAAAACCAAACCACAAACACAAAAACAAAAATCACACAAACGCAAATACAAACGCAAACACAAACGCAAACTAAAACACAAACGCAAACGCAAACGCAAAAGCAAACACAACAGTAACGCAACACAAAAAAACGCAAATACAAACTTACTTTGGGGTACTCCCTCGGTGAATACACGTAAAGACGTTACAGAAAAACAGTATTTCTTCCAGACTTTTTTCTCCGGAGGGGGTGGGGGGGGGGGGGCACTTGAAATTTTCGGGGGGAGGGGACACGGCTAAAAGTATATATTTTCTATATAAATTTCATTTTGTTCGGGGGTAGACTTTCTTTGGGGAGGGGGGGGGGCAGAGCCCCTCGAAGAGATGCCTGGAAGAAACTCTGCAGAAAAATGACTTAGAATTCTCTCAGAATATTTTATTTACTGCAAATCATACACGTTTCTTATTATGGCTACAATTGAAATGTTTATCTCGTTACTTAAAACTTGTTAACTATGTATATATTTTAGCAGTCACCTTATATAGAAAACATAAAACTTGCAAGAAAAGGTTATAGGTGGGAAGGGGGAGTAAAAGCCATTCAACGCTTTAAAAATATGGCTAAAGGAAAGCAGATGTTGCCTGGTCAGAATAACAGAATGTAATGAATGCAGATGATTTTTACAGAACTAAAGATGGGTATTGATTAGCAAATGATCCGGGTTATAAATATAACTCAAATACTAGTTGTTTTTTTTAAATATCTAGATACATTTTAAGCAACATTTACATTTGTAAAGAATCCGCTTTAGACCTAGCGACCATTGCGCAATAATATATGAGAAGGTGTGTTCAGCACTTTTCCTAGCAGCCTATAGGCCCTACTTTCCCTAACATGAGTAAGGTACCCATCAGAGCTGGGTGAACTCAGGGACAATCTACTGACTTGCACGAGGATTCGAACTCGAGTATTCGGGTTAACCGCTTAGTCCACGCTTTCTCATATTTACATGAGCGCTAGCAGTAAAAACAATTTATGGTGTTAGAAGCTGGACGGTCTGTCGGTGTTCAACAATAACTCTAAAAAAGGGAGAGTAAAATATGTAACAATGGGCATTCTCGTGACGTGCAGTTTTTTTTTCAAAACTGTATAGCTTTTTTGTCTTCTTTAAGGCAATTACACTGTATTGAACTTTTCAAGAACATTTTAATATATACTCTTTATGGCTTTAATGTGTGAGTTTCGATAGACAGCATCCAGTATAGGAGAGCACAACTCCGAAATTAACTAACTGCTGTTTTGTAGTTTTTTCTTGGTTGGTCAAAGGCTTTGGAAGCAAATCCAAAAAAGAAAAGCAGTCAGAAATCGGAGTCAACGGGGCATATGGCGCATAACAAGTTTACACGTAATAGTTCATTGTGTTGGAGGGAATCTCTTTCACCACTAAACGTTTTTACCTTTGACTTCAACCATTAGCCTACATTGATCATCTACAAACATCCTATAGTTACCTCTACATGAAACATTAGCCTACATTTATCACGTACATACATCGTATTGTTACCTCGACATGAAACATTAGCCTACACTTATCATCTACCACCATCTACCAACATATATACAGCAACATACCATTTAACCTTTACCACCAAACTTCTCTATTCAAAATACCAATTACCCAGACAAAAAAAGATACAAGACGTTGTGAAATGCTTATAATAGATATGTATAAGTAAGTACAGGTTAAATAGCCATACCAGATGTTGCTGCAATTGAAGTCTGTATAAATAAACGCCTGATCTAACAGAAAACATCTAACACTTACATTAAAATAGCGCCAGTGCGGGTAGTGTTTTGCTCTGCCTGCATACATTTTCTTTTCTCGTTTGTTACATACTTTTCAATTCACTTTCCTAAGGTGAGTTTGGCTTGAGTTACGGTCGTTATTTTTATTTGAAAAACTTTACTAAGGTGAGTTTTAGTTGAGTTATAGTCGTTATTTTTATTTGACACGCTTGACAAAGGTGAGTTTGTTGTGACTTATAGTCGTATTTTAATTTCATGGTGTTCTCTATTTAAGATTAAAATTTGAATACTATAAAATTGTTGTATTTTTTAAAACATTTCTGCTAAAAATGCGTGTATTATATAAAACTTAAATATCAAAGATTTTTGTATTCTAAAAAATATTTTATGCCGAATGTTTGTGAATTCTATAAAACGTTATTGCCAAAAATGATTGTCTCCTAAAATACTTTGCTTGATTTATTAATGTTGATATTCCTATGGCGTTACTATGAATTAATAACATATTTTCTAGAGTCTATATAATTTGACCAAAATATACAATTAGCAACAACTTTGAACTAAGCTTGTCCTGCTTTCTTAAGCTAGAGAATTAAAATTTACAAGACAAACCTTAATTAATCAAGATGGCAGATATGACGTCACAGAAAATCGTCCAGCAGCTGTATGTGGCAATGACCAAGACACTGGACATGGACGCCAGGTTTAACACCGAGGCACTTCCGCCGTACGTCAATGACGTATTAACCAGGATCAGCAAACGTACCAGGAAAAGGTGAGATTTCTTGAAGAAATGTTTTCAAGACGTTTTGTGGAAAAAACTTACCTTTTAGCAAAACAAAAACAAAAAAAATTATTTCTTCAAAAGAAAATTTAAGTTTATTTCCTCAAATGTATTGCCTTTAAAACATGTCATTATAAAGTGTTTTAAATTTGTTTTCTATTTTTATGTTGAATATTTATAAGAGCTAAGCCAAAGATCATGTATAAGTAAGGTTTTGTTCACAATTATAAAAAGTAAATAAAGGTACCTTTTCAAACATGACGGTCTATGAGGCAGATGAAGTAGAGCTCACCCTGAATCCTTGACCACGGCACAAGAAGGGGTAGTGAGGACAGCACTATGTCTAGCCGCATTTATTTTACTCACTTGATTCAGGAACTCTTCAGAGCTGGGTGGACTCAAGGACGATCTACGGACTCCAGGCTGAGATTCGAACCCGACATGTCTAAACTTAACAACTACAAGACTGTTTTTTACTGCTCTAGTTGGGATCCGAACCCGACATGTCTAAACTTGAAAACTACAAGACTGTTTTATACTGCTCTAGTTGGGATCCGAACCCGACAAGTCTAAACTTTGAAACTACATAAGCATGTTTTATTCTGCGCTAGAGTGGATACGAACCCGACACGGCTAAACTTTGAAACTACATATTATGCCTGTTTTATACTGCTCTAGCTGGGATCTGAACTCGATAAGTCTTAACTAGAAAATTACATATTAAGCCTGTTTTATACTGCTCTCGTTGGGATCCGAACCCGACACGTCTAAACTTTGAGACTACATAGCATGTTTTATTCTGGTATAGCTATGACGGGGCGTCCACTATTATCCCCGATGACCTCGAGGGTGCCCGTGTTTTGGACATTGGCTGTGGGGGCGGGTGCCAGGTGTTCATCTTGTCCAAACTAGTGGGTCCAACTGGATACGTTGTTGGCGTGGACAACTCGAAAGAATTTGTAAGGATTTGGTTCACTGGCTTGTATATTGAGATGGACGGATGAAAGGATATAAGGACAGATACACTGTAGACTGAAAGGTTGGACAACTCGAAAGAATTTGTAAGGATTTGGTTCACTGGCTTGTATATAGAGGTGGATGGATGGAAGGATATAAGGACATATACACAGCTTGTAGACTGATAGGTTTATGTCTGTACCGATGAATGGACGGATGAATGGACGGATGAATGGACGAATGAATGGAAAGATGTATGGACGGATAAATAGACGAATGAATGGACGGATGAATGGACGGATGAATGGACGGATGAATGGACGGATGAATGAAACGATATATGGACGGATATATGGACGGATAAACGAACTTTTAGACTAATTGGCTAATGTCCGGACGAATAAATAGACGGGTGTATTGACGGATAAACAAACTGACAAATGAAGAGCCGAAATGATGGACGTATAAAAGAAACTTTTAGTCTGGTTGGATCATGTCCGGACAGATAAATGGACGAGTAAACGTGTTCGAATGTTGGACATAATCGAACTGATGAATGGCTTGACAGATGTACGGACTTAAGGACCATTACACGAATTTGTAAACGAATTGACTTGTGTACGGATGGATCAATGAACATTGGAACGGATGTAGTGGCTCATAGTATGATGGTCAAGAGTCTCAAAGACAGATGGATATGTACGTAGCTAGGTTGATGTTCTGTTTAAATAAATCTTCAGATCCAACTGTGTCAAGAAGAGACCCCCTACCACATGAAAGAATGGGGCTACAGTAAACCCAACTGTCGGTTCATTCACTCAGATGTAGACAACTTGCTAGAACTCAACCTCAAACCGTTTGATGTGATCGTGTAAGTAGAACTCAATGGGGCTTTCATACACCTACCGTTAAACTTTCTTCATTATTTATGTAAGTTTAGGGGTATAAATACACGGACAGTTTAGAGATGATTTTAAAGCATAACGTTAATGAATAAAATCGGTTCGGCGAGCCGTATCTTCTATATATATAATTCTCTTCTGGGAGACGCTAGAAAACAAGCTGTAAACGCGCTCCCTACCACCCCACCCCTACATGGTCTGGTGAGCTGTGGTTCACTCTAAATTTTTACAAACAGAGCCGGGTTTAGTGACGACTATTAGGGGCAGATAATTTAGTTTGAAACGATTTTAAACGTAGGGGGGGGGGTAACTAAATGGAGTTTACTTTAACGGAGGGGGGGGGGATGAGGAGGGGGGGGGGGGGTTATCGTCCTTAACGAGCTACTTATAGTGTTTTAAAGAAATATTTTTAGTGGCAGCGTTGGTAGTGTCGAATTCACAAATGAATAACTGAAAAGTAGAAAAAACAACCACTAAATAGCGGCGTATGGTATGCCGCGGGTCGGCTCGTATTTTATAAGAAACGATCAGAATTGCGAGGATGGGAAAACCGGAAGAGTGAGTAGATATTAGATTCAGTTCAAATTTCCTCACTGGCTTAATATTAAAGTAGTTTTCAAGCCCTTAAATACAACAATTTTATTGAGATATGTAAGAAAATCAAATTTACGAAAAATGTAATAATATTGGAGAACCATTATTTCAATTACTGAGTTCAAATCACTTTACTTTGAGGAAATTTGGGGCATTAAAACTAGTGTTTTTAACGGACCCACAATTTTAAAATTCATAAAAAATTAGTTTGAAGATATGCATTTTAAATTTTTAGTTGAGTACCCCAAAATATGGAAGAAGATTAAGAATTCATTGTTTATTGCGTTTAAAATATAATACTTTTAGAATGGAGGAAAACATACGAAGGGGTTAATTTATCAAGATGGCCGCCGTTGTCATAGTTGCCAAGATTTTTTCCACCAATTTTTTTTACTGGAAACACATATGCAAATGTACTTTAAGCTATAGAGAAATAATTGTTTCCTAACGAGTATTTAAAAAGTTTTTTTTTATTGGAACTTACCACTTTAATAAAAAAAATGTCAGTTATAAAATTATATATAATTTATTGTGAATTATACTTATCGGTTTATCAATCTCATTTTTAAAATGTAAATACAGACAAATTATATTTTTTTTCCCAGATCAAACGGCCTGTTGTGTTTAATTCCAAACAAAGAGAAAATATTTCAAATAATAACAAGCTTACTTAAGGTAATTTTAACATTTAACAAAGTTTTTTTTCTTTTAAATTTTATATCATTACAACTATAAAATTTAACAAAGCTCATTAAGTATCAAATTATTAATCTTCATATTAATTGTGCTTCAGGAAAATGGAGAATTCTACAACAGTGATATCTTCTCGGATGGGATGCAATGTGATGAAGTGAAGCACAACCCAATCTACAGTTGTAGGTGCTAACTATTATAATGTGACTTGGTTTAAGAACGGTGTAAGGGATACATATTGTGGTTAATATGTGATCGACAATAATATATGTGAACCTAGTATGTATTCGAGTATTGGTATTACATTTGTCACAACAGATTTCCAAAAATACATGCGTTAAATTATTCTTAGTTATGTACAGAGTTTCTTCCAGGCATCTGGAGGGAACGAAATAGAATTTATATAGAAAATATATACATTTAACAGTCTCCGCCCCCCCCCCCCTCGAAGAAAGTCTATTCCCCCCCCCCCCCCACGAAAATTTCAAGTGCCCCTCGGAGAAAAAAAGTCTGGAAGAAACACTGGTTATGTAATCTCAGATAATCTCAGGTGGAGTCTTCGGGTCAGAAATTAGGGTTAACTCTTTGATTGGACGGTGTGGTCTAGCGGTAGAGAGCTAGACTGCTTACTCGGAAGTCTCGAGTTCGAATCCGGGTTCTAGTCAGTAGAATGTATCTGAGTCTACCCAGCTCTGATAGGTACCTGACTCATGATAGAGAAACTGGCTGAGGATACTTCTGACCACACTATCCCTTCATATGCCGAGGTCACAGAAACAGGTGAACTCTACTTCACTTGCCCTATAGACCGTAAAGTTAGGAAGGGAGAACTTTGCTTACTTTATACTATGATTAGACTTGGATTAAAGTTAACCATAGCAAGCCTTTATTGTATTTATGGGGCTATTAGTTATCTAGCAACCCTTTTCGGGAAGATTCGATACCTACAGCCTTATCAGGCACACGTCCTACATTTAAACCTTGATGCCATTTTGTCAACATTTGATTAATGTAGCATTATCAGTCACACATTGGTCTTACATTTAAACCTTGATGCCATTTTGTCAACATTTGATTAATGTAGCATTATCAGTCACACATTGGTCTTACATTTAAACCTTGATGCCATTTTGTCAACATTCGATTAATGTAGCATTATCAGAAACACATTGGTCCTACATTTAAAACTTGATGCCATTTTGTCAACATTCTCCAGGCTATGGGATCAGCCACGCCATGGTGTGGTCAGATCTCAGACCTGTAGCTGGACGTCACGGATTCTCTGATCCCTTCCTTCTCTACGCCGCTGACGCCTTCAAATTTGAAAGCGAAACATTAGAACAGGATTTAGGTTGGAAGACTTTTTTTTTGGTTGTTGCATAAAAATAGCATAAAGAGCCAACAGATTTTTATTTTATTTTTTGTGTGTGTGTAGTTATGCACTGCTGCTTACATATTTATAAATAGAAACATTATCTTTAGCTGATAAATAAAAGCTTCTTATTCTAAACATTTTTATTAACTTTTTGTATTAACTTTTCGTTCTACGTATTTAGAAAAAAAAGCTAAAAAAACAGAACCTTAATTAAAAGCTTTTAGTGCTTGTAGGAGCAAAACGACATTAGTACTTTGTATAGCAATCTTTAATTAATTTCTTACAATTTAATTACACTACTAATCATGTTAAAAATCATGTAGCGGTACAACGTCGTCGGAACTTGACCTCTTTGAACAAAATTGGTTCGGTTCACGTGAGATAGAGGAAATAAATTAAAAGCTTGTAAAAAAATAGGGGTTTGATATGTTATTTGTCAACTAGCAATACACATTATTGAAATTACCATCCAATCACACTCCCTTTTTAATAATTTTTCCTAATATATCAATAAAAAATGCTTTTTATTGAAGTAATTTTTCTCCATCGTAAAGGCTCTTAACTTCTTAAACAACCATATTTTCTGTGTGTCGTAGTGTGCTTTTTTCTGTAACTACTGTCTGTTACAAAATGTTACAATAGGAGACAATGGAAGTAGATGTTGCTCTGTGGCTTATATTTGATGTTAAAACTTGTACAGGTGGGACCAACTATGTCTGCGCCGTGTACAGACTTGCGAAATGTCTGCCTCAAACTTCAGGACAAGCCGCCATTGTCACCTACAATGGGAAATGCAAGAACAACGAGGACAATTTCAAATGGGATGTGGATTCGTTATTCAAGGTATGAGACATTCATACTGTTGCTTCTTTAACATACTAACCGAATTCACATTTTTTAAATAGTATTGTTAAAGAAAAGCCCTATTTTTTTTTTAGAAAAATGTGCCTACGACCATAGATGGGTATCTGGCTAGTATCTTGGCTAAAACAAAATACGCAAAGTATTTTACCATTCAATTTCATGAGGACAAGATAAAAAAGAAAAGGGTAAGATATGTGTAGGCCTACTAGTACGAGAAGTAAGCTGATTGTTAGCAAATTACACTAATAATTATACATTATATCATTATCATCATCATTGTTTTCCGTTCGTGCCCAAGACACATGGGGCCGCCTTTGTTCTCTAACGTGAGTTAGGTACTTATCAGAGTTGGAATGATCTACTGACATGAACCCGGATTCAAACTCGTGACAATGGGGTTAACAGTCTAGCGCTCTACCGCTTGGCCACACCGTCCCATACATTAATAAATAATTTTGTAAGCATTAAAAATTTAACGTAGTTTCAAAAAACATGATCATGTAATATACTAATAGAATTTGTATTTTTATTTGCTTAGAACCAGAATCCCTTTGCTTATCTGAAAAGCCTCCGAGAAAAAGGTGAAAATTGTCCCAAACCAATTTATCAAATGGTATGTTTACATGTATAATTGTGTAATTCTTTTGTAAACAGTTTTATAAAAAAATATTTGTGTGCTATTCTATTTTAACTATAGTATATAGGTACTGAAATCCACCACATGTCCTAAATTCTCAGAATATTATTCATCAGTTATGTTGCACTATAAAAAGTAGCTTTTTTTATTCAACTTTAACATTAAAATTTGAGTCACAGATAATATTTATTGATTGAACTTACAAATACAGTAGTTGAAGATTTTTGAAAGATAAATGCGCGAATTCTAAAAGCGAAATTAAAATTTAAGCACCTTTCATGACAATATTTTATAAAACGATTGTTTTTGTTTAAATATAATTTTATCTGTTATTTTACAATCAAAACAAATGTGAAATAATCCTTGCATATGTTAAAATCTCCTTGAATATAATGCAGCAAAATATTTCTTTCAGGATGAATACAACAAACAGTTTTTTACGGATGTAATTACGAAAGTAACGTAAAACCGCTCTGAGACTGGAGAACACATATACCAAGGGTTTCTTTCAGATATTTTATTTTGGGGGAAGTTTGGAGAACTTGAAACGTTCGGGTGCGGTTGGGGGCGACAACTATGGTTGAAGTATTTATTTTCTATTTAAATATACTTTTTTTTCTATTTTTTTTTGCACGCATCAAACAGAATCTACTGTCAGCGTTATAAACTCTATTTTGAATATATTCGCCCGGTTGTTTCTACGTTCACGCGTCACAATTTTAACCGTCTTCCACCATTCCTCTTCCAGTGTTGTGAAACACCCCTGATGATGTCTTCCCATCATTTTATCCGGCCGGCTTTTTTCTTTGTATGTCTATATATCTAAAGCTTTTCAAAACGTGTAGTTCATTTTACCATCAATTGAAAAAAAATCGCAGGAAGATTTATGACGAAATTGCAATTTGTTTTATCAATACAGTTTAATGATAGCAGTACATATATATATATATATATATATATATATATATATATATATATATATATATATATATGCATATACATATATATATATATATATATATATATATATATATATATATATATATATATATATATATATATATATATATATATATGTGTGTGTGTGTGTGTGTCTACGTGTGTTTGTACGTGCGCGTGCGTGTGCGTGGTGTGTGTGTATGTAAGGGGAGAGAAGATATCGAATTCTGAATGCTCCCTAAACCCAGAAAACTTGGATACGCCACTGGCTTGAGTTAGGGTTGAGATTAATTTACATCATGTTATTTGTATTATTTGTGTTTTTAATTACCAGTAATGTAAAAATGTTTAGTATAAATAGCACACTCATAATTTTTTTTAGATGCGTACCTTTACTAAAGAGAGATAACCAATAAAAACCAAATCATAGAATGGTTTGCCAGCTAGATTGATTTAATCGAAAAAATTGCTAGTTGCTGTTTATAACAAAATGTTTTAACAAATCTAGGATACGATGAGATACAGTGATGAATATTTGTATCACATTTTGCTAAAGTTTTTATAACTTCCAACATTTTACTATTCAAATAATTCTGCTCTGTACCTGCCTCCATGCCATATAGACATTGGGTTGAGGCAGATTTTCGTTTCTTGGGTTAGACAGAGTTATTCTAAAACAAATGTACAATTTACGTTGATGTGATTTCGTGTAGATGATATTCCACAGCCTATACTAGACTCATGTTTGCGATTTAAACAATAAAAGTTGAATTATATTTTGTTTTGTCTAGTGTCTCGGTCTGTTCTGTTACAAAGTCTAAAATGTTTGTGTTTAAAGGTTCGTTGTTACGATGTTTGTGTTTTAGTAAAATAACTTTAGCTCTACGACAGATTAAATATAAGAAACCGGAGAAACATTTTACAAAATAAATTGGTCCGAAGGTTATCAAGTAGAGGAAACGTTCACTATAGATTAAAGCAAACAAATATAACAATAAACACATCCAATATTAAAGTCTACTTTCTTAGATGATTAAATGTAGTAAGGTTTAAAACTAAATGCTGTATGTTAAAATTACCTACCCTTTCTCTCTTTTTTTCTATAATGCACTGGTGCGAACAATGGCTCTAGATGAAATAGATGACCAATGGTGTTTTACCCAAGTCTAATAATGGCAAACAAAAACAATGCAGTACAATGGCATTAAATTATATATTTGTTTATTAAAGTAAACATTTTATCGTACACATGAATTATTAATATACAAAGAAGACAACCTAAAATTGTATAACACATATTCTATCAGGAAAAAATGTTGAAATTACTATTGATAAATAAAATCCATATTAGTGTATGTACATACTATTAAAAATTAAAGATACAAATTATTTCATAATACTTTAATAGTTTCACATACAAAGTACGGTATCAAAATAGAATATTGATATTCTTATGTTAAGCCTGAAATCAGAATTAATGATTGAAGTACACAAAATCAAATAATATAAAATTTTAATCAAACTATTTTACACTCTGAAAGTTAAATGAGCCTGACATTTAAACAGATAAACATACAATTTTCACCATCTGTTTGAACATTATTCTTTTTAAAATACTAAAAAAAATTTAAATCCAAGATGAAGCTTATAATTTACAAAAGACACACCAAAGGAAGTGAAATTATATGAGTCGATCTTGCAAATTAAAAATTCTTACGACATAAAGTTAAGAATGAAATTTGCAAGATTTATCACAACGGTACACTGTTTATTACATAAAGGTATTAGATAAACCACTATCGTCCATCTACCAAATAACAGCTTTTGTTACAGCGAAAATCAGATGTGTCATCACAGCAATTTTTATAAACGTAATAAATTCAAAAGTATTTTAGAATTAAAAATTCAACTAATTGATCGATGTATGTCAATTTCAAATGTTCAAAACCGTTTTTCGTTGTCGTGTTGACAGTATGAACTGGTAGTATTCATTAGTATTCAAGCCGTTGTGGGTTTGCTATTGCAATCTTCCTAGACGTAGAACAAACTATCAACACAGAAGATTTGTACCACAAGCAGGGATTATAACAATGAAAACACAAGAGTTCATATTCAAAGGCAACTACAAATCGCTGACGACAATCGATCAGTCTTCATTTACGCACACACACATACACACACACACACGCACACACACACGCACACACACACACGCGCACACACATACAACTGGTGATCTGTATTAAACAAACAGAAGAAAAGACAAGCGTCTTTAATATTATTCACACGCTGTTTGCTGTTCATTTGGTGCGCAATTCTTTTTTCTATTCCATCTAAAAAAAAATGTAAGTTTTTAAAAATTGATTACAACAAATCATGTCTATAGTCAGAGTCGTCATCTTCCGAAGTATTATATAAGAATATTCGAGAAAATTTAGGGGAGATTTTTCTCCCGCTTAAAAAAAAATAGAATAGAATAACATCTTTCGTTACATAACATTGCCACGTAATGCTCTTTTTATAAGTTTTTATTTAACTCAAATCCTCTGTCTGTCGTCAGTCTAGATCAAAACGCAGGATTGAAAATTCGGACACTTCTACTTGACCGATACGATTCACAGTTGGCACGTGGGTCAAGACATAAAGACAATGCAGAGTGACATTAAATTTGACTTAATTGGATGGCTTATTAATTTTTTTATGAATTAATTAAAATTTATTTTTATGACAATTTTTTAAATATTTAGTTAACAGGCATACATATGTGTGTTAGAGTTTACATTTAGACATGGCTATGCATGGCTGGCGCAAAGTCTGGTCGATATCGGTTGGTTATTTATATTAAAAAAATATTAAATTTGCAATATACATTTTTTTTCTATTTTTCAAAGGCTGTTTATGCTAGCTATCCGGTAGCTACGCCTCTGCTTTCTGCCACACAATCCCTAGCAACAGCATTATAAAACACTGTTTCTCTGAGTATCGAACGATATTAATTTCTTTCTTGGGTTGTCACACGATTTTTTTTATCAGCACATCTATTATCCCAAGAGCTACACCTTAGGTACCACATCAGCATCGATCGTACGGTACCACATCAGCATAGTGAGTCAGTGAGTGAGTCATTGAGTGAGTCAGTGAGTCAGTGAGTGAGTCAGTGAGTGAGTCAGTGAGTGAGTCAGTGAGTGAGTCAGTGAGTGAGTCAGTTAGTCAGTGAGTCAGTGAGTCAGTCAGTGAGTCAGTGAGTGAGTGAGTGAGTGAGTGAGTGAGTCAGTGAGTGAGTGAGTCAGTCAGTCAGTAAGTGAGTGAGTGAGTGAGTCAGTGAGTGAGTGAGTGAGTGAGTCAGTCAGTCAGTCAGTCAGTAAGTGAGTGAGTCAGTCAGTCAGTGAGTGAGTCAGTGAGTCAGTGAGTGAGTCAGTTAGTCAGTGAGTCAGTGAGTCAGTCAGTGAGTCAGTGAGTGAGTGAGTGAGTGAGTGAGTGAGTCAGTGAGTGAGTGAGTCAGTCAGTCAGTAAGTGAGTGAGTGAGTGAGTCAGTGAGTGAGTGAGTGAGTGAGTCAGTCAGTCAGTCAGTCAGTAAGTGAGTGAGTCAGTCAGTCAGTGAGTGAGTCAGTGAGTCAGTGAGTCCGTGAGTGAGTCAGTGAGTGAGTCAGTGATTGTGAGACTAAATTGCCCAAGTTTCTGCTAATAGTTTAGAGCAAATGTCATATAACATAATAATAACCACAGACGACATAAAAACCACATTCCAGGAAATAATTTGTATTCCAATATGACAACAGGAGTAAAGTGCTCAATAAACAGACAAAAGCCCTTTACAATTTGATCATCGAATTAGATTACAGATAAATAAATATAATGCTTTTATAAAAATGCTTTAAAGAAACAGATGTTTGTATTTAAGCTGCTGTTCTCCATAGCAACAAATGGTTATAAATATTTATACTTTTAGATATTCCACAGATAGTTATAAGCGCGATAGACAGTAAATATTTATATCATTGTGTTTTCTGAAAACACCAAACATAGCTTTCAACCTGGGAATATAGAAGCATTTAATACAGGATCATTTAAGTCTTAAGGTTTGTTTTCTATATTTTGTATTTTCCGTCTTTTCTCGTTAGTGCCAAAGACACAAGTCGAAGATGTAATATATATATATATATATATATATATATATATATATATATATATATATATATATATATACAATTATTTCTCTTACACATGTATTACTTACATAACTGGTTCCTTACCTTACTTTCAGCATCAGCTCCATGACTATCTTCACCAACCAACAGTGTTACATCGGTTGTCTTGTAGCCTGTGTCATTGTAGCAGCAATCTTGTTAAGGTAGGGCTTCAATAGGATAACACAATCAACAGGATAAAAGAATTAACAGAATAGCACATTCAACAGGATAACACAATCAACGGAATAAAACAATAAACAGGATAACTCAATTAACAGAATAAAAAAATGAACAGGATAACACAATGAACATAAATTGTGAACGGAAAAGAAGTTGGGTTGATCTAAAGTGCAAATAATATATTACTAATATTTATCTACACTTTATTTTTAAAAAGTGGTCTTAAATAGAATCAGTAGTAATTTATTCGAATGACCATGAATCGAATTAAGCTATGCGACATTAATCCGTCCTTAAATCTGCACAATTACATCCGACATTGCTTATCGCCCAGAAATCCTTAATTTTAAACTCAGGGTTTTTTTTTCAAATTTTAAAAGCGACAAACTATAAATGTTTACTATAATAGCTACTCTTAACCGCTAGTGAATACATTATTATCCGGCTGATTCGACTTATAATTGACATCATATCAAAATTCGATTGTTGCGATCCAGAAAGTAATGTAGACATGTACACAATAATTTCCACACACTGCTAACACAGTTTTTTTTTAAACACGTAAAATGTGTCTTGACCATAGGGGCTTTGACCATGGGAGCTTTGACCACAGGTGCTTTGACCATAGGGGCTTTAACCATAGAAGTTTTGACCCTAGGGGGTTTGACCACAGGTGTTTTCTCAGCAGAGAGTCTGTGATCACAGGTGGTTTGTCAACGGTTCTTCGATCACAAGCGCTGTGTCCAGCTTTGACCACAGGTGTTTTATCCATATAAGGTCTTTGATCACATGTATTATGTCTATATAGGGTCTTTGATCACAGGTGGTTTGTCCAATGCTGGCGTTTGATAACAAGCGCTTCGTCCATATATGGTAATGATAATTTATAATAGTTGTGTAATTATATTTTAAATTGCGGCAGGATGTAATAATATGTTAATTTATCATTTATAAATACAAGTCATCTAAACCATATTAGTATTACTTCTTTGACTATACTGTTGGCATGTTTTTATCCTTTGTTATCCTTTATATTTATGTATTTTTAAGTACATCTATATTATTTATTTGTGAAACTTGTTATCTGTCGCATTATTTGTGTTCGATTTACATTTAAAATAAATTCTATGAAGCCTAGCACCAGCCTTTATGTGGAGACTAAAATATCTTTCTTGACCATTTTAGTACATGTTAATTTCTATTAATGGATTCTCAGGAAACATGCATAAAAACGTTTTAAGTGTATCATAAATTTAAATCAAAAAACATTTTATAATTTCTATTTTAAAATCTATATATGTGGTCTAAACCCCGTTGTGGTCAAACCCCGTATGGTCAAAGCCCATCTGTGGTCAAAACCCCGCTGTGGACAAAGCCCCTATGATCAAACCCCCTATGGTCAAAGCTCCGCTGTGGTCAAACCCCCTATGGTCAAAGCACCTGTGGTCAAATCACCTAGGACCCTTTAATAATACCAGTCAAGCGATAATTTCGACTCCATGTGAATAACAAGATAATAAGGCTTGTAAGTCGGCCTCTCTCGCTTAAAATTCGAAATCTCGTTAGCCAGGGAGAGGTATACATTTTCGAAGTAATTTTTTTGATTTGACCATGATTTCCATTGATAAAAAAGGAGGCTATTTTAAGAAAACTTGTTACATAATCGAATAAATAACAAACTGTAAGCTTCGTTAAAAAAATCACAATTGAACGAAGTCTTTATTTTTTAAGCTAGTCTACATCTTGTAGTTAAACATTATCATTTTTTTTTATTTAATATCTTATCATTAGCGGAAGTAACTTTTTCTATTTATTTATTTTTTACCTCTTTATTTTTTCTTTAACCCTTTGTGGGACCCTTGGGAGCAAAGGGCTGCAATCACACCTCTCTACCGGACTCAGTTTTAAGCTGCATTTTTTTATTTTTATTTTTTATCTGATAAAACATTTTCCATTTGGTTTCAAAAATACTAACTGGCAAGTACGAAAATGATAACTTCGTAACCTACTTATAAGATGTATTACAATCACAGTTTTTTACAACAGCTTAAACGTCGATATTGACTAAGTTGATAGATAGGGTAGAAAATGCCTACATACAGCAGTCTCCTTTAGTGTGACACTGTGATAACATACATAACGTTGACCACACATGGACATTGTTCGCTCATCTTTTTCTGAACGAAATAAAAAAAATTGCATTTATACGAAGCACCACGCTAAATGTTGACTGAATCATAACAAAACAGGACTAGGCATGACATTAATATTATTGTCAGTAGATAGACACACCCATGATAGTAAAGTAAAAGTAAAGTTTCCCTTTCAAACCTGACGGTCTATGGGGCAAGTGAAGTAGAGTTCACTTGTTTCTGTGACCTCGGCATATGAAGAGATAGTGTGGTCAGCACTATGCCCAGCCGCCTTTACTTTCCCTAACGTGAGTTAGGTACCCATTTTGAGTTGGGTGGACTCAGGGACGGTCTACTGACTTGAACCCGGATTCGAACTCGAGACTTACGGGTTAGCAGTCCAGCTCTCTACCGCTAGACCACTCCGTCCCATACACCCATGATAAGCTTTCCCATACTATCTAGCACAAAATGAAAACTTTTTAAATTATTGAAAATTTGAATCAACTAAAACTATACTGTTAGTTGTGTAAATATTTTTTTCACATTATTAAAATTCTAGACATTTTTGTTCAAGGCAAATCCCACATGATCTCTACTAGTTTCATCTTTGTATTTCAGATTCCCCAATGCCTATGATAAAACGTCATGGAAGATATTCAGTCTCAGGCCTCTTAAGATGGGACACAACTCCTTAAATAAAATTGACAATGTGATAACATATAGGCCTACTCATAGAACAACTAAATTGACAGCTATTGCAGGTTTGTAAAAAAATATACATGCTAGATAACAATAATACACACACATACATACACACGCACACACACATAATATATATATATATATATATATATATATATATATATATATATATATATATATATATATATATATATATATATATATATATATATGTATATTTATACCAATTATTTTTTATTATTTGCATATTTTCCTAACAACTTATTAGTTTCTTATTCCCATTTGATCTAGATAGTTTCCTTTTCCCTATTACATCTCGCTATGTTTGGTAATATTGTTATAATTTTTGAAATATAATTTTGAGATACATTTTAATCAAACAAGTGTGATCAATTTTTAAGCAAAGATTGTTTATAATTAAACAGAATAAGCCCATTCGTCCACAAATGTATATTAAAAACTTAGATTTTATCGAAAAAAATGTATCTTTACTCAGATTCCTCAACGCTTCATACGTGGCCTTCGTTAAAGGGGACTTCTATAACTGTAGACGAAATCACAGAAAAATTGGAAAGGTTTTTTAATTTTTTTTAATTTTTTATTCTCCATGTCCCTGTCTTGTAAAATTTCCCATACAAGAACTCTGAGAGTTAATTAAATATAAATTAAACTCTAATGGAATATCGTGGTCGAATGGTGAATCAAAAGACGTTTACCCGGATATATCCAGTTCAGTTCTAAAACTCGAGTCGATAGGACTCTAGAAGGCAAGATTCGAGTGGAGGTGGGGGGGGGGGGGGTGATAAAGCGGCCAGGCATAGATGTGACTACACAATCCATTCATATATCAGGTCAAGGAAAGAGATTAACTAAATCTCATATCTGAACTGGTATTAGGTCCCCATGTATACGTATTTAGGACGTGCAATGTATCAGACATGACATACAATGCGGTAGACTTTCACGTGTAAACACGACAAAATCTCAGTTATTCTAGATGTCATTTTAGTCGGATAATGCTAAACATAATTTGCTCAAATATTTTATAAAAGAAACAAGTCAATTTAAAACTCCCATTTATATGTAAAAGTAAAGTTTCCCTTTCAAACCTGACGGTCTATGGGGCAAGTGAAGTAGAGTTCACTTGTTTCTGTGACCACGGCATATGAAGAGATAGTGTGGTCAGCACTATGCCCAGCCGCCTTTACTTTCCATCAGAGTTGGGTGGACTCAGGGACGGTCTACTGACTTGGACCCGGATTCGAACTCGAGACTTACGGGTTAGCAGTCCAGCTCTCTACCGCTAGACCACTCCGTCCCATTTATATGTAGATCTATGTAAATCTCTCATTTGCGTGTAGATCTATGTAAATCTTCCATTTAGGTGTAAATCTTTGTAAATCACTCATTTAGGTGTAAATCTGTGAAAATCTCCCATTTAGGTGTAAATCTGTGTCTATAACCCACAACCCCGCGTGTAAAGACGTCCATGAACACCCACTGGAGTACTGGAGGTCGGAGTCTAACAACACCAGTGACGCCATCTCTAGGATGGTCCTTGCGTCACAGTGAGTCGTGCGTCACAAAAAATACACTACTACTAGATCTAGATAATGTATTTACATTGAAATAAAATACAATTACTTGAAATTAAGTGTCGATTACGTTTTGGCATACATAAAATAAATATTATCAAAAGCATAAAAATTTAAACCTGTTTTATGTCCAGTAAAAGAGTAAATTATTTATTGCTAAAAGTTAGTTTATGTTTAGCAGCCTCAAAATTTTGTCTGTTTGGCTAGAAGAAGCGGTCTCTGAACAACCTAGATGATTTAAATATTCCTGTTAGAGGAGAATTTAAAACAAAAATTGCTATTTCGACGAATAACATTGTTTAGTTATTTTCAGTTTGAATGCTTGAGTTACCAATTATTGTAAAAACAAAAATTAATTCCCCAGATGCTGTGCTTTCAACCACACGGAGCTGATGATCCCAGCCCCCCACCCCCAGCTCTACCCCTGGGAGAAAGACTTCCTGTCCCACCCACCTCTATGGGATATCAGAGACATCGCGTCAGCGGACAACTCCAAAGTGGTTTTAGTCAATGACTCCAGCACGTTCAGACTAGGGGACATCATCAACATTCAAGTGGTGCTGTTTAATGGGAGAGGGGAGAGAATTACAATAGGTAATGTCATATTTACTGGGTTGTTTAATGGGAGAGGGGAGAGAATTACAATAGGTAATGTTATATTTACTGAGTTGTTCAATGGGACAGAATTACAGTAGGTAACGTCATATTTACTGGTGTTCTAAGGGAATGGGTAGAAAGTAAATCAGGACATCCTTTTCATGATATATTTTATGATTTCTGGTATAGTTGGAAAGGTTGTAATCGTGAAAAAAATGGACATCGAGACATTGACAAATCATAACAAATCTTTTACCTTTCTGTCTTATAAAAATAATTGTTTAGCAATCTGGTCTCTGAATGTATATCTATGACCCTCCCAATATATTAGTGTGTGTGTGTTTGCGGGTGTGTGTGTGTGAGAGAGAATATATATATATATATATATATATATATATATATATATATATATATATATATATATATATATATATTTATTTATATATATGTGTGTGTGTGTGTGTTTGTGTGTGCGTGTGTGAACACCATTACTTGAGTACTGTAGAACCATTTAATTATGTGTTAGTTAAATTTCCTGTGTAAATGCTAGCTGAGAGATCCTATATGTATGTTTCTATTACGTTTCATCACCTCTAACTTACCCAGTTTCGGTTTTTCTTTAATTTACAGAATTATAATATTTCTATTTCATCCATTTTTGTTCCTCAAAAATGTATAGAATTTGATTTTTTTCTATTTCATACATTTTCTGGTTTCTCAAAAATGTATAGAATTTGATTTTTCTATTTCATACATTTTTTGGTTTCTCAAAAATGTATAGAATTGGACTTTTCTATTTCATACTTTCATAAATTAGAATATTCTGAAATTGTTTCGCTTTTTTTGTATTTTTCCAAAACGTCACAAACTTCCACTTCTCGTCTGCTTTGTTTTGATAAATCAGGTTTTCACTAGAAACGAAAACTGCTATGTCCAGGGACAGATTACACATTTTGTCTATAACGAACCTCAGTCTGCTTGAATATATTCTTAAAACAAGCAGGGAAATCTAACTTTATTTTGAAATACCTTTAAATCAACTTTTTTTTTCGATGTAATGGTTAAGTTTGAGGGGCCGGCGTGGTCGAGTCGGTAAACCTCATGGTTGAGTTCGAACCCTCGGGCAGATGAGGCTCGTTAGCTGGGGACAGCCACTATTCTAGAAGAGGCAACTCCAAAATCAATCGACTGCTGCCTTGTAGTTTGTTCTTGGTTGGACAAAAGCTATGGAAGCAAATCCAAAAAGAAAAGCAGGCTGAAATCGGAGTCAATGGTCTCAATGGCGCATAACCAATTGACACGCATACTTAAATGGATCCCTCCGAACACTAAAATTAAGGACGAAGAAGAATTTAAGTTTGAAATTTTATTTATTAATTTATTGAATTTATTTATGTAAAGTAAATATGTTGTTTTAAATGTACAATAAATTATTATAAGAAATATCTACGAGTTTAAAATAGTTGTGATAAAACAGCATCAACATTCAATGGACCTCTTTTGGAGCATAAGAAGCAAACACTCCTCGCTATCGCACTCGGTTTAGGGCGATTCCCCATAGTCGGGTCCACGACATTCCGGCTATTTCTCCTTCACTGACAAATGATCTTTTTTTCAAATTTGTTTTGACCTACCTACTTTCCACTTTCCTCTGTGATTCCAATCTTGTATCGGTCTGGAAGTGTTTGTTGGGTTTGAAGGGTGTGGCTGATCACTGAGATATGTTGACAGTAAGACAAACATTATACACACCTGTATGTGCAAGTGTGCAATGATCCAACCTTGACCTCCCCAGGTGTGGCTAGTCCCAGACACTCAGACAGTAAGACAAACATTAGACACACCTGTATGTGCAGGTGTGCAATGATCCAACCTTGACCTCCCCAGGTGGGACCAGCGTCAGGGTGTGGCTGGTCACTGACTCCCTTAAAGCCGCCATCGCTGCTGACGTCACGGATAATTTAGACGGGACGTATCTGGCGTCTTGTCCGTTACCATGGAGTGGGTCAGTGAAGGTCAAGGCCGCTATCGCCCATCACAGAGAACTCTTCCGGACGATTCTATTTTTAAAAGTAAGTTTTTGAAATTATTCTTTCACAAACTTAAGAAAAGGGATTTGGAGGGGGGGGGGTGGCGTTGTTAAAGGATGTTAAGCAAGTGTGAGGTTAATCTTTTCATTTTTAAACTTATTTTTAAACTTGATTCTTTACATATTTTTTCTGTTTAGAAGACATTTAAGTAAACTTTCGTATTTTTGTATTAGCTCCTAACTATTTTTATAAGCTCTTAACTCTAGTATTTTTTAAAGCTTCCTAATTGCTTATTTTAAAATTAGCTCTTACCTCGTTTTTTAAGAGGATATTTACAACCACTTGCTGGGAAATTGCCACCTTTTCTAACGGTGCAGGGTCAGAGGTCACGATATGCTCGGCCCTCCCTAAACTACCCGGCTACAACGTCACTGAAATGTGTAACCTTACAGAGGTCAACCAGTTCCCGTGGTATTGTGGGAAACCCCGGCACCTAAAAGTAAGAACTTTTCCCATTTAGATATTACTAATAAAAATGGTGTCTAGGTCATATAATTTATTTTGTATATTGAAAATCCTAACACATAAAGAGTGCGTTAATTTCTGAAAATATAAATAAATACCCTGTTTTATTTTTGCTCAATAAATTAAGTATAAGGTCTGTCTGGTCACAAAGAAAGATAAAAGGCAATTTAAAAAATCTTCAAGGTGTTATGCAAATTTGTTTTCAATGTGGAAGAGGAAGAATATATGCAATAAAAGCTTTACTTTTAAACGAATGTATACAATATGGGCTTTCCGTTACATTACAAATTTTGTAGCACTTGGAATATAACAGTAGACACCATGAAGTTAACAGTAGGCACCCTGAAGTTAACAGTAGACACCATGAAGTTAACAGTAGACACCCTGAAGTTAACAGTAGACACCATGAAGTTAACAGTAGACACCCAAACGTTAACAGTAGGCACCCTGAAGTTAACAGTAGACACCATGAAGTTAACAGTAGACACCATGAAGTTAACAGTCGACACCATGAAGTTAACAGTAGACACCCAAACGTTAACAGTAGGCACCCTGAAGTTAACAGTAGACACCATGAAGTTAACAGTAGACACCCTGAAGTTAACAGTAGACACCATAAAGTTAACAGTAGACACCATGAAGTTAACAGTAGACACCCAAACGTTAACAGTAGGCACCCTGAAGTTAACAGTAGACACCATGAAGTTAACAGTAGACACCCTGAAGTTAACAGTAGACACCATAAAGTTAACAGTAGACACCCAAACGTTAACAGTAGGCACCCTGAAGTTAACAGTAAACACCATGAAGTTAACAGTAGACACCATGATGTTAACAGTAGGCACCCTGAAGTTAGCAGTAGACACCATGAAGTTAACAGTAGACACCCTGAAGTTAACAGTAGACACCATGAAGTTAACAGTAGACACCTTGCCATTAACTACAAAACCTTATTAGAAATGAAACCAGTTCCGGCTACATGTCATGTCTGAAAACTTCATTCATAGTAGACTCACCCCTGCAAACAACGTTTAATACACAATACACAGATACTATTAAAGGTCATTGCAATCATATATATATATATATATATATATATATATATATATATATATATATAATCAATTTATGTACGTATCTGCATTACATTAATACGATTCGTTCTTGACAAACTTAGCTACACTTGTTATCCCAAGATAACCCAGAAACTAAGTCATTATTTTTTGTATCTCTCCTAGTGTGGAGATTTTAAAACTTCCAGAGATATTGGCAATCCCAACCTCCCAATGACGGCAGCTGAGGAAAAGTTGATACATCTGACAGAGAAGTATGTCGAGTCTAGGGAAAATTAGATGTGTTTATTTTAAACTATTGGAAAGTTAAATACAGAGGAACATTTAATGCCGTTAAAGCAGTGGTTCTTAAATTAAGTTCGATTGAACCCCAGGGGTTAGGTGATCAAGACACACACTAAATAAAAACAGGGGTATGGTGGATGTGCATATAAAACGTGTGGTGTTCTGTGCCTCCTGAAGGGCAACAACCACTGATCTAAACGACATTTAAGTAGATCTATGTTAATTCAAGGGATAAAAAGATGTTTTTGATCAACAACTTGTAGACGTGAGATAATGAAACCTGAGGTTATGGAAAATTTTAAAATAAAGTTTCGTTTTGTGTCAAACATATCTTATGGTAAATGAAAACGTATTTTAAATGGTTATATTTTATACTTACAACCAAAATATCTAGTATAATTTTATATTTATTATTTGAATTGAATTTTTTATTTCTTTTTAAATAACAAAAATATTGTGATCATGAAAAGGAATTTTAAAAATAATTTTTGCAGTAATCGCCCTTTCATGATTCCATCAAAAATTACACTTCAAGTTGTATCAGGTACGTTACGTTTTGTATTTCTGCATTAACTTTCCAAATTTATAGATACTTGTAATAGTTAAAGCTAGAAATCGTAATCTTACCCTCAATCTCTCTCTCATTCTCTCTCTTTCTCTCTTTCTCTATCTATCTCTCTCTTTCTCTCTCACACTTTCTCTTTCTTACCATACATCTTTCTTACTATTAAAATTGTATTTTGACATTTCTGGTTAGAAAACAGTACAAGAGTTCTGTCGTCACAACTTCCATGTTCCAAAAGGAATTTGTCAGAAACATTTGATGACGTCAACACATCCGGGTATTTTTATGACGCACAATGGCGACCTCGGCGTTGTCAACTTCCGGTTATAAACAAAGATTTCCTGCTCACGTGTTTGAGATGAACAAAGGTTGTAACATTTAAACTGAGTTTTGTTCTTTACTGGCCGTTCTAGCATTCCTTTTTAAACTCACTTTAAACGGTTTTACTTACTTCACAGCGTCCGTTTGTAGTCATCTATATATATAATTCTCCTCTTCGAGCCGTTAGAAAACAAGCTGCAAACGCTCTCCCTACCTCCCCACCCCTACATGGTTTTAGTGAGCTGTGTTCACTCTAAATGTTTACAAGCAGAGCCAACGATTTTAAACGTAGGGGGGGAGGGGGGGGGGAAGGAAAGGGGGGGTTGGGTTATGGTCCTTAACGAGCTACTTATAGTGTTTTAAAGAAATATTTTCAGTGTCAGCGTTGGTACTGTCGAATTCACAAATTATGAATTATTGAAAATTAGAAACAACTAAATAGCGGCGTATGTTATGCCGCGGGCCGGCTCGTTAAAATATAATTAAACAGTTTCGAATCTAAGGAGTCTATCAAGATTAAATGCTAGCGATCACTCGATAGATTACTATATTCAATAAGAGAAGGGGAGCTAACTAGCTAGAAGCGATCACCCTAACAGTCTAGTGAGCTGCGGTTCACGAGAATGTTTACAATCGTAGAGCCGAGTCAGGTTAGTGAAGGCTTTGAGGGGCAGGTAATAAAGTTTTATGTAAACAAATTGAAATTAACTGGAAGTAGCGGGTTTAAGAAATATCGATCGCTTAATCAGCTTGCAGTAGTCAGAGGCGTAGCGAGGGGGGGGGGGGGGCGGGGGTGCGGACCGCACCTGGTGACACCATTAAGGGGGTGACACCAAGGCAAAAAATAGCAAAATATTGAGAAAAATGATAATTTCACTTAATTAAGTGATTAATTCGAGTGTAAAATAGTGTTTTAAGAGGTGCAAATCGAAAGTTTGAGGGGGGAGGGTGCAAATCGAAAGTTTGAGGGTGGGGTGCAAATCGAAAATTAAAAGTTTGTCCCCGGGAAGGTTTGCTATGTCTCTGGGGGTGACACCATTAAGTGCCGCACCGGGTGGCACCCGACCTCGCTACGCCACTGGCTGTAGTCTTTAATTGGTGATCACAGATGGCTGCTTTCACGGGGCAGGTAATCGTCTTTCAGTGATCGCAAGCTTCTGATGGTGTTTTAAAGCAAATATTTTAATGGCAGCAGTAGTAGTGTCGACTTCATAAATTATGTATTACTAACAAAATTATATCTTTTTTTTCTAACAAGAAGCTTTTATTAGTACTTAAAATTTTAAAAAATCTAAATTGATTTATTTCAAAAATGCTTTGATCACTAAAATGTGTAAAAGATCTCATGAGCGACCAAAGTTTTCATAAAAGAAGGGCAAATATCTCTAAATATATAAATGTAAAGATTATTGCTACATATATTAAAATGTATATTTCAATTATTTCTAATAATATGGTTTACTTTACCAAAAGCTGCAACATTTACTGTGCGATTTAATGATAGCAAATTAAAATCAAGGCTCTTGCATCTACTCTTCTCACCTGCTGTGCAGGTGTACCTGATAGGTGACTCCAATGTGAGAGAACAGTACCTTTGCTTTAGTAAAACTATCCAGTGTCAAGAAAAAATACACATGACAAAGGTAAGACGTTCGACACTCGTACATACGATCAGATATTCAATTTTTATATTCTGTATTTGCTATAACACAAACTGGCAATTCTTTAATTCTAAGAATCATGAAAGATCCCTCGGTGTACTTGAGAGTTTACCAGAGTTTCTTCCAGGCATCTCTTCGCGGGGGCTGCGCCCCCCCCTCCCCCCCCCCCCACCCCGTAGAAAGTCTACCGCCCCCCCCCGAACGAGATGGATTTTATAAAGTAAACATACACTTTTACTAGAGTCCGTCCCCCCCCCCCCCTGAAAATTGTTGATCTCCCCCCTCCCGGAAATTTCAAGTGCCCCCCCCCCCCCCCGAGAAAAAAGTCTGGAAGAAACGCTGGAGTTTACTAAGTATATATTTTATGGTCTTTTAAATATTTTTTATACGTCTAAGTTTGCTTGACATAACATTTTAACAACAGAGCACGTTATAAGTGGGACAATAAAGGCTAGAAATAGAGAGCTAGCTAGACAAGTCTCGAGTTCGATTTCGGGTTCAATTTAGTACACCGTCCCTAAGTCCACTCAGCTCTGATGGGTACCTAACTCAAGTTAGGGAAAGTAAAGATGACTGGGTATAATGTTGACCACATCCCTTCATATGTCGAGAACTCTACTTCGCATGCCCCATGGAAAGTCAGGTTGGAAAATGGAACTTAACTTTCTTTTGTGATGGATGGCCGTGTTGACAATCAACCCTAAATTTATAATTTTAATGATGCGCAGGTATATTCATTTTTATAATGATATAATTAAAACAAAATATATACTTTACCACTTATTTTTGTTCTAGATAATATATACATATATATATATACATATATATATACATATATATATATATATATATATATATATATATATATATATATATATATATATATATATATATATATATATATATATATATATATATATATATATATATATATATATATATATATATATATATATATATATGTAGTTGACATGGCACGCCCCCTTAAGGTGTGATGTTGAAAGCATGAATATATCTATCAATTACCTCCCACATAAACTGCCTTTTTACGGAAATCAGGTATTCATATATAATAATTAATTAAATAATTAATTAAATAATTCGTTAAATAATTAATTAAATAATTAATTAAATAAATCATTAAATAATTAATCAAATAATTAGTTAAATAATTACTTAAATAATTAGTTAAATAATTAGTTAAATAATTAATTAAATAATTAATTAAACAAGTAATTTAATAATTAATTAAATAAATAATTAATTGAATTATTGATTAAATTATTAAGTAAATAATTAATTATCAGACTTTTCAATAATTGTGTACGCTTTATCTTTTAGATATTTTGTTTCTGACATTCAATTCAGTAAATAACTAAAATAAGTGAGAAAAAAATAATTTAGCAAAAATTAATAATATTGACACACTTAAAAAGTACGACTTTAAAGGTAAATCTAATTAATGTTATATTATTTTTAAAAAGCAAATGTTGTTCCATACCCCAGTATGACAGAGAATTTAAGAACTTTGGTGGTCCATACCCCAGCATGACAGAGAACTGTAGAACTTTTGATGGTGGTCCATACCCCAGGCGGTCTTTCTAGTAGATGAAGTAGATTTCGTCTGCTGCTTTGACATCGCATGTTAATGTGGTCAGCTCTATGTCCAGCCTCCTTTCTTTTCCTTAACCGTGAGGCAGGTACCGTGATCCAAACTCAATACTTTCGCGTTAGCATTTCATCAGTCGACCGTCCCAACAATTTAATCGAATTTTTCATTTAAAATGCTCAATTTATTCTATTCTTTTATTAACTTACTATGTTGTTCAGTGCGGGAAAAAAAACAGTTACATGTAAAAGTTGTAAAATATACGAATTATTTACGTTTAACGGATTACGCCTTAAAACCTAATTTCTTTTAAAAATATATCTCAGGATGAAGATTTACGAAACGAAGATCTGTATTCAGCAATGCAAGTCATGGACAGCATCCCAACCACAGGTAGATACATCGTGCACCTGCACGAGTTTCTTCACCTGGCGCATTCTCACCTGTCTGTAACGGAGACTCACCTGCGTCTGATTCGAGCCGCCATACAGAGATTGGTAGCACGTAACCCAGACGCCTTAGTCGTATTCCAAACTGTCCATACTGCTTATAATCGGTGGCCGCAGAACGAGCATAAGCAAAGTGTTTTCATGATGGAGCTACAGAGGAGGGTGTTGAGAGGTTTAGGGGACAGAGTGATGCTAGCGGTCACTTGGCCGATGACCATTGCGTCTGAGAACACGGATCATCATCCGAAGATTTGTTACCAGTTTTTTAACCACTATATGGGTCACCTATGTGGCAGATTCTAAGATTTAAACCACTACATGGGTCACCTATGTGGCAGATTCTAAGATTTAAACCACTACATGGGTCACCTATGTGGCAGATTCTAAGATTTAAACCACTACATAGGTCACCTACATGGGTCACCTATGTGGCAGATTCTAAGATTTAAACCACTACATGGGTCACCTATGTGGCAGATTCTAAGATTTAAACCACTACATGGGTCACCTATGTGGCAGATTCTAAGATTTAAACCACTACATGGGTCACCTACATGGGTCACCTATGTGACAGATTCTAAGATTTAAACCACTACATGGGTCACCTACATGGGTCACCTATGTGACAGATTCTAAGATTTAAACCACTACATGGGTCACCTACATGGGTCACCTATGTGACAGATTCTAAGATTTAAACCACTACATGGGTCACCTATGTGACAGATCCTAAGATTTAAACCACTACATGGGTCACCTACATGGGTCACCTATGTGACAGATTCTAAGATTTAAACCACTACATGGGTCACCTACGTGGGTCACCTATGTGACAGATTCTAAGATTTAAACCACTACATGGGTCACCTACATGGGTCACCTATGTGACAGATTCTAAGATTTAAACCACTACATGGGTCACCTACATGGGTCACCTATGTGGCAGATTCTAAGATTTAAACCACTACATGGGTCACCTACATGGGTCACCTATGTGACAGATTCTAAGATTTAAACCACTACATGGGTCACCTACATGGGTCACCTATGTGACAGATTCTAAGATTTAAACCACTACATGGGTCACCTACATGGGTCACCTATGTGACAGATTCTAAGATTTAAACCACTACATGGGTCACCTATGTGACAGATTCTAAGATTTAAACCACTACATGGGTCACCTACATGGGTCACCTATATGACAGATTCTAAGATTTAAACCACTACATGGGTCACCTACATGGGTCACCTATGTGACAGATTCTAAGATTTAAACCACTACATGGGTCACCTACATGGGTCACCTATGTGGCAGATTCTAAGATTTAAACCACTATATGGGTCACCTATGTGACAGATTCTAAGATTTAAAACTAAACAAAGCCTTCAGCCCACCCCAGAAATAACCCTTGCATTACTAACTGTTAGATTTTGAGTTTAATGTTAATCTTGGGTTTAGAGTGAATTTTTAGGACGTAGGAGGGAATCTACTTCTCCATTTATGAAGGATTTGTTTTATTTTAAATTTTAGACTCATTTAAGGCAGTGGCGGAACTAGAAAAAAATGGCCCCCCCGCAAATTTTTTTTTAGGCCCCTATATATATATATATATATCTATATGTATATATATATATATATATATATATATATATCGGGTGCAGTGGCGTAGCGAGGTCGGGTATCACCCGGTGCGGCACTTAATGGTGTCACCCCCCCCCAGAGGCATAGAGACCCTTCCCAGGGACAAAATTTCAAATTTTCGATTTGCACCCCCCCCCCTCAAGTTTTCGATTTGCACCCCCCCCCCTCAAGTTTTCGATTTGCACCCCCCTCAAACTTTCGATTTGCACCCCCCCTCGAGTTTTTCTCTATATATTTTGCTATTTTTTGCCTTGGTGTCACTCCCCTAAATGGTGTCACCCGGTGCGGTCCGCACCCCCCCCCCCCCCCGAAAGAAATTAAATTTATATAATTTATATAGAAAATATATACTTTTAACAGTGCCCGCCCCCCCCCCCCTCCGAAAATTTCAAGTGCCCCCCCCCCCCCCCCGAAGAAAAAAGTCTGGAAGAAACACTGCCAAAGACCCACCCATATTATAACCGAATATAACCCCTCCCCGTTACGGGCTAAACATGAAATTAAACATTAATACATTCAAAGGTGATATAGATCTTTTGGTTGTTTTTAGGCTTAAAAGCTAGATCATTGTATCCTAAATTTGATTAACTTTAATGTATTTAGTGTTAATAACTAATGTTCAATTAATACGTGTACTAATTATAAAACAATTAATAATATAAAGACGAGCCTTACCTTCCTTGTTGTGTGAATTAGACTCGTCAACAAAATACTTCATCAGGTAAATGAACAACTACTGACTAGTGTCTTTAACAAAATGTGCAGAAGTAGTCAGTTTACAGTTCAGTAGTTCATAGACGGTTCGTTAATCTATGCATTACATCTTATTGTAAGAGTAAGGGTGTGGTGAGGGGTAGAGGTGAGGGGTAGGGGTGAGAGGGGGGTGAGGGGGGAGGGGTGAGAGTTGGGAAGGTTCAAAGGAAGGGGACTAGAAAGTGCCGATAAACATCTACATCAATAGTGCCGACTTTTTCCGGTCGTCTAGAAGACCAGAATAGTCGCCGCAACATTTCCCCAGCCCGATTTCAAAGCGTGCCGGCAAAAACTTCAGATGCTTCGCTAAAGGGAGATAACTTAAACTTTCACAAGTTTATTGATACAGTTGTTAAAGTAAAAATGAACGCAATTATAAATGTATGACATCGAAATAAATAATTATATTTTTTGTAGAGTCCAGGCCAGTAGTTTAAACACACAATCATATATATATATATATATATATATATATATATATATATATATATATATATATATATATATATATATATATATATATATATATATATATATATATATATTATATATATATATATATATATATATATATATATATATATATATATTTAATAATGTAAACAATATAACAATCCTTTTTTGTTCTCCTAATTGGGTGTTGCAGTAATACTTTGCTATATAACATGCTAATTTTCAAAAAATTATATAAATTAATTGGCAAGCTCTAAAATTATGTTTTAGCTGTCAAAAATTAAAACAAAATATTAAGTATTGATTTTTACGTGTTTTGAATTTTTTAATTCAAGATAAACTATTGAAAATAATGTTTGAAATAATTAATAATATTAATTCATTAATCCATTCAAAGTTTTGGAAAAACTTCCGCCAGGGAGAGATAAAATTTTTCAAACTAAATGAATTTTCCCACGTTTTCTTTAACTTGCTTTCTCTGTGTGTTTATTTATTTATTTGTTTGTCTTTCCAATCCAATCTTGCGATCGAAATTCCTGGCACTTCCCAGTTAGCTAGCGCGCTGAAATTTTCAGGGAAGCTTTCTTTTGGATGACCATTGAATATTCAATTGTTATTATTACTAAATTGATCAATGGAAACATTTTATTGAGCATTTTAGACCGCTATATAATCTATATATATAATTCTCCTCTGCTAGCCATTACAAAAAAAACCAGCGACGCGTACCTCGCGCGCAGTGAAGCGAACGATCACATGTTGCCACAGGCTTAGGGGCAGAGAATTTAGCTTGAACCGAGTTTAAACTTACAGGAGGTAGGCCAGTTTGGGGGAGACGATATGGTCGAGTGGTTGGGCACACGATTGCTATCCCACTCGACACGGGTTCAAATCTATGTGTTCTAGTCAGTAACGTATTCAAACAACGTGTTTTTTACGAGTTGTCTTTTTACGAGTTGTCTTTTTACGAGTTGTCTTTTTACGAGTTGTCTTCGTTTACCCAAAAAAAGTGAAAAGATAAAATCGATAGCAAGATTTTAATGCAAACAAACAGACAAAGACTAAAAAGTAGAAAATAATAATCATTAAAAAAGTTTTAAAAAACCCACGTTTTCTGATTGAACTAAAAAGTAGAAAATAAATGCTATAGGCCCTACATCACAATAATGCAAGCGATCACTCTACTATAAGCGAGCAAAAACGTGGGGCGCCGTGATTTTCTTACAGTTTCTAATACTGTTGACTCTCTACAAGCTCCCTAATAAAAGTCAATAGTATTATCTAATCAATAGTAATATAACTTTTACTTCGGCGCCCCACGTTTTTGATCGCTTATAGTAGAGTGATCGCTTGCATTATTGTGATGTAGGGCCTATAGCATTTATTTTCTACTTTTTAGTTCAATCAGAAAACGTGGGTTTTTTAAAACTTTTTTAATGATTATTATTTTTGTGATCATGTTTCCCATTGATAAAAAAACATGGCGGCTGCTTGTTTCTTGACTTCGCTTCAAGATTTTAAACTCATCATGAACTCCCAATATGCAACAAATATACAAAATTTCAAGTCTATTGTGTACGTACGGTTGGGAAGTAATGTATTTGCATTCAATTCTGACAGAAAAGTTTTGTGGCGGTAAGTAAATTAATTATTTTTAAAAGTTAAATCTAAGACCTAGCAAGCCTAGCCCCAGGGGACATTACTCCTACTGGACGATTTGGTAAACAGTAAACAAACGATTATCAAGTTCGACTTTACACTTTATTTCAGCATATTGCAACTAGATCTAGATATCTAATAGTTATTAGTAATAGATCTCAATCTACCTGATCCTAAATCTGTTCTTTATACTTCCTTAACTAGAGTCTAGATCTATACTGATCCCTCTAAATAAAAAATGACAGTGATTAGATTTAGTCATTTAGTGTATGTTTGTAGATTGTAGAGATCTGATTGCAAGTACTTATCTAATAATAATATCTAGTAAGTACTTCTAAGTACAAGTAGAAGTAGTGACTACGACTAGTCTAACTAAGTGCAGACTACTGAGGATGTTAGTGTAGTTCAGTTGAGCAGTTACTGAAGTAGACTTAGTAGAGTAGAGAGTGAATGCAACATTGTGAGTGTAATAAATTAAAAAGTTAATAATAGGACCTAATGATAATTAATAATTAATGACAAAGTGACTAGCCGGAATAAGATTTTTCTATAATTCTAGATCCAGTGAGTAGGTCTCTGAGTCTATATATTTTTTTTTCTAGATGTAGTTAACAACAGTGCTAAATCTAGTTAGTAACTTGTCTAGAGAAATCTAGATCTAGAATTATTTAGTAATTTAGTAGGCAATAATTATAAATAATAATATTATAATATTAATAAAATTAAAATGTTGACATCTGTTGCTACTGCGAACCTATCTAGATTTGATTTAAGAAGTAGATTTAAAGTTTAGTTGACTGCTCAAGATTAAGAAAGTCTGCTACTAACTAGAGTAGTAGGCATATGCTTACTTAGAAATCTAGATGTAGGAAGTTTATGTGTAAATCTAGCAAGACCCAGTTATTTAGTAGTAGGCATTGAATTATGGTTATTAGATCTAGAGTTTAGATTTAGTAATAGATTTGTCAATATTGACCTGAAGTTATAGATTTAATGGCTAGTTTTAATTGCAATTTTATTTATATTTTTGATACGCTTATTATGTATAAAAATGTAAACTATGATTATAAAAATGTAAACTATGATTATAAGACAAAATTTTAAGTATAAATATTGTGTGTAAATCTATTTTTCAGAATACCTGAATTAAATCAGTGCATATAGACCTCTAGTAAACACAGAAGAAAGTACCCTACACATGTTCCAGACAACCTTAACTAAGACTATCAACAAAACATAGGAAATCAAAATGTGTTTTAGAATGAAGATTTCATCTGAGTCTGCAATTTATGAATAACAATATTTGATGCAGGAAAAAATTAAATTCCCTGAAATTATGGGACAAATATATATCACATTAAATAAAGTGCCTTTATCTTTAAATACTTAATAAATTATTAATTTATTTAATAAAAATTGAACTTGTCTTAATCATTGAATTTGTTTATTGATTGTAATTGTTAATGTTATTGTTAGTGTATGAAAATATTGTAAACAACAGTGAGAGTTGTAAAGTTCCTGTTTCTAGCCTGTTTGTCCATGGATCAGATTGCAAAGAGTTCAACTGTTCTGTGAACTTGGCATTCGAAGCCATGATGTGGTCAGCACAATGACAATGCCTTTACTTAGGTACCCCTCATTGCTGGGTGCACACAGGGACTTTTTACTGACTTAAACCTCAATTTAACTTGAGACTTTGGGTTAGTAGTAATGGCAGTCTAGCGCCAGTGTGTTTTTCTTCATATAAAATTTGCAAGTTAAACACTGTTTAGTTTCCTCAATCACTACAGCTTTCCAAAATCACTGAACTAACACACACAAACAAAGAACGTATTAAAACAACACTCAATAAAAATAACATAAATCTTAACACTTGATAAAAGATTTATTTAGGATATATCAATATATATTTTTACAATGACCTACAAATACTAAATTGGGATTCATTGGTCAAGCAGTAGAGCACACAATTGATAAACCAGAGAAGTGGTTTGAGGGCTTGAGTACATTATCATTAAGGGTAACTGGCTTGAGATACTGACTTTAAGTGTAAACCACACAACTGTTTTATTGGTCTAAGTAAAAAAAAACAAGACATTATTAATATTATTACAAGTGGAACATGCTTCATCTGTGGAATAATACTTTCATTAACAGTAAAAATAAATATTAACTAGTGTACACAGACACTAAAAATACATGCTTACTGTAAAGTAGTGTAAAGCAAAAGTAATTCTTCTAAAACAATGTAATTATACATTAGGCTTATTTAGTCATATCTGTTTATTCTGAGTGATATAGTCAGAATTCTGTAATTATAGCATATTTAATTTCTACTAAGTAAGCCTTGTACAACAGTATGAATATCTAGAATCTAGCTATATAGATTAATTGAAGTTGCTGATTTTTTTTTAAAATCTTTGAATTAAATTTTCAATGTTAAACTAAAAGCTCAATGACAGTAACACAAAGTCAAACAAAGCTTATTACAATTAAACTAATTAGGCCCTAATGCTAGTAATTATTAGATTAATCCAATTTTTAGGCCCACTTTGGGCTTAAATCAAATTTGGAATTTCTAGAGCTATTACTAGATATTAGATATAGAATTTTATCTAGTAATACTGGTACACTATAACTTGTCTATATATATATAACGATAACTATCTCTACGAGGACTAACTACTAAGCAGACGACTAATTAGTAATTACGGTTATTAGGTCTAGCCTACTGTCACCGTGTAATATCTAGTTTATCTACATCTAGATCTAGTACTAAAAGAAAAAGTAATAGGAAAAGGATTTTTTTTTTTTTAAAATATGGCATTGATTTAAAATAGGGGCCTATTTATTAAAATGAATAAAGGCAAAGTCTTTATAACTAAATAGGCCTAATTTAAATTAGGGGCCTATAATTAACTATAATATGATTAATACATAGGGCCTAATAACTAATTTAATCAGTTCTTAACTTTCTAAGCAAAAGAAAGTCTAGAAAAAAATGTATGGGCCTACATTCAAAAGTTAAGTCTAAAGTCTAAAGGTTTCTGTTTTACATAAATCTAGCTAATTATTCTATTATTACTAACTCTAGCTTAAATACTAGCTAGCTAACTAAACTAATACTAACACCTATTACTATTATATTAATAAAAGTATTCATATTAATCATATAGGCCTAGTTCACTATAAAAGAAAATACGCTATAGTCTATATAATATACAGTAACAGGCCTATAGGGTAAAGGAGGGCGTTAAGAGCCACACTTTTTAGCACCTGTACATTTTTAAAGATTTCTACTAATCTAAGAATTTTTTAGTATTGAAAGTATGGCAAAATTATTCTAACATATCTTACACAATATAAAAATAATAACAAAGTCTATTAAATATACTTTAAATGGGTTTAATTGAACATTTATTGTCATACCCCCGAAATCAGCATTTGGGGTGAAAGGAGCCGGGCAATGGGGCAATAAGTATTATCTCCTAGTTTAGACTAACTCCGCAATAAAAATAATTAATTTCTAACCCCAAAATAGTTAATGCTGTGTACACACACTTTAACTGATACTAGCTATCACTAGGCCCCAATGGGCCCAGTCTACAATTGATACAATTGCAGGTGTACATACTACATAGGGCCTACAGTCTAGTAGTTTACAGTAGGCACATTAGTATACCTAGTGTGTAGCTAGTATACTAGTGTGTAGCTGTCCAGAGTTAACATTCTTGTATGTAAAAAGGGGTGGTACTAACTAATCTGCCTTAATGCTTTCCCCTGATAAGCCATGTGTGCTATACATTACATAACATGACATGGAGGTGAGAAATGTTGAGGGGAGAGCAGTAGTACTGGTTACCCCTTTGTTCTCCTTGCTGGACCCTGAGGGCCATGAATTACATAAGGAGATACTATCTCTGGTTGGCTGAGATCTAAGAACTTAGTCCATGCTACCTACAAAGAGATAAGTTTTATGGTGGGTTAGATACAGGTGGGGGGTGGGTATCATGGGGGTGAGAAATTTGAGGGGAGAGCAGTGGTACTGGTTTCCCCTTTTTTCTCCTTGCTGGACCCTGAGGGCCATAAATTACATAAGGAGATGCTATCTCTGGTTGGCTGAGATCTAAGAATTTAGTCCATGTTACCTACAAAGAGATGAAGTTTTATGGTGGGTTAGATACAGGTCGGGTCTGGCTATCATGGATGTGAGAAATTGTGAGGGGAGAGCAGTGGTACTGATTCCTCTTTGGTCTCCACCCCACTAGACCATGAAGGTCATATATTACATAACATGCCACCCCAGATTGTCTGAGATCTGTAACTGTAATCCATGTTACCTACAAAGAGATGAAGTTTTATGGTGGGCCAGAAACTGGTGGGGGCTGGGCATCATGGGGGTAAGAAATTGTAAGGGGGGAGCAGTGGTATTAATGTGTCTGTTTACTTCCCTGCTGGACCATGAGGGTCATAAATTACATAACATACCACCCCAGATTGGCTGAGACCTAAGAACATTTATTCCTGTTACCTACAAAGAGATTTGAAGTTTTATGGTTGGTTAGAAACAGGTGGGGGCTGAGTCGGCTGTATTGCCCCTTAGGGGTAATAAGTACAAGTACCATTTTAAAAATTACATTGCTAACATCAGATGGCTGAATTTTTACTTTTTAGCAGGTTAGAATTGTATTTCTATCATTTAGACACAAGTCTGTTTAACAATTAATACATTTTGTGTTAACTATTCCTATACCAGTGTCATATTCAGTGGTCCAATAAATGAGAAACTCGCACATAGGGTTTCAAGAGCCACATAACAGTATCTGTTATAACTTTTCTAAACAGGCAAGCTAGTGAACAAAATTAATGTATTCATGAAGATTTAGTTATTATCTAACAAATAAAACCATTATGGTAATGATCAGTCAAGTTTTACTCTGATAATGATATAAACTTTATAGCATGGTATAATGGGACAAATGTCGGCCATTTTGTTTTGGCACCAATAATCACTGTGCAAAAAAAATTCACCAAAATAAAATTTTTCTAGCCATAGCTATAAAAATAGTGTTAAAATGTACAACAACCAATGCTCTAATATAGGAACAAAGAATGGGCTTGAAAAACTTATTTGGTTTATTACAAAGAGAAGTTTCCCAAGATATGCCTATTTGGAAAAAAAGTTCACAAAATGGTTTTATGGAGATGAGAAATTTTAGGGAAAGAGCAGTGGGATTAAATCCTGTCTCATCCTCTCCCTATTGGACCAAGTGGGACATAAATTACATAAAATGAATCCTCTGCTTCTCTATTATCAAAGAACAGCAGTGGTTGTTACCTCAGAAGTAGATAAGCAGTGTTATTGGGGGTTTTGTGGGGGTGGGGTGTTGATTGGGGCTTAATACCACACGGCTCTTAACGCCCTCCTTTACCCTACTAAATACTTAATACTATTATTATTATTATAGATCTAGGTCTAACTAAAATAAAGCTGAGATCTAGATCTAAATAAAATACATAGGCCCTAGATCTAGTAAATAATACTATTTGACGATTTGTTATAATAGGGTATATTTTTATTATTGTATCTAGATCTACTGTTTATAACTTAAACTTTAGACTTAATTAAACTTAAAGTATGAGTGTATGACGTATAATTAATATTAATTTTAGGCCTAGTACTTAGTACTAAGTTAGTACACTAAAGTAGAATCTAATTCTAATTACTATAGACTATAGGCCTTGTAATAGTAATTAGTAATTAGTAACTAATTAGGCCTATATAATTACTAAAGTTCTTTAATTAATTCTTTAGACTTGGTCACTTGACTTTACAACCTCTTCTTTAATCTTTACTCTTCTAATAAAATCGGTTTAGACTACGGTCCCTAGATCAGATCAAGATCTAGATTCTAGATTTCTAGATCTAGAGTTAGTAGAATCTAGATTCTACCTCTAAAATCTAAAACTACTAAAAGTCTAAAAGTTACTAAAACTCTAAATAAATATTACTAAATAAAACTAAATCTAACGAGTCGGTTATATTAATATATTCTAAATATAATTCTAGAATCTAGATTCTAGACTATATTAAAATCTGAAAAGTCAATTCTTTATCTAGATCTAGATTTAGAATCTAGATCTAGATTAGATTTTAATTTTCTATCTCGATTTCTAGATCTAAATTCACGAAATTCTGATTCTAAATTCTTGAGTTTGTTTTGAAGCCAAAAGCGAAAGTAGCTTTCCTTACTTAAAAAAAAAAGATTTAATAAAAATATTCAGATTTGGTTTAAAAAAACGCCAACCGGCAGGACTCCATTTGGACTCCACTTCAACAGCCTATCGACGCCGCTAAAAGTAAAAAGGTAGGCTACGTCTTTGAAGTTGTCTATATGTCTGGCGGTCTCTCGAGCTATATTCTGTACATTTTTTTCAAAGACGTTTGCCGACTATCGTGTTTTTTTGTAACTGTAGAAGAAAGATAACTCGACCTCCACCTAATTTAAAAAAAAAAAATTAATTTTTTTTTTTTTTTAAATTTTTTTTTTACATTTTTTTTTTTAAAATAATTTAGCCAGGATTTTTGGGCCCCCAATCGGTCTGCCCCCCTCCCCCGCATTGCGGTGTCTGGCGGCACTGTAGTTCCGCCCCTGCGTCTTTGAAGTTGTCTATATGTCTGGCGGTCTCTCGAGCTATAGTCTGTACATTTTTTTTCAAAGACGTTTGCCGACTATCATGTTTTTTTGTAACTGTAGAAGAAAGATAACTCGACCTCCACCTAATTTTTAAAAAAAAAAAATTAATTTTTTTTTTGTTTTAATTTTTTTTTTACATTTTTTTTTTTAAAATAATTTAGCCAGGATTTTTGGGCTTCCAATCGGTCTGCCCCCTTCCCCCGCATTGCGGTGTCTGGCGGCACTGTAGTTCCGCCCCTGCGTCTTTGAAGTTGTCTATATGTCTGGCGGTCTCTCGAGCTATAGTCTGTACTTTTTTTTTCAAAGACGTTTGCCGACTATCGTGTTTTTTTGTAACTGTAGAAGAAAGATAACTCGACCTCCACCTATTTTTTTTTTATTTTATTTTTTTTTAAATTTTTTATTTTAATTTTTTTTTAAAATAATTTAGCCGGGATTTTTGGGCCCCCATTCGGTCTGGGCCCCCCCCCCCCCGCATTGCGGGGTCTGGCGGCACTGTAGTTCCGCCCCTGATTTAAGGGATTTGCTATGGATGGATGCTTAGATGTTTGAAAGAGTGTTTGTACTTGTAATTTTTAGTCTTTGTTTTCAATTATGATTCAAGAATATCGTTTAAATGAACCTACACGTTTTTTTTATTCAAAACACCCGTCTACTTAAGTTAATATGAGATATAGCGCAAGACTGCTGCTCAAAAGTCTCGAGTATTGATCTCCGACTGGTGTCAGTTGGTCGTCTCTTAACTGAAATAGCTTTAATGGGTATCTCATCCACTTTGTGGAAAGTAGAGACGACGGTCTTATTACTAACAACAATAGGTGTCATCAATAAATGACGCTGCGCTGATTTGGAACGATTTTTGTCTAACCCTCTTCACACCGTCACACCACCCCTAACCTAAAATGACGTCACACTTAAGCCTTTAATCTCCCTCAGAATAGCTGGTTTTGTGTCTTGAAACAAAGATCTCTTTCTACATTTTTTCTGAGCGCGGTCAACATTGCGTATATTTTCAATCGCTATTAAAATTAATAAAAACAGTAACTTAAAAACCAGTTATTGTTCGTGTTCAAAAATACAAAATTCAGACTTCACATTTTCTTAACCCATTCCTTTCTCCTCTAACAATGTTACTTATGTAACCCCCAGCCCTCTTTAACATCAGAGTCGTAATTTTTCGAATATCGCTTTAACGTAAACAGTTTATCAAAAGACTGTTTTATAATTATGTTTGCTCAAAGTTGACAAATACATGAGTCTAATAGAAAACAGTACTTAAAACTGGAAAGAGTGAAAAGCAATTGAAATTTTTTTTCTGGCAAAAATTGAAATTAAAATGTATTACACACAATAACTGTTGCACAGGATTATAACTACATGAGTGATACTGGACGTGTGGATCTGGGTGGATGTGCTGAAAATGTTGTGACCTAAATCGTGTACAATTGGTCAAATGTTATTATTGTTATAACGTGGACTGCTGGCGCCATTATTTTCATTCCTCTGACAGCCTTAGGAACTTCCCTCAACTTTTGTCAGTCACCTTCTATTTTCCTGGCAGTCCCACAAGACAGTCGTGCCTCTGCCAGCTGCTTCCCCGCCGTGCGCCTTTACGTCTCCTTTAACCTTCCCTTTTTCCTTGAGGCGCCCAGTTTAGCGCTATTGTAAAATGATTCCTCTAGGTACGTTAGGAAAATGGCGTTTAATGTGAAAGGATTTCACGGTTCCCAGACTGCAATACTTTCACGTTGAGTCAGCTAATGCCAGCACAGTTGAACGTGTTCCAGCCAGACAAACGACTTAACAACACCGACAATATGGCTCCTGACAAGACTAATCACGGCAGCATCTGAAATTAACCCCTCCCCCTTCTCTCCCTCCCCCCCCCCCCCCCCCCCCACATACAATCATTTTTATATTACGACCGGTGAACGTCATATTCACACTCAACTGGCGTGATGTAGTCCGTGGATGGATCCTCATATTGATGACAACACGGCGACACTTCATGTAAGCCGCCATCTTGCGTAGTGATACATTCCGTGTGGAGGTGGGCTGCTTGTAAATATCCTTCCGCGTCGCAGATAAAACTTTGTCTATCTGCTGTCCTTGCTAGAACTACTTTCTGCAGCGGACGTTTCGACGATTTTGATCTCCCTTGGTGCAAATTTAGGGCATGCTGGGAACTTTGTAAAGCGACACTAGAGTCTGCATCAAACTTCATTCGGTCCTGTAGTTGCACGTGTTTACCGTCTGCTCTAGGTGAGTGTTTTCTTGGGGGGAGGTGAGGGGCGGGTGGACCCCCAGCTCGTGTCAAGTTTCTTCCGTTTGAAGCCGGTTTTGTCCTAACACAGTGACAGCATCCAGTCGAATAGACATCCGAGCTCCGCTCAACTATGGTACTGTAAATAGGTGGGGTGTCCCTGTTTGCTAAAGCTATGTCGTCATAAGTTGACTTGTCGCCATGACGACGAACAACATTGTTTCGACAAACTGAAAAACAGAATACGGAAATTTAAAAAAAAACATTACATAAACATGTGTATTTATAATTTAAAAGTCCTAGAATACATACCAACGCCATTGCTAGCTAACGCAGAGGCGTAGCGAGGGGGGGGCGTGGGGTGCAAACCGCACCGGGTGACACCATTTAGGGGGGTGATACCAAGGTAAAAAATAACAAAATATATAGAGAAAAATTTGAGGGGGGGGGGCAAATCGAAAGTTTAAGGGGGGGGGGGGAGTGGTGCAAATCGAAAATTGAAAGTTTGACCCCGTGAAGAGTCGCTACGCCTCTGGGGTTGACACCATTAAGTGCCGCACCGGGTGACACCCGACCTCGCTACGCCACTGAGCTAACGTTATAATTATTAGCCTATACATCATAACCTCTGCTCATAACTGAAGACTTTATTCATTGATCAACATTGACGTGTCAACATCCACACTCCTTACTGCTATGTACACGATTCACGAGGCTCCGCATACACACACTTTGAACTGCTCTGTAAACACTGCCGCTCACCATAAACACACACCTCTCACTCGTTTCTCTACACACTACTGCCCACAATGAACACACACCTCTCACTCGTTTCTCTACACACCTCAGCCCACCATAAACACACTTCGCACTCGTTTCTCTACACATTTCAGCTCACCATAAACACACACCTCTCACTCGTTTCTCTACACACCGCTGCTCATCATAAACACACATCGTGCTCGTTTCTCTACATATTTCAGCTCATTATAAACACACACCTCGTACTCGATTCTCTACACACTACTGCCCACCATAAACACATACCTCTCACTCTTTTCTCTACACATTTCAGCTAACCATAACCACATATTGTGCTCGTTTCTCTACACACTTCAGCTCACCATAAAAACGTACCTCGCGCTGCTCTGTACACAATGCAGAATCCACACAAAAACACTATAATGGAGACTCCACCCACTATGATGGCTATCATTTCATTGGTCAACTTTGCTGGTGAAGTAACACTATCTGTAAAAGAAAATAAATGGAAGAATTTTTTTTAATTTTTTTTTTATTTTTATTGTAGTCTACTGTTAAAAAAATATTATGCTAAGTACTGTACATTCAGAATGCTGGGTTTTTTTCTTTTTCCTATAAAGATATCTGACCAGCATAAATGGTTATACAACTCACCATGAAATGGGACTAAACAGCCGAATGGTAATTTTTGGACACTCTTACATGGTCCCAAAGATTTTTCTTTAGTCCAGTAGACAAGGCAAGCACTACTGCTATCGGATGAGAAAAGGGATGTTACTCCAGATAACTGGTCTGTTGACAGAGATATTTCATTTCGGCAAGTTTAGTCACACAACATTAGCAATTTAAAACAAAAAAAAAATCATCATGTTGATTATTACATCTGTATTGTTTGTTTAGTTGGTTATGAAATATTGAAATACTATTGTTTTTTTTTTTCATTGACTAGAAGAGTAGTCTCCCTATTCTATGTTGACTGTAAGAGTAGTCTCCCTATTCTATGTTGACTGTAAGAGTAGTCTCCCTATTCTATGTTGACTGTAAGAGTAGTCTCCCTATTCTATCTTACATTCTCCTTACATTAAACATTATGTTGTCATCTCAATCACTGATTTATTTATGTAACGTCCCAAAGTCGGTCTTGGCTCTTAAGAAGGTAGGCTCCAGAAAAAAAAAAATTCTTAATTTTAACGTTCTACTGATTTATTTGTGAATATCTGTTAAGGTACTTAAAGGAAATTATTTGTAAGCATCAGGGACTCTTTTGAAAATATGGTTGCCATGGCAACAGCGGCCATCTTGAAAAAAACAAAGTTTCGTGGAGTTCTAAAATTTTATAAACTAACATATATATCGGCTATATAATCATTCATTCTTCTTCTACTAACATTAATAGAATTATAAGCTAGTTTTTGAAACAGAAAACACTCTAGAAATATTTTTTAGCACAATTTCCATACTGACAATTGTTTAACTTTCAAACTTTGGTATGGTGCTCACGAGATTCACACATGAAAATTATAGCCGCCCCCCTCCCCACCCTAAACCCCGAAACTTCCTAAATCTTTTTCTACTTCGTGTCTAATTATAAGACATAATTTAACAATCGTTAGTTTCTGATGGTGGCGATAAAGTCATGTGGCTAATCACTAAGACAAAAATATTACAAGTGGTTTGACTTTTAAATTTCTTACTCTGTACACATCCATCCTGATCCATGTAAACACTAGGCCCTGCGACAACGCCACCCAGTTGAGCACAATGTGTTTTAGCTTCGTGAAAACTCGCCTCGTTTTTAAAGACATGTAAACATGACCTTTGACCTTTGACCTGGCAGCTGTTCTCACAAATACTGCCTGTGGGTATATGTGAACGGATGACACTAACTTTAAAAAGACTGATCATATGAATTGTGTTTTCTAATACAATTGTTAATTCTGAGATAGGGCTTGGTGACTAAACTTAGGCTAGAGTCTGCCTCTCTGATCTTTTGAAAGAAAAAGTAAAAACAAAAGTATTAACACAAACAATCAACTACCAATTAAATTGTTTGTTTTTAAGGAGGAAGTATTAACCAGACTAAGATATAATACAGGGTATAGTTTGAGGGGTATATTTATAGCACCAATTTTTCTAAAATTTAATTTGTTAATATTTTTTTTTACATAATTTCTAAGTTTATTGTAAACAATTTTCCGAAACCATAAGTAAAGTACTTAAATTTGGTATAGACTTTCCTTACGTTATAACCTATGGTAGGAACTACTATTATGGCATTCTCATGAGAGGTAACTTTTTTTTATAAAATTTCAAAAGTCCCTCCAGGTTGGTTTGGCTTCTAAATTATACAAAATCTGTCACAATGAAAATCTGCTAGTTCCAACCGTAGGCTACAATGTTATACATACGTATGTTCAGCAGGAATGGCCTACATGTTGGAAAATTTCACTTTCAGCCCAATATTTCTTATTAAAACTTTTTGGGTCAAATTATTTATAAAAATATTTGCATCATACATTGACTCTCTTTTATATGCTGTTTTTAACTCCTTGATTATAACTTTAATGGTAAAAATGTAAATGAATGTATAATAATTTATTTATTTTATTTTTATTTTTTTCTTCCATTTTCCATTGTCTGGGTCATACTGCCCCCATAAAGCGGGCTAAATCGGGAGACTTTTTAAGTGTAAACATTTGTAAATTAATCAAAACAACTGCTTGGCCGGTAGCAGATAAAAACGTATTATGGAAGTTTAACACTGACTCAGGAGGAAGTAGAGTTTGTCGTTATTTGTCAAAGTTTCGTTTCCTGATGTTAATTTTATTCTAAATAAAATACTTATGTTTAAAAGTCGTAAGCATGATTTTAAATAAAATATTTTTTAAAATCTAAGCGTCAGACTCACCCCACTTAACGTTTATGTGTTGGCTGATGATCCATCTTAAAGCTTCGATACACAAAATATAATAATTAGACGCTTACATATGAAACAAACACAAAATTAGCATCTCACAGTTAAAAATGTGTATCCCAACACTCGTCTCATAGCCAATCATCAAGCAGTTCTCAGTGGCGTCACCCTCACACAACTCAGGTTTCCCCTGGAGGGGTGCTCCGTCTACAATCCCACTGTCAATGGAATCAGCTTGTGTTAAGCTACATTGTATATCGAGATTGGACCCTTTTTCAACAGACACAGCATCTCCACTTGAAATTATTTCGTTAACTTTAAGACTTAACAATTTGGGATGACCTAAAAAAATATGAAGAAAAATGTAGTTGTGTTTATAAACATATATGATTATATATATATATATATATATATATATATATATATATATATATATATATATATATATATATATATATATATATATATATATATATATATATATATATATATATATATATATATATATATATATATATATATATATATATATATATATATATATACAGAGAAAGAGAGAGAGATAGAGATAGAGAGATGCTATTATTCCACTTTTATTGACTATATTAAAAATCTTACAGTGTATATGATGGGAATATGTCTCTTTGCTGTAAAGGACTCTACAGCTATACATGCCGGCATCATTACATCCTGTATTTGTCAGAGTAAAATTGACATTTTCTCCTGAAGATGTTGCCATTGTGCTGCCATTGTGGTGAATTATTGCCATGTTGTGGGTATAGTCGGGTGTAAAGCGACACAGGGATATAGTAGTTTTAAAAGTTGTGTCAGTTTGTTCTGTTGTAATGGTCGGTGGTGACTGCCTTGTGGTGGTTGATGGTGACTTGCTTGTGGTGGCTAGATATGAAATGGTTGTGTGAATATCCTTTGATGTAGAAGTTATACTTGTCCTATCTGTGAACAAAAATAAAATGGTGTTTACTAAATCATTTTCACATGTAGTTTACATTTTTTTTTTAAGTTTATTTGCCATTTTTTATTGTTGTTTTTGTGTTCACTTTTTTCTTCACTTTATTGCAAACAAAAGTATTGATGAAGGTCTATATAACAATATCAATAGAAAATTAACCGACAATACAAAAAGTAGAAAACTCCAGGCTAATTAAACTTTAAAATATAAAATATTGTAACAGTAAGTGTTGGGATGGGACTTCCAGTGAAATTAGGGTGCAGAAATTGGAGGTACTTTATGGCATAGTACATTTTTAAGAATAACAACAACTTAGATGCAAACTAATTATAAACTAAACATATTATAATATATTTTCTCATATTGTTTCACCGTTTTATACAATATGCCTATAAATATATCTGTACGTAACATCATTTGTAACAAGCTTTAGTTCTATTACATTACAATAGTAAACATTTTATTAAGAGCGTGATAGGTTTGCGGCATATTTCTAATTTGTGGAACAATCTCAATAATAAAATAAAACTAAATCTGAAAATATATTCAAATTTAAACTAAAACAACAATTATTTAATGACCTCCTTAACTGACTCATAGCAACATTTCTCATTTATCTATTTTATTCTCATTCTATCTCATTTTGTATTATAACTATGTAATATTATTTTTTATTCCTAATCTTCGAATGCTATGTTACTGCTGTGTTTATTTTTCAATTGCTTTTTATTACAATACTGTTATTATATGTTATTTTTTTTTAACGGCCAATGCGAAAAAATGCCTCCGTGCTATTGTCAGCTAAATAGTCTTACTATATTTAAAAGTTTGTATTTTCTATCAATGGCTATCATAGCTGCGCTTTTACCGCAGTTATTTTCATTCTCACTGTTCCCGCAATGCTTATGATCATCACAGACAAAATCTCGATGAAAACACCGCTTGTTTAAGCACACAAAAATGCGTGGTTAAATTGCAAGCTCAAGAAAGAAAATATTTTAGCGCCTAATAACTTATTTTGCGAAGAACACGTAATTGTTTTAAAAATTTAAAAGAAAAGAAAATTGATTTTCCATTTTAGAAAAAAAAATTGTTAACAGAAATATAATCACCATTGTTTGCATCGAAGCAGCATATCAACATCAAGAAAAATAATTGTTTGGTAGACATAACTCGTGAGTAGCCTTAGCCCTTTGAGCCCTGGCCTCCCTGGCCTAATTTCTCCCATTTCCTGAGCTCCCAGGGCTAAACCAATTTTCACTTATCTGCTTGTAACTTTGCCTATAACTTTTGAACCGTTTAAGATAATGAAGCCAAATTTGGTATCCAGACTCAGGATCAAACAACAATACAGCAAGATTCGAACATTCTTTATTTGTTTACAATGTATGAACACAACAGTGTATATAAAACGAACTCGTAATTATTGTTTTGATAGAACATAGAAGAAACCAATTTACATTTAGTAATTGCCTTGTAATTATTGATACCTGGCCATACTAGTTCATCGCCAGAAGTCCACATTTGTGTGATAACTTTCAAAAGTTAATACTGCTGGACCCGATGCAAAGAAAAACTTTGCATGTTTTGCACCAGTAAACAGTTGTTGTTTTTTTTTCGTTTCGGCAAGTCTTTGTCCTTGGCACCACGTGCATCATAACGTACTTGAACAGTTTCATTGTCACTGTCAATTTCAACGTCACTGAGTTCAGTCTCAAATTCAACGTCACTATCATCATAATATAGACCAGGAACATTATCTTCTTCATCAGAATCAATAAGTAGTTGTATTGCCTGAGATGCAGTCATTCTACTTCTTTTGTTGATATTTCGGTCTTTTGCTTCATCTTTTCCACCAACTTTATGTGCTGAAGTCGATGGCTGTGGCTCAGCTTTTCGTTTCGGCGGAATTGCAACGAAATGTAAACACTTTCACTTTTCCTAAAATCTATTTTTAGAATCATAATCACGCACTAAAAAAACATATGCGCAGTTTTATTCAGTCTTCCGCTAATTATATTTAATTAGACGGTATACCGGCCGCTAGGAATATGACGCTAGATGATCGGGCCGGAAAACCGGCTTTTCGGACATATGTGCCTAATGTTGAAGCCGGTTTACCGGCCTGGCGGGCTCAAAGGGTTAAGATAATTACACGTTTAAGGAAGTAATAAACAGCTGTGTAGAAGCATGTTGTGCAATGCAGAATAGAAGTTGTCAGCGATCCCATTTTATATGTCTTATGCTATCTTTTCTGGCTGAGCTGATTTACACTTGCACTTATTTTCTTCATTGTGTTAAATTCTATTGCTTTTTAATCAAGATAAAACACCGAGATATAGTTCTTTACCTCCTTAACACGCAAAAACAGTAATACTAAAGCGAACATGGCACGGCATAGTGACTTTCTCGTTTATACGAAGTACAGAGTAAGTCTTGTAATCGTGCAAAAGAAAATCGAGATTTTTGCAAATCTCGACGTTTTACACCTCACTGGTACGGAAAAACATAATTTTACAATCTTGTCCGTATGTGTATGTGTGTGTGTATGTGTGTGTCTGTGTGTGTGTCTGTGTCTGTGTGTCTGTAAACACGATAACTTGAGAACCGTTACAGCTAGGTTGATGAAATTTCATATATAAGTATTTTATCAAAATCGTAGATCCGTATCAACTTTTGAACGATTTCCGATAACCGAAAGTGGTACTTTTTTTACTTTGACTTTTTCAAAAGCCGGTAACTTGAGTACTATTTCAGATAGAAAAATGAAATTTCACATGTAAGTAAAAGATCTAATTTTTCTACCTTCTGTCGAATTTTGAGTAATTTCCGTTGACCGGAAGTACTAATTTACGTTATTTCCGATTTCTTAAAAAAATTATGTAAATTTATAAAGTACTAATAATATTACGCACTTTTATGCACATTTTATTTGACGTTCATTGGTGTGCAATTATTTTTTCTACGAGATTTTATTCTATTTTTAAAAGTTTTAGTATTTAAAATGGAATAAAATTCATGTCTACATTCCGAGTTCCCATCCCCTGTTTTTTTTATATAAGAATATTCGAGAAAGTTTAGGGGAGATCACTCTCGGTTTATTTTTAAAAATAATACACAATTAAATCATCTATTGCCATATAGACACATCGGGCAATGATAGTAGACGCTGGTTAAAGTAAGAGATCTCATGAGCGACCAAAGCTTTTATGAAATAAAGCAAATTAGTTGTTTTTACTTTCTCTTATATACGAAGTATAGAGAAAGTCTTGTAATCGTGAAAAAAAGCGAGATTTTTACAAATCTCGACGTTTTACACCTCACAGATACGGAAAAACATAATTTCGCAATCTTGTCCGTATGTCTGTCTGTCTGTGTGTGTGTGTGTGTGTGTGTAAACACGATAACTTGATAGATCAGTATGAGTATTACAGAGACACTTCTCCCACGGTCTTTTCTATTTCTGTCCATGGGTGACTACAATGTGAACTTTTGACTCCGCAACACACTAAACTAAGCAGTCAAGAGAATCCTAGTTGCACTATTTTAGTCTAGTTCTTATGCCATTTTATTTTCTTCATTTAAGTACTATATATATATATATATATATATATATATATATATATATATATATATATATATATATATATATATATATATATATATATATATATAATTGATGTTCATGTCTTTGAAGCTGTGTAAAACTACCAAATAAATTATTATTACTATTTTCATTTGTTTAAAATAAATAAATAAATAAATATTAAAAAAAGAATTATATATATATATTAAAAAATGTTTGAGGACTGTTGTAGATATAGATGTTTGAAAGGGGAAAATTTTTGATTTGATGTGTTTCTTTGTAGTTAACATGACATTCCGGTTGGTAAAAATTATATAATTTTAATTTTCTATAATCCCAAATTTATTTCAGATCTACATAAAAGTAAAAGCTTCAACCCCCCTCAGCTCACCACGCCGATGGAAAAAAAGAATCCCTTGAATCATCATTCAATTACACATTTGCATTTTGTATCAGATCTATGTATAAGTAAACCATCTTAAATAAATAAAAGTATTACTATTGTAAATCTGTATCAGTCCTCACAAGCCGATGATGAAAACTGTAATACTAAAGCGAACATGCAATCCAAACTGACGCTGTAAATTGCATGTCTGAGGCGAAAAAAAAAATAATGCACTCACATACAGCCTGGACTGTATTCCGATTGGGTGTTTTGTATGTTTCGTATGTTGTGTTTGGTCTAATTGTTTTGTCAGGTTTTGTTTCTAGTTGTTTTTTTTTTTATCTTTTCTTAAAAGATTGTTTTCACTTTTGTAAAATAAATTTTATTAAATTGTCAAAGTTTTTTTTGTGTGTGTTTCTTACTTAGTCTAATGTTATGATTTAACCACCGTGGGTTTTACCACGGTTGCACTGACCGAGCAGTTATTAGATAAGCCTAGGGACATAGTATAGTTATCTTCCCCCCTAGCATGGCTTACATATATATATATATATATATATATATATATATATATATATATATATATATATATATATATATATGTATAATAGCTTGGTAAAACTCATGGGAAACGTTCAATTCCCCTTCATCATCTTTTCCTTTTTGTGCCCAATACACATATGGCCTCCAGTGAAAGTTCGCTCCACTTTTGTAAGTCAAGGCATTTTTCTTGGCAGTCCCCCATGACAGCCCTGCCTTTGACAGCTGCTTCCCCGCAGTGCGTTTCCACGTCTCCCTTGACATTCCCTGCTTTCTTTTTCCTTGACGCGTCCAGTTTGGCGCCATCACCCTTGAAATTGTAAAATATTTCCTCTGGATACGGAGGGAAGATGGCGTAGAATGCAGCCATCGTTTTAGATTGTGCATGTGAAAGGATTTCGCCGTTCCAAGCCTGCAAAACTTTCACGATGAGTCAGATGCTAGCACAGATGAATTTATACCAAGCAGACAAACATAGGAGGAATTTGGAGGGAAGTGACATATAGAGTAGGAAGCCTAGAGGTCAGGTAGGCTATAAAAGGTGGGGTTAGGAAAGTTTGGGAGTCCATTCTCTAATAGGCAGCCTAGGTCTCGGATGTACTTTCAAGCAATAAAAAAGTTAATTATACACGGACTTCGTGTAGGTTCATTGTCGACCCTGTCCTCACCTCACATCACAGCAATTATTATTGTGTATTGTATTCGGCATTTGATTTTCAATTAATTTTTACTTTTCAATTAATGATGCTCCTTTTCGTGTATTTTGAGGAAGATTATAAAGTTTATAAGTTTCGTTTCGTTTGACTTAATTAGATAAACCCTTCTTAATCTTAGTTTCAAGTGACGTCATTCGATCTGCAAGTAACAGTTTTTATTTTCCTTGTGTTTTTGTAGAGCATTCCGGACAGATAGATAGATAGACAGCGCGACAGAATAGTGAAACTGTATACTGAAAAATGGCCGTTTGTGGAAGAAATACAACGGGTGCTAAGTTGATAATTTTTTCTCTAAACCAAAACCGAAATCCTCACCTCAAACTCGAATCTAACTGGAAAAATTAAATGGCATTGAAAACTGGGTTTTTTTTAATCCAGAAAGAATATTTTAACAGGATCCGGAAATTTTACCAGATGGATATTAAAATTTAGATTGAAATGGAAATTTAACAGTATACAAATTTCATTGAAGAACTTAATCCGGAAAAGCACTTTTATCGAATCCCTACATTTAGCCGGATACGGAAATTTAGAACCTTACAGGTAGGAAATTTAACCGAAACGGAACTTTATCGTATCGGGCATTTTAACTTAATCTAGACATTTAACCGTAAAATTTTTAATTTATTTCGCTTGACACAATATGTAACATGAAACAAAATTAGAAAACAGAAAAGTAAATTTGTTCGGAAATGGACATTTTAACCGGTAACGAAATTGAAATGCAAACCGAAGCGTCTCCGGAGATTGAAGTCGTTCATGTGGCTTTCGGTCATTTGACCCATATAATTTATATATATATATATATATATATATATATATATATATATATATATATATATATATATATATATATATATATATATATATATGTGTGTGTGTGTGTGTTTATGTGTGTGTTTATGTGTGTGTTATGTATATATTATATGTACTATAAATATACTATATATAAACAACTTACCGCAGTTATGTTCGTCCTCGCCGTTCTTGCAATGTTTTAAACCATCGCATACAAACACTTTGGGTAGACACCTTTTGTTACTGCATTCAATATTTGTGTTCAAATTGCAAGCTAGAGAATGTATCAATTTGAATATGTAATATGAATATATAAAATCTTAATAACAACAAGCTTTTAAATGCACAGGAAAAAAACAAGCTTGTTTTCTTTAACACAAGCTTTTGTAGCTTAATTTAACAGATAATTTTCAGCCTTAGCAACCTAAGATTTTATTAATGATAGAAAGTTTATTTTTTTTCTTATTTTTAATGCATTTAAAAGCTTGTTCCTATAAAAGATTATAATTTTTTTTATACATTCCACTTTTCAGTCATTCTTTCGAAATGAAGCTGACACAACATAGGGTAAAGCTAAAAACATGTCCATTAAAACCCGACCAGTAGCTTTGGGATCTCTAAAAGACAGAATATATATTCCCTAATTGCGCCTTTGACGAAGCTCAGGGGTCGTCCATAAATGACGTCACACTCGTAGGGCGGAGGGTGGTCCGTAATTTTGTGGCGGTGTGTGATGAGGGGGAGGGAGGGGGGGGGGGGTTAGCTGGTGCGACGTCATACTTTTGCATTATAAAAAAAGCAATGTTAGAAATAGAATTAAAGACGTTATTTCGCGTTTTAGAAAACTTTTTTAATAAATTGTAATAGGAATTGATTAAAATACTTTATGATAGCAGAGTTCAGATAAGATTTTAGATAAATATCGATGTTTTAAAAAAAATTCAACTGCAATTTTGAGGGGTGTTGTAGGCTGGGGTGTGACGTCATTTTAGGGGGGTGGCTTTTTGTGAAGACGTGTGACGGAGGGGAGGGGGACGGGAGGTAAAAATCGTCCTAGATAGTTAGCTGTTCGTGTGAGTGCTAGTATTTCTTGTTAGCTCTCTTAGTTTCATAACCGTTTATGAATTCATTTAACTCCTGATTAGTCTGAGAAATAGATATTATTGTACTTTCATATAACAAGAAGGCATCCGGAGAGTTTGAATAAAGTTGATACAATAGAATGGATCAAAATTTAGTTTTAAGATTTGCCACAAATTCACAAATGGAGGTTGCGAAATAAGTAAAAGCTTGTAATAAAACATTCTTTTTATTACTACAAGTTTTGTTTTCAAATTCACTGAGAAAACTAATTTTCTTTCTTTAATAAAAAGCTTTAGTCGCTAAAATATGTAAAAGATCTCGACTAAAGCTTGTATTTAAGAAAGCAAAAAAAAAAACCTGTTGCTCTTAAGTTTTTTTTTTATATTTGTATTTTTTATTTGTTTAATGATTCCTAATTTATGAAGTCGACAAGACTAAAAATATTTTCTTTAACCCTATATTGCACGCTTTTTTATTACTTTCTCGTATATACGTAGTATAGAGAAAGTATTGTAATCGTGCAAAAAAAAAAAATCGAGATTTTTACAAATCTCGACGTTTTACACCTCACTGATACGGAAAAACATAATTTTGCAATCTTGTCCGTATGTCTGTGTGTGTGTGTGTGTCTGTGTGTGTGTCTGTGTGTCTGTGTGTCCGTGTGTAAACACGATAACTTGAGTACCGTTACAGCTAGGTTGATGAAATTTCATATATAAGTATTATATCAAAATCGTGGATCCGTATCAACTTTTGAGCGATTTCCGACAACCGGAAGTGGTACTTTTTCTACTTTGAATTTTTCAAAAGCCTATAACTTGAGTACTATTTCACATAGATAAATGACATTTCACATGTAAGTAAAAGATCTAATTCTCTACCTTCTGTTAAATTTTGAGTAATTTCCGTTGACCGGAAGTAGTAATTTACGCTACTTCCGATTTCTCAAAAAACTAATGTAAATTTTTAAAGTACTAATAATATTACGCACTATTATACACACCTTTATTAGGCGTTCGCTTGGTGCGCAATTGTTTTTTACTGAGATTCTATTCTAGTTTTAAAAGTTTCAGAATTTAAAATGGATTAAAAATCATAACTATATCCCCAGTTACCATCCCCTGTTGTTTTATATAAGAATATTCGAGAAAGTTTAGGGGAGATCGCTACCGGTTTATTTGAACATGCAAAAAAATTTCTATGCTGTGTTTATGTTATGGGTAGATCATAGATCACTTCACGCCGTCAGTAGCTCGCAATATCTAAAAGACGATTATCTGCCCCACGAAAGCAGCCGTCCGTGACCATATTTTACAGACGACTGCAAGTTCTTAATCTTGTTGCCTCCACGTAATTTCAAATAGTTTAAAAACTGTATTATCGGTCCCCAAAAGCCTTCACTAGATTGAGTGGATCTACGATTGTAAACACTCTTATGAACAAAGCTCACCCGACTATTATGGTGATCGCATCTAGCTAGTTACCTCATCTTCTGTTATTGAATATTGTAATCTATCACGTGATTTAATTTTGTCATCTGCTCTTGGTTTTGAAACTGTTTAATTACTTTTCAATGACTAATTAAACATCAAATTGAATTAAAAATAAATTGACTTGTATTTTCATCGAAGTGGAACGTATCTGGAAAGTTTTAACAAAATCGCTGCATAAGAAGTGGGTCAAAATTGAGTAACCAGATTTGCCACAAATCCACAAACAAACAGACGTTGCGAAGTATATTTTATATATATATATATATATATATATATATATATATATATATATATATATATATATATATATATATATATATATATATATATATATATATATATATATATATATATATATATATATATCAATAAAACTTTAACAGAAAAAGGAGTACCGCTATAAACCTGATTTTTATGAACAAAGAGAGTGAACAATAAAAAAAAGAATTCCTCTGAAGACATCTTTTCTCTGCACTGTTTGAAAAACAATATTTTCGTTTTTACCACAAGGAAGTGTTAATATAGTGTAGTGAGCCGATGATAAGGCGGATGTAAATGTTGAAGTGAAAGGAAACCAGTTTGTTTCTAAAGAAAATGAAACTATGGGGGTCGTCTATAAATGACGTAACACGGCTAGGGGGGGGGGGGGGAGGGCTTTTATGACGACGTGTGACTAGGGGGAGAGGGGTAGAGACAGTGTGACGTCACGTTGTCTAAATCCCTCTACTTGATTAACATTTATTTTTATTTATTTTTAGAAAAATAAACTTACTAAATACTAAATAATATTTACTTTTGTGTAAGTTGTCAAAAGACTGAGAAATAAATCGATGTTCTAATTAAATTGCCCAATAATTGACGATGTATGTTGTGTTGTAGACAGCCGTATTTGCAAATTTGCTATAGTGCTATTTGAATAAAGGTCGGAAGCATGTCAACTAGTGAGGGTAAGGCAGGGGTATCAGTGGAATGCTTGCTATACTTTGAAGTTTACAGAGTAGGGCAGCAGGGGCGGAACTACCATACCGCCAGACCCCGCAATGCGGGGGGGGGGGCCCAGGACGCTTAGGGGCCCAGTTCCGACCAAAACACAATGCATTTTTTTTTCAAAAATTATGTTTTTCATACATCTTGAATGTGTTTTTGTAAAAAAAAAAAACAGGTCTACTATAGCAGTTAGCAGAGATTGTTACGTAGAAAAATATTTTAAAATCTACAAGAGCTATAGTTTGAAAGGTAGTTAAACATTCACACTACTTCCAAGCCTTACTGCCCTTCTTTAAAATAGGGATGCCCACGAAGCTCATTTAAATAGTTTTGTACTATGTATATTAAAAAGCAATTGATTCTCTGAATTGTTATTTAAATAAGACGTACTATACAATAGTATGGCTATAAAAATCAATGTTTTCAAAATTGATATTTTAAAAGCCTAAAATGAAAAAAATAAGCATAACGCGAGAAACCATTCACGAGTCAAGCTAACGTCTTTATATATTTTTGACCAGCATGATTATGATACTTTTCTAACTCAAACTGAGTGATGGCTAAATAATTCTGTTTTGTTCACTCAGAATGGTTATATATTGATTATATTGCAATGAAGTAGACTAAATTACTCACTTAGGATATAGATTTTATATATATATATATATATATATATATATATATATATATATATATATATATATATATATATATATAGGGGGCCCTAGTTTTTTCTTTGCGGGGGAGCCTTTGATTTCTAGTTCCGCCACTGTAGGGCAGTCATAATAAAACTTTAAACCCCGAATATTTTATTCAAAAACTATTTACATAACTTATGTTCACACTTAGGGCTGCGACTCTTGCCTTTGGTGACACGCCTTGTCTCTTTTACATCATGGTGTTCAACGATCTAGACAAAAATAACTGGTCATACAATCAGTTACAAGGTCGAGATCACGTGATATTTGTAGGTGCGGGAAAAAAAATTCATAAAAAAACGTTTTAATAACAAGCGTTTATATGTAATCATGCACTAAAAATGACAAAATATATAATACACTACTATTTAAATAACTATAAAGAAAAGCGTGGTTCACTTTAGTATTTATTGGACACCTTTACTAGTATTTAGGAAGAGACCTACGCTTTTCTTTATAGTTATTTAAATACTATTGTATAATTTATTTTCTCCGTTCTAGTGCATTATTACATAAAAGCTTGTTATTAAAACGTTTTTTATGAAACAAATTTTTAGTACTTTACAAGTTCTTATTTACAATAGAGTTACATGACTAAAAACCATTGCGCACCTATTGAACGTGATGACGCGTGTGGAGAAGTTGGATAGGACTGCCTACTAATTTGGTCAAAATTTTAATTAATTCCTAAAAAATTAATTGGGCATCCAATTAAGTCAAATTTAATGTCACGATGCATTGTCTTCATGTCTTGACCCACGTTCCAACTATGAACCGTATCTGTCAGTTAGAAGTGTCCGAAATTTCGCTCGGGCGTTTCGATCTAGACAGACAGATAGACTGACGACTGACGAGGAAGTGAGTTAAATAAAAACTTGGAATAAAAATAACAACTCACAACGTTCGTGATATATCAGCTTATTTAGTTTAAAACTAAAAAAAACAGACAAAAAAACAACATGAAACATTTTTTTTTCGCAAACTGTTTCTTCGATGTTTACCTGTGATTCCGCAGGTGTGTCTCGCATTTTTCTTCTTGCAGTTTGCCGTCTCGCCATTTCGCTTTTCGTATCTTGCAATTTCCAAAACCCAGCCTCGATTTAAAAAACAACCACCGGAAGTTAGGCCGCAGCGCTAGATATAAACTTCTCTGTTCTAAGCCTCCAGATTCTAGATTTTCTCTAGAATCTAGATCTAGAATCTAGATCTAATCTAGATCTAGAATCTCGATCTAAATACACAGTACACAGATCTATTATTAAATAAAGCCAATTTTTTAATTTTACTTATGCGATCTAGACTCTAGTCTAGACCAAGAGTAAGAACTAACGGTAATCTATCGTTTTAGGTACGTAAAATCGGCCGCGACTAGTAATGTGAAAAACAGGTGACTCCTTACATTTTAATAATTATTTCACATTTTGAGGAGGATTTATGTTTTGAAAAATACAAAAATGTTTCCTTGTTTCATTTATGTACCTGTTTTTAAACATTTGAATTAAAACTTTTCAGTAATAAATGAACACCAGCGATGTTTCCAACAGATGCAACCACGCTCATTTACTATAGCAGCCATCTTGTTAAAGTTTTATTTTTATAGACATATAGCGCGAGATTCAGGCGGAAGTCACTCTATTTTACAAATGGCTGCTGTTTATATAGCAAATCTTGCTTGCAGACACAGCTGTTTAAAGTTAATTTCTGGCCTATATTGATATATTTAGCCATTGATTTAGGTTTATTATTCATTTATCTATAATATTTGACACAAACATATCACAATATACTTCTATTACAGCCTTGACAATGAGGTAACGTTTTCGTACATTAATAGCCGCGGGCGATTTTACGTACCCAAAACGATAGATTACCGAACTAACTTACTAGGTAACTAAGAATCTAGATCTAGAAATCTAGATCTAGATCTAGATCTAGAATCTAGTAGGCCTACTTATTACTTATTAACTTAAGTTTAAAGACACCAAGTCTAGAACTAGAAAATACTATCTAGATCTAGATCTAGTAGCTAGATTTCTAGATCTAGTCTACAAAGCAAAAAGTTTTTAAAAAATGATGTTAGGCCTATCCTTAGGGAAGGTTTTTTCCACATATTTTTTTACATTACTGGAACTCGGGATGCATCTAGATCTAGCTGTGGCTAGGGGAGTTTCTGGAATTGGAAGTCAACTTGAAATTCATGGTAAGAACTGGTAGGCAGATGATGCGGTAGATCTAGATTTCTTTCTAGATCTAGATAAATAAAAAGTTAAAAACTAGATAGTAGATAGAGGTAATCTATCGTTTTAGGTACGTAAAATCGCCCGCGACTAGTAATGTGAAAGACAGGTGACTCCTTGAATTTTAATAATTATTTCACATTTTGAGGAGGATATATGTTTTGAAAAATACAAAAATGATTCCTTGTTTCATTTATGTACCTGTTTTTAAACAACTGAATTGAAACTTTTCAGTAATAAATGAAGACTAGCGATGTTTCCAACAGATGCAACCATGCTCATTTACTATAGCAGCCATCTTGTTTAAGTTCTTTTTTTGCAAACTTAAAGCGCCAGATTCAGGGGAAGGCAACTCTATTTTACAAATGGCTGCTGTTTATATAGGAAATCTTGCTCGCAAACACTGCTATTTAAAGTTAATTTCTGGTCTATATTGATATATTTAGCCATTGATTTAGGTTTATTATTCATTTATCTATAATATTTGACACAAATATATCACAATATACTTCTATTAAAGCCTTGACAGTGAGGCAACTTTTTCGCGCATTTCTAGCCGCGGGCGATTTTACGTACCCAAAACGATAGATTACCTAGATAGATATCTAGTAGGGAGGCTCACTAACTTAAAAGCGTCCTTGGTTGCTAACCAGAACATGGCGTAAGGATCGGACCATGACTTCCGGCGAGTTTTTCGACTTAGTTCCAGAGACCTTCTTAGAATTACTTTTAAAAATGTTTATCACGAGTAAAATGGCGGGTTTTCACGTTATAAAAACATGCTATAGGTGGCAAGGTTAAATATGCCAGAAAAGCATTTTCAGAAATTGCTTTGGGGAATGTAGGCTAAATTTAAAGTCGGTGTCATTCAAAATAATATAACTTTTTAAATATAGATCTCCCTCTCACAAAATTGATTTCCAAAGTAAAGCATTATTAGTTTTATCATTCTATGAAAAAATAAATCAAATATCTTCAACACTTTTTTTTATATGATGTGTCCATAAAATGACAACCTAATTTTTTTATTTTTTTTGACCACGTGACCGCTATTTGAATGGATACGTTTACCTGGCATGGTTTTTTATTTTGCTCTTTTGTACAATAAAAAATGTTATAAAATTAAAGAAATAAAAGAATTCAAACATCACTTCTGTCTTGTCTTTTTTAAAATTCTTTTCTGATGACATTCTCTTAAATTTTTTTCCTCTATAAATATATCCCGACGATAGACGGGCCAATTCTACTTTTAGGAACTCTCTTGTGAAAAAAAATTAGATCTATTTCACGGTCACTTAAAAAGTTAAACCTTTCAACTTTTAACCAGGTTGTCATGGATGATCCGTCATATCATAGCTGTGAGTGACAAAACATTTTAAAATTCAATAATTTAGCCTAAACTCGCTACAACCCCCAAATTAGTGCCTAGGGGATAAAGTATGGACGTTTTTTATTCAGTTGTCATGTTTAAATTGAGAATTGAGTAGATTTCACATATAGTAAGAAAAACTAATATCTAGTATTAGGGTTGTCGGTATCGGCCGAGTTCGCGGTAAAAACATGACCAGAATTCTCCCATTACTTTCTGATACCGGACACACGAGATTTGGTTTTGCATACTAATAAGTTTTTAATTTATGGTAATTAATTAAGTTTAAAAGTTCATTTCCTAATGTTAAATGAAAAGTAGAATGGTTTTCCATTTGTTTTGATGGCTTAGCGATCTGATTGCATGCTGTCTCTGCTTTGGTCATACCGCTGTATAAAGGTTAACTTCAAATGCGTTAAAAACGCGATTTTTGAAAAGTTTCCATTTAGATAATGAAAGTTTCCACAGCAGATACATCCCATATTTATAGAAATGATATTTATTTTTGGATATTTCGACTTTGACATTAGTAAATACTCATTTGAAAGTAGTCACCGTAAGTAGGTCACGTTGCCCCCATTGACGCCAATGTTATATTTCTTCATCCCGATCTGCCGTCTTTTAGTTTTGATACACTAACAACAGCATTCTTATGTAATGTACAAACAAATCTCCTACTTGTTGCTTTAAAAATATTTTAATATACCTGCTTTCATTTTTTCAACTCTGGTTCTAGTTTTGCTTGAAGTAAAATTTTGCTGAGTCAGACATAGGATACCTGCCTTTTGCTAATTATACACTTAGAATACACTACACTAGCTGTGTGCTAGCTGTAATTTTAAGTATTCAAGTTCTACTTACCCTTACTTATAGTTATATTTATATGCTGAAAATCAGAATTCATATACAATACACATAAAAACATTGATCTGATAACTTCAGTTCACTTATAACAAAATGGCTTAGGTGGACTCTACTTCACCTGCCCAAAATAATAAGGCAGTTATATACACATTACAGTGTTCAAGTCATTTACTTTACATTTCTGACTATGTAGTTCTTTCATTCACTGTATTTATATAAAACATTGCTTTAGAAATATTTTCATATTTGCGCAGTACAGTTTTATAACAAAATGGCTTAAAATGGACTCTACTTCACCAGCCCACAACAACAAGGCAGTTATATGCACATTACAGTGTTCAAGTCATTTACTTTAGATTTCAAACTTTGTAGTTCTTTAATTCACTGTATTTATATAAAAATATTGCTTTAGAAATATTTTCATATTTGCGCAGCACACAGTTTTTTGGGGTTATGGGAGGAAGCCAACACAAAAATATAAGTGCTGTATTATTTTTATTCCTTTTAACAGCATTTACAAGTTCTATATATCATTCTAGTTAAACTCTGCAAATATGAACAAAATCCAACCAAAATTAACCAAACTATACTCATTTATAGATACCCTATGATGACTTGTCACAAATGGCCAATGTTAAAAGAGGGACTTTTACCCCCCCACAAAAAAATTCATTAAAAAAAAAACTATTTGGGATAGAAAGAAATTTTTTTCTGTTTTGTTTTCTCCTGATTGAGATCTACAAGAACATATATTTTTTATTTTAATATAATGAAATTTGTGTTTATACCTAAATCCCTACTAGTATACAACATCTATTATCTAGCTTCTAATCAATCTAATCTAGATCTAATTCCAGTAAGATTAACTTAAGGAAGTGACTATTCAGACCCGGCATTTTAAGTTTCTTACACTTTACTGTGACTTTTCACACTCGTAGGCCTACAACCTGTATTAAATTTATACCTTAGTTTAGTCTAATTTATAGACTTATGTTTTGGCCTATTTGATTTTTCTAGTTGATTTCCTAGTATTTTGTTGTGTTTTATTGTAGGCCTAATTAATTAGTTATTCTGGTTTGCTAGTGTTAGTTCTTCACTTGTGTTGCTATTTCTCAATAGGGTGTTGGGAGATTGCGAGACGCGAAAAGCGAAATGGCGAGGCGGGAAAATGCGAGAAGATAATGCGAGACATACCTGCAAAATTAAGGGTAAAAAGCGAGACACTTTTTGCGAAAAAAAAACTTTTTTTTTCATGCTTTTTTCATCTATATTTAAATTATTTTTTTGTCGTTTTAAAATAAACAAGCATTTAGCCATACGCTTTAACACGAGTGCTGTATGTTGTTATTTTTTATCTAGATTTTATTATATAGATAGATACTAAGAAGATAGATAGATCTATATCTAGATCTACTTAAAAAATCCTAACATCGTTAGCGAGAGGAAAATCCCATCTCAGTCGACATTAATTTTAAAAATCTAGCCCGCTCATGTTTTTACAAACGTAAGCTGTGTCATTGTGAATTGGTATATATAATCTTGTCAGCAGAAGATATATTCTGTAACATGTATTCATGGATTGTTGTAATTGCAAAAAGTGTAAAAGTATAAACAATTCTAAAAAGTGTAATTTATTTTTTATTAAGTAATTTTAATTACAAACAAAATTTACAAACAAAATCTTCTGAAACAGTCCTAGCACTACTCAAACACACATCGTCACACCATCTTTCACACATAGTACATCCAACCCAGTTCATTTATATCAGAGCTGCAAAATTGGCGAAGAAAAATAAATCTTAGATATATTGCCATCTGAAGTGTGGTAGATGAATCTGTGCTGTAAATAAAAAATTGAAACAGGAGATTTCACAGCATCTTAAGAAAACGAACAGCTGCGTTATTTTCCGTTAGCTGAAAGAAGAAGAAACTGCACTGACGCGTAACCCATTCTCTGCATACCTTGATGTTTCCAACATTCCCGATGAATTTCAAGATGAATTCTTAAATTTGCGGAATGATTACGCATCAGATGATAAACTACTCACACAATTTTAGTGTAGTATGCACCATTCATACCCGAATGAGAAATTGATTGCCTTTCGAATTTTAGTTCCTTTTGTGTCTACATATCTAATAGATTTTCAACGCTTTTCCAATTAAAAACAAAACAGAAATAAATCACATGTTGAGAATAACATGAGATTGGCGTCAACTTTTCGATGTGGTGATAATTACTTAGGTGGTCAAGTAATATCAGTCAGCTTGTTTTCGTGGCATGGGTCCATTCCTCTGTGCTCACAGGTTTTTTGTTGCAATTTTTCTTTCTTTTTTTACTTAGCAAATAAAAGTGATGTTGAACTTTTGAAAGTTGATGGGTAAGATTTAAGCTTTTAAGGCAGGTTACCATTATGGTTAGAGACTGTTTCTTTCATACTTTTTCTGTGGGGTTGGGGAAGAGGTGTATGAAGGTAACTCAGGTTAGGGAGGATGGATTAGGGATTGGCATTAGGGTAAATATATGAATGTATAATAATCAAAAACATTGCCATGAATGGAGGCAAAAAAAAAGTTTTCACTGCACATGTGTATTTTGTTCCGGCTAAAATCAGCCTAATATTAATAATTTAATAGGCCTATAGAATAGAATCTAGATCTAGTTACTCTAGTAGATCTAGATCAAAGTAAGTAGGTTCTTGGAAAATGCAAGACGCAAAATAGCGAGGGGATAAATTGTGAGAAGAAAATGCGAATCACTGGTAACTAGTGAGTCACAATTTGCAAGACTTTTTTGTTTCATGTTTGGTTGTTTTTTCCCTCCAGATAAACATGTAGGCCCTTGATCTAATCTAGATCTACTTGTATCAGAAGTGTTGTATGCTTTGTTAAGTGTTTTTTTTCTTCATCTAGAATCTGGGTCTATATTTTTTTAAGATATTAAAAAAAAATATGTCAATTCGAAACACCATTACACTATTAATGCCCGCTCACATCGTGGAAGTTTAAATAAGTCTAGATTGCAGTAGACCCAGAGGATACGTCATACTGTCATAGCATAAACATTGCTGTCTGAATTGTTTACGACATAACTTTAGTTTTTCCCTAAATCAAGTAACATGAAAATTGTATTTTGGGGTTACTGTGAGTTCATAAGGAGAACCAAGCATACGTCATAAAATTTATAAAACGACACTTATTTTTCCCCAAACCAAGCAATATCAAAAACATACTTGGGGTCATTGTGAGCCTACATAAGCTTAGGCCTATAAGGCCTACTACCACACATACCACTTTAGGTGTTAAGGTAAAGAGATGTAACCTACATTTCTTTTATGGAACAGCAATATTTAACAATAGGCCTTTTTTTATGAATGTATATTATTTAATATGTAGGCGAAAATGAAAATTATCAGCATAAAATTTCAGACTGATATAAAATTTATTAAATTATGTTTAAATGAAAAGTAGAAGAGAAAAATAATTAAATTTTACATATGCTTAAAGTAACACATTGTTTTTAATATAAAATACAGTTGGCCCTATTAATGCTGTTTCAAACGACACAATAGAAAGATTTTCAATTTTTGGGTGCGGTAAAGATTGGAATATTGGATTCATTTGGCTTGAAATGTGTTTGCATCAAGTGACTGCATTAATGTAAACGAGCCGGCCCGCGGCATAACATATGCCGCTATTTAGTTGTTGTTTTTTCTACTTTTCAGTAAAATTCATAATTTGTGAATTCGACAGTACCAACGCTGACACTGAAAATATTTCTTTAAAACACTATAAGTAGCTCGTTAAGGACCATAAACCCCCCCCCCCCCTTTCCTCCCCTCCCCCCCCCCCCCCCCCACCGTTTAAAATCGTTTCAAACTAAATTATCTGCCCCTAATAGCCGTCACTAAACCCGACTCCACAAAGGTAAACAGCGTGAACCACAGCTCACTAAGACCATGTAGGGGTGGGGATGTTAGGGAGCGTGTTTACAGCTTGTTTTCTAGCGTCTCCCAGAAGAGAATTATATATATAGATCATTGGTATGTTATAATTCAAGTACAGTAAAATTTTTGCAGATATTAGCCCAATTTTTATATCTTGCTTTTTACCAAGACCTATTCAAGTACTACTAAGTAATTTTAAATTAAATGAGGCTCCAGTCAGCACCCACCCTTAAAAAAACCCCAATAAAACTACCAATTTACTTTTAAAGTAACTATAATTGTTCTTTGATCACATACACAAGTAGAAGATTTAGCATATACTTAATGAATATTTATACTTAATGAATTATCACCAACTAGTACCAGCAAAGAGGAGATGAATTACATGTCTCTCTCCACCCCAGCGACATTAATTTTATTTCCTGTTTTATTTTCTCCCTGCTGGGCACAGTGGTCCATAAATAACATAAAAGGAATCCAATACTTGTCTTGATTTTAAAAAGTAGCAGAGGTTGTAACAGCAACAGTAGATTACAGTAGTAGTTTTATTGGGAGTTGTTGGTGGGGGAGGGGGGGGGGGGGGGAATGGCGAGGTGCCATATTAATATATTATTTTGATTTCAAACAATTTTGACATGGCATTGATGTGTCATGACTTTTTGTTAAATGGGTAGAATTTGTTATATAATGTCAGCCACCAACTTAACACACGCTTTCTCAGCATATGATTGGCAGCTGATGTCATGTGACACTTAAACACTGCATTTTTATACCGAAAAAGGGTAGAAAAGCCCAAAAATCTTAGTGTAGTTTGTATTTATCACAAAAGGCAAAAAAATGAAGCCCCTCTCAGCCCATAAAGTAAAGTAAAAAGTTTCCCTTTCAAACCTGACGGTCTATGGGGCAAGCGAAGTAGAGTTCACTTGTTTCTGTGAGCTCGGCATATGAAGAGATAGTGTGGTCAGCACTATGCCCAGTCGCCTTTACTTTCCCTAACGGTCTCAGCCCATAGGCATCCACAAATTTACATATATTACAAACTGATTTTTAGTAAAAAGTACTAATGGTTTAGCAAAAAAAAATTAAATTAAAATCTTGAAACAAAAAAAGTTAAGTTGATTCAAAGCTTCTGTAGAGAAGGAGCATTAGTAAATAAATACGCCAAGTGCTTCTTGTGCAGGATAAAACGATTATTGCTCCATCCTCTTATGCATTTGTTTTCAATAATATTGCATATTATTATAGCATCTGTAATAATTTATTTCCAGAAAATGATCATATTTTCCAAGATGTAAAAAACCAATGTTGGACAATTGGTTTATTCAACAATAATGGGGAGGACTATAACTTATGGCTTGATGAGGAAATCATAGCAACCTGCAATTTAATGATAAAAGTTTGTGAAGTGATAGGCAAATTCGAAGATGTGAACAGAGCAAATGTTTCATGTGCTTTTTCCTCTGTAAACTGCATGTTTTTCCTGACTTTCGCTTTTAAAAAAGCCGAACAGAAATATAGTTTAAAAAGTAAAAACAATCACACTGTTCGCTCCATTACTGTTAGTCAAACAGGTAATTTTAACAAATTCTTTCTTTAATGTTTTATTTATCTCTATTTCATATTTTTAGTTTTATGGTACATTTTCAGTTTATTTTATATTGCCGTCAGTTTTTCAAGCATAAGTAGATCATGTAATTGCTTTTTTGTTTAATCTAATATTTTAATACTAATAAAAATTTCTAATGAAATAATTTAATTTCAGTAGCTGTGATTTGCATTAAGCGTACTCATTTCTTTTATAACACATTGATAAACTGAACTCAGATAATTCATGTTCATCAACAGTTCATATTAAAAGTATATGTCATGATTTTATTTCATTAACAATGTTAATGTATCAGTTATCTTTGACACAAATTTTAAATCAATACTTAAAAAACTGATATTTGTTTGCTTTTCTGTCATACATTCTCTTTAGAAATATCATATTATACATTTATTTTTGACCCAGTTCTAATACAGCAATTTTGTTTCCAGTTACATTCTACTTCAATGACAATGCAAAAACATCTAATTGCTTACCCAATTATAGGCCTACATGACATTCATCATTTATCTAACCTTATTAAAATGTCATGTAATTCAATAATTAAAGGAAGGATCACAAGATTAAGTACTACCAATTGCTAGCTAAACTGTTGATCAATGCTGGTTGTTTTTTTGCCTTAGAGTGGACTTCATTAGAATGAATTACTAAAAAGTAGAATATAAAACAAACCTTTAACAAACCTTTTAACAGCTCTTCAATGCAGACATTCAAACCTGCTTTCATTAATAAAAGAATTGATAGTTCTAGAAATCTTCTACATATTTTTGCAACTAACGCTTTTAAAGAAAGCAAGTTTATTTTATTTTTAAATTTTAGTGCACTTGAAAGTTTATATTATATTATAGTTTTTTTTTTCTCTCTTTTTACCTGACTAAACATTTCTTTTCACCTAGAATCATGTGAGCTAAATGATCAATCATGGCCTTTGGGTGCTATAATTGGTAGGTATAAATTATAAGGTAACATTTCATGATGGTGTAGTATTTACATTGTTTTAGATAATGATATTTGTCAAAACCTTAAACCACTAGCAAACTTTTAATTTTAATACATCTGACTATTTAAAAATAAGGCTTATTACTGAACAATATATTTGCTGGTAACTTTTTAATAATTTTTTTCAGGAATCTCTGTCTTAAGTCTAGGTGCATTCATCATGCTATTACTAGTAATACTTGTAATACTTGTATGCAATGGTAGGTACTAATCATCGGTGTATTTTTATGATAGTATCATAACTGTAATGTTTGTTTTTTGGCATTCATATGTCTCATTTGTAAATCAACATAAATGTACTATTTTTCTGTAATTTTGCTGAAAAAATAGAAGTTTTAATAATATTTAATTGGTTGAATGTCATAATTTTTAAACATTTAATAAATAATATTTTTTGCTTTAAGTAAAATCTGTTCGAAGGTGGCTCTACAAAAGCAGCTGGTGAGTAAATACTACTACTTCTAAAGCATTAACTTTAAAATTAATATTGTTCTGTTCAATTATATGATTGAAAAACCTACTGAATTCCTTTACTCAACTGTTTAGTTTCAGATATATCGCAAACTGTATTAAAACAAAAATAGATGATGCAGATGAGACAGGTATGTACCACAGTAATAAAAAACATTGTTTTTAAGAAAACTCATCCGTTTTTTACGTCACTACACTTAATTTCAACATTGTACATGATCATTAGTAATAATATAGTTGCGATCACTACAATTTGAAAGAAACTGAAACAGTTAGAGAACATTAAGGTGTTATTTCATATAAAAAAATAAAAATAATTCTTTAAAATACTTTGCATTAATAGTACATTTAAAAAAAAACATGTGGATGTAAATCATCTTTGTATGGCTTTCCATAAATAAATTCTCATATCTTGCTGTTTGATAAGACGTTTTACTGTTTACTAAAATTGAAGTACTGTGAGAAGTCATTAAACTCAGCATTGGTCTATTATTTCCAGTTATTACAAATGTTTGATACTATTTGCACTTAGTAATTTTTATTCTTATTGCAGCTAAAAGTGATATCAGCATTAACCCAAATCCACAGTACGTAAATTCTAATTAGACAATACATGGGCCTATTTAAGTTTAAAAACATTTTTTTCATAAGTATAAAAAAGAAAAGATTATGTTTTTTTTTTAAAATGATTGATCTAATCATCAAAAGTTATTCTTCAGAAAAATTTTAACTGATTTGATTATTTTTTTGTGACAATTTGCATATTTTTTATAATTACACAGATCATCCACCAAAGACTCTTCACCAGCTATATTACCTGGTAATTTACAAAAAAATATACTACTTATGTAAGATACATTCAGGGAACTTAGTTGATCAACAAAAAAAGTTGTCTAGAATTTATTAACCATTAATGTCCCATTCATTCTACCAAAACTCCACCCATGACGGCCCAATGTAAGGAGCATAACTCTGTATGATCAAGTGAATAGTTTCACAAAATATTTGTTTTTGTCTAAATGAAATTGAAAATTAAGATAAAAATACTGCTTAATGTTGGGAATAAACCTGGCTTTCCAACAGTATTAAATAGAATATATTATATTCGGTACAAGTACAGAATAAAAATAAAAAATGTCGGCGAAAATTCAAAACAGGTCATTTTCGGTAGTCAACTTTATTTATTTTTGTCTAAACAACTATGCATCGAATTTAACAGTTAAATATCAATTTGGTTATGTTTAAGATGTATAATTCATAAAATACATGCCTAGATACGTTTAGAGGCATTATTTTATTTTATTTTTAATATTAAATCTACTAAAAATAGGACAGATGAGTCTAAAATTTCGAGATAGAAAGAAACTTTTATTTTTTATCTTTCAAAAGCGCCATTGAAATTAGAAGACCGGAAAAGGATGCTGAAACTATCCGACTTCCTGTTTAGTTAAAAATTAGGATTTGTAGGCCAAATTTTAATGAAACAAATTTAATTTTTCTATGCGTATTGTAAGCGGGCGGCAGCGGGCGTTACGGGACATTAACGGTGTCGGGCGGCAGCGGGCGTTATGGGACATTAATGGTTAAGCTCCAGATTTTGTTTTTTTGGTTTTATAAAAATAAAATTTCTACACTTAAGTCCCTTTTTTAACTCATTGGTTTGTCAGTATTTTAATTAGTATTGGCTTCATCTAGCGATCACAGAAAAAGACTTGTGAGGACATGCAAATGTTGATATTGCTTTTTTATTCTTGCAGACCCTAATATAAAAAATTCTGCAGCTCAGCATACAAAAATGTAAGTATTTATTCTATAAATTAAAAAAAAAATGTTGAAGTCTTAACTTGTTGAAACTATGTTTTTTCTATTGGCCTACAGAAGTGTAACAACGCTCCCAGAATTCTATTATATTTTTTCTATTTATCCAATTGTTTTGCCATATCACAATGGCATTTATGATGTGTTAACTTGTTGCTGTTTTTTCTAATAGTTGATTAAGTATATTTTAAAAAATGACAGTTTTTAACACTATTAAACTTCATTGATATGCCATGTTTTAACTATTACAATGGAGTGTAAAATAATATTTACCAAACCAAAAGTATATTCTAATTCTTATCTAATCAATGTTTTTAGTTAAAAAAGTGAAGTTATAATTTCATTTTCTATTGATCTAAATGAAAAATTACTTTAAAATTTTCCTGTTTGAAATGTATTTTTTTTTCATTGAAAAGCTGTTTACTATTTTGGCAACTTAAGTACTTTTTTCTTCAACAAATAAATCACTACTTTAAAATATTGATAAGACTGTTTTATATAATGTGTAGATTTTAAATAATGGAAAAAATGAAAAGTGAAAATAAATGAGGGCTTAAAAATTTCAAATGAGTTAATATTATAATAAATAAAAGACATATTTTTGAAGAAAGTGGTTATTTATATTTCTATACGTCATAAAAACTAAACTTATGACTTAAATACATATTTATAAAACCTGAACGTTTTCTAATTCACAGTTTATTAGAGAGAGAGAATGGTAAGTTTTTAGATTTTTTTTGCACTTAAATTTTTACTAAGTCTTGTGAATATTATTTGCATGGTCATTGAAACTGGGTTTTTTTTAAACAAGCACAAAATTTATTTTGCTTACAAATTAAATAATAAATACACAAAACTAAAATTTAAATGTGCACTGCTACCAGCTGCTTGTACATATATTTTACATTGCTTAAAAATTATAAGAATGCACCACCTTTAATTTCTTCTTTTTTGACAAATAATGCATAGTGAAACTACTTGAATTTATTTTCTGAATAGCCACTAAATATTAGTGCTAGCTGGTAAAATTTGTTTTCTACTTTTTAACTTTTTGTAATAGGTTCTTAGATGGTCATATTTGTTTGTATATCCATGCTAAACCTGAGCCAACAAATCTGTATTTTTTTTTAATAAGGCTAGTTTCTGGGAAGTTTAGTGTGTTTTATTACCCAAGGTTAATTTATTTTATGTCATTGCTTTGTATTTCATTATGTTTCTATGTTTGTAGATGTAGGAAGTGATCATGAATACCTTAAGTTTACATTTAAAAAGGTCAAGAAACAGGCAGACTAAGATTTAATCTTGAAATACTAAAGGATCCTGAAATTATAGATATTGTTAAAAATAATAGAAAACAAATTTGCAGCAATAAAGATGGAATCTCAAAGCAAAGAAGTCAAGAAAACCTGAAAATGAACATTAGCAAGAACGCATACCAACTAGATAAAAGACCTGATAATATCAAAGCCAGAGTGAACCAACAATATACAGTACAAAAATGGAAAAGGTCTAACTGAAGAACGAGGTGGACCCAGTATTCTTCGGAGTTATTCAGCCATGAGACTGCAGAAGACAATCTTATACTGAATGCACCTAATGACACAAATAATCACAAAGACCCGTCAGCAAGAGTAGATAACATACCAGCTGAATTAATATTAGCATGAGGGGAAACCTTGTCAGATGCACTGATAAATATCTGCAACAAAATCTGGCAGACAGGAGAATGTCTCAAGCTGGGGACCTAATCTCTTATCATCACTTTCCCCAAGTAAGGCAACCTAAAACTGCCCAATCAGCAATCTTATCAACAAAATCTTGCTAATACTCAACAGACTAATGCCACAAGCTGAGAAGATCAAAGCTGAAGAATAGGCAGGTTTTAGACAGGGATGCAGCACAACTGAGCAAATCTTAAATCTTTGGTTACTTTGCCAAAAATACCTAAAACATTAGCAACATCTTTACCATGTTCTTAAAAATTTTAAGGAGCCATTTGACAGAGTATGGCATGATGCATTGTGGGCTACCATGCACAAATACAATATCAGCTCAAACCTCACAGAAATTATCAAACATTATAAGAGAAAGCAACCAACGCTGTAATTTTATTAACACTGTCCTCAACAACAATATGCGTCAGACAATGCTGCTTGCTAACTCGCATACTTTTCAGTATCTACCTGGAATGGATCATGGCTGACGCCTTAAAGGATTATTACCAACCTACTCTTTGCTGATGACATAGATGCCGTAGCAGACAGTGAAGACAATTTGTTAAAATTAGTTGATTGATTGGCAGAACATCACCAACATATTGCCAGGAAATCAATGTCGACAACAACCCAAAGTGCATAATGGCAGACATACAATACAGGTAAATGGCCAACGATTATAGGAAGTTCAATTATTCAAGTACCGTGGCCACATACTATCTGATGATGGAAGGAAGTAAGGAATTCTTGCAAGAGGTGCCCAAACAACACTGAGAAGAATCCAGGCCCTGGAAATTAGATGTATAAGCACTCAAAAGGATCCCATACAGAGATCACATAACAAATGAAGAGGTCGGTGATAGGATCACTAATGTGATTGGTTGCTTTAAAAGTCTACTGAGCATAGTCGAAACAAGAAAATTTAGGTTGTATGGGTGTCATGCGAACAAAAAAACCTATCCAAAATAATAATGCAAGGCGCTTTGCTAGAAGGGAGAGAATGGTGTAATAGGTAAAAATGTCATTGAATGGATAACATAAAAAATTGGACTTTGTTGCTTGTTGTGGAACTACCCAGAGCAGCAGATGACCGATAATGATGGTTAAAAATTGTTTTAAACATCACCGACTGTAAAGTGGTCATATTTACCATATGTTTGTGCCTCCTTGTGGGGATGAGGTTTGAACAAGCCCACCTAAACTAAATGTACATTAAAATTAAACTAAAAACATTACAGGCACTGAAGGTCAAGAATTTGGTCAACAGCCGGACATTCAGGTCCACCGCAATGGGAGCTTCAAGCCAACAACAGAAGAATATTCAGTCCAACAGCAGAAGGAACTTCAGTCCAACAGCAGAAGGAACCTTAGGCCAACAGCAGCGGGAACTTCAGGCCAACAGCAGTACAAAATTGAGGTAACCTGCCATAGTTATAGGTCTAATATTCTCTTTGCAATGTGCTTACTGTCTCCCTCTTTCGTATCCCCAGTGTCTGATTCACATGACCTGTATAAACACATTTGACCCTCAGGTAACAATTCACAACAATTTGATAGCAAACTCATAAATTCAACACAACTCACTACCTCCAGTGTACTCATAAAAAAATAGTGCACATAAATAAATATAAACACTGATAAATCATTTCAACAAAGATAAAATTTGGACATACAATTCACACGTTATCTAACAAAATCTTTGGGTACCAGCTTCACAGTTAATATTTGACTATTAGAATAGAACATATTTGTTTAGTAGAAATAGTTAAAACAGATGCATGACATAAAAGCATTTCTTACTCACCCACAAAGCTACTGTTTATAATTTGCTTACATGTGTACTGACTTAGCTTAGTCCTCTTTACTCCTTGTGGAGCAGAGGGCCTCAACTATTATCTTCCACTTTGGCCATTCCCCAGACTGTGTGATTTACCATCTTGCAATACATCCCTGAGGTCTTTAGTTCTTTAGAAGACAGCTCCCAGATCTTTCTTGGGGCCCTCTTCTTCTCCTCCATTGGGGTCCCACTCAAGCACATTTGTATGAGTCTTCCATCCGCTTGAACCCAACCCCTAATCTTAGCTGCCATACACTCCTGCTTTGTCTACAGGTCTATGTTAGGAACTTTGTGTTTACGCTGTGCCCCTACGATATTGTAGTAGGGAGCTCACGAGAGCGCCCCTCTATGTGCCCTACACTTAGGCAGTGAGTGATTAACAGTGATATTTAGGTGGATGATTAATGTACACTCAAGGCTTTCATACAGTGTGTCAGGCGTTAGTGTAGGTAAACACATGCCCAGATAAATGATCCAAGCGCAGGCATTGTTTACATTTAAATAACTCTGAGAAAACAAAAATGTTCACCAGCGCCTTGGCAGAGGGCAATTTGGCACCTCGGGGCTCATCCGTGAGCACTATGGCACTATACATTCATTTTAAGGAGCACTCTACAATATTGGCACACAACATTTCATGATTAAACAGAGCCAGGGACCATACGCGGCGCCCCTGCGGTAATGTAACCGGGGACTACTGAGAGCGCCCCTCTACGTCTTTGACCCCTGGGTGGTCTATGAAGTGTGTTCTATCTCACTATTATAGAGAGTGATTAACGTACACTCAAGGCTTTCATACACAATGCCCTGGGTTGTGCTGGGCGGTAAGGTAGGTAAACCCATGCCCCAACAAATATGATCCAAGAAATATAGATCAGGCATTATTTACATTTAAATAAAACTCAGTTTTAGAAAACAATATCACACGTCTGAGAATATACGATTGCCAAATGCATTGATGAAACCCTCTTAAATTATTTCTTCTAGCCCTGTGGCAATGCGCACAGTCGGGCACATACATATAAATGTATATGTATGTATACATATATATATAAATCTATTTGTATGCATACATATATATATAAATGTATATATATATATATATATATATATATTTAAATGTATATGTATGTATATATAAATGTATATATATATATATATATATATATATATATATATATATATATATATATATATATATATATAAATATATATGTATGAATATAAATGTATAAACATAAATATATATGTATGAATATAAATATATATTTATAAAAATAAATATATATTTATATTTATAAATATAAATGTATAAATATAAATATATATTTATAAATATATATTTATATTTATAAATATATATTTATAAATATATATTTATAAATATAAATATATATTTATAAATATCTATATATATAATTCACTTCTGGGAGCCGTTAGAAAACAAGCTGCAAGCGCGCCTTGCAGTCCCCTCTCTTCCTCTCTATCGCTACCCCCCCTCCCCCTCCCCCCCTTCCACCCCCCCTCCACCCCACCCCTACATGTTTTCGTGAGCTGTAGTTCACTCTAAATGTTTACATTTTACAATCATAGAGCAGGGTTTGGTGACGGCTATTAGGGGCAGATAATTTAGTTTTAAACGATTTTAAAATTAGAGGAGGTAACTAAGAGGAGGCTGCTTTCACGAGGGGGGGGGATGGGAGGTGGTTTAGTGTTTTAAAGCAAATATTTTCAGTGGCAGCATTGGTACTGTCGAATTCACAAATTATGAATTACTGAAAAGTAGAAAAAACAACAACTAAATAGCGGCGTATGATACACCGCGGGTCGGCTCGTATATGTATAAATATATATTTATAAATATAAATGCTTATGTATAAATATCTATAATAATAGTTTCGCTGTCTGTCTATCTATCTATCTATCTATCTATCTATCTATCTGTCTGACAAGAACGCTCTAGAGAAAACACAAGGAATTTAAAAACCTGCACAGTAATTCGAAAAACGAAATATGACGTCGACACATTTAGCGTAGAGTAGAACATAATCTCAAACCAGAGAGTGCACACAGTAATGTAATGACGTCATTGAAACATTGAAAAAAAGGAAATGTTGTCTAATCTAAATGGTTTGCGTGAAGAGTTTCTTGCATACAATTCTTCGGGTAGGGGCGAAGCCCCACCCCCGCGTAAGAACGTCTGAGGGGGGTGGGGGTGGGGGGGGGGGGGTTGAGTGGGGGGGGTGGTTTTAATTTAGACTTTTTCCTCCCCGGAGAGGGGTGGGGGGTACTTGAAATTTTCGGGGGCGGGGGTAGAATTTTCGGGGAGGGGCGGACACTGGAAAAAGTATATAATTATATTTCGTTGAATGGGACGGTAGACATGTTTTTTTAGGGGGGGGGGGGGGGTTGTGGGTGGGGGGAGGGGGGGGGGTGTGTGGGGGGGGGGGGGGGGATGGGGGGTGAGTGGGGGGGGGGGTGGTTTTAATTTAGACTTTTTCCTCCCCGGAGAGGGGTGGGGGTACTTGAAATTTTCGGGGGCGGTGGTAGAATTTTCGGGGAGGGGGCGGACACTGGAAAAAGTATATAATTATATTTTGTTGAATGGGACGGTAGACATGCTTTTTTTTGGGTGGGGGGGGGGGTGGTGGTGTGTGTGTGTGTGGGGGGGGGGTGGGGGTGAGTGGGGGGGGTGGTTTTAATTTAGACTTTTTCCTCCCCGGAGAGGGGTGAGGGTACTTGAAAATTTCGGGGGCGGGTGTAGAATTTTCGGGGAGGGGGCGGACACTGGAAAAAGTATATAATTATATTTCGTTGAATGGGACGGTAGACATGTTTTTTTTTTGGGGGGGGTGGGGGGGTGGTGTGTGTGTGGGGTGGTGTGTGTAGGGGTGGGGGTGGGGGGGGGGGGTGGGGGGTTGGGGTGGTGGGGGTGTGGGTGGGGGTGGTGTGTGTGGGGGGGTGGTTTTTGTTTAGAGAAAAGAGACAGCACTATCAACCTAGCGCCCGGTGTATCCTTCCTCAACGGGCCATTTTTCTCGTATACGTATAAGTATAAATATATATGTATAAGTATAAATATATATGTATAAATATATATGTATAAATATAAATATATATGTATAAATATATATATGTATATATATAAATATATATGTGTATATATGTATATGTATACATACATGGCTGGAACCATAGCTGGACATAGAAAATTAATCGCAACCAGAACTTTTACTGGAAACTAAAGGGAAACTACCCAAAGGCAGGCTAGGCTGAGATGAATTGATAGAGTATATCTACTGCAGACATGGGGAAAAAAAACTAGTTCAAGAGGTGTTGAAGTAGAACAAAGCCCTCTATGAACTGGCAAGTCATGGATGGATGGATGCATTCATCTTCTAGGAATTCAAATTAATTTTCATTTGAATATTTATTTCTCTGTTTAGAAGGTTTCTTTTGGTAAACATTAAACTTTTAAAAAATGTTCAATTACCTTTTTTTAATTTCTCATTTCAGACTGCAGTTTGATTAACATAACATTACTCTTAATTGAAGTAACAGATGAGGTTCATTAGCTGGGGACAGCAACCCATCACAAAAAACAACTGCTGCCTTGTAGTTTGTTCTTGGTTGAACAAAGGCTATGGAAGCAAATCCAGAAAAAAAAGCGAGCTGAAATTGGGTGGATAACCAAATGTTGAAGATATAGGCAAATATTTTTTTTTAATTTTGTTTGAGGAAAATCATTCCACAAGAACAAAGGAAAATGTTTTTTTTTTCATCTTTTGATAAATCACAGCATATAGTGTTTTAAGAATTTGTTTTATTATATACTAAAATTAACTGTTGCTTTCACAATGAAACAGATTGTTTTGTTATAGAAAATTGCAATTGAAATTTCACTAAACTATAAAAATCTTAGTTTATTAATACTTGGAAATGCTACTAAGGACACTTCAGAGTTTTAAAATATTTTAATATTTTAAAAAGTAGTTTGATAAGTCACATACCTTTTTACTATGCATACACTTCTATTTAGAATTTGCAATAACTTGCAAGGTAAAGCTGGTCACAATCAAAACCTCAAACTATGCATAATTGTTCTTAATCTATTAATTAAGAAAATATTATACAATTCCCTCTTTTTTAACATTTATATATATATATATATATATATATATATAGTAAATTTATGTATGTATAAAAAGAGAGAGTGAGCGAGAGCATATGTTGTTATGCTGCTATTTTTAAAAGCAATCCAACTCGTTGAAACGCTGTAATTACTCTATGACCTTTTCAACTAATTTACTTTTTTTAAACATAATGTTAGAATAGCTTGATGTACATCATTAAACATGGATGGTTAACATATGCTGCACTCAATATTCATTCATGGGGTTATTTGTATATTAGTTATAAGTAATTTTCATTCATGTAACATTTAAAAGATTTACATTTTAAAGAGGCTAATGTAACTTAATTTAAACTAAGTTATAGAATTTTTTTTCCATGGTAAATTTCACCAAAAACTTAGAATACTGTAATAAATTAATATATTAGTTATAATTAGACTTATTATTTAAGATACAGATTTATAACATTTCTCTTTTACAGGAAATATCTTTTTTCTCTATGAGAAAATTTTAAAATAAAAATGACGTGTTAAATTTTAAAAAATAAACGTACATGACAATCCTTTTTTAGTAGTATTTTCTGTTTCCTTTAAATTTATTTCCCCTGTAAAATATCAAATGTAGATAATTTTGATTTGTTGTCAGAAATATGGCTGTGCTTTCTATTTCCAGGATGAAAAAAAAATCTCCCTTTATTTAAGTTAGCCAGCTACATCTCTGAAAATAGTTGTTTGACCTTTTACATACAATTTTTTTTATTGAAACTAACATGTTTATAAACATTTTATGTTGCCTATTATTTATAAGATAGCCTGATCTAATCATAAAGCAATTTTTAAAAAATGAGGGCTTGAATCACAGCTCATTTTTCTTAGTATGTCCCTAAATCAACCCAACTCAAATTAATACCTGACTAGAGTTGGGGAAAATATAGATTGTGTGGTATACTGCTTACAATCTTATCCCTTATCACCTTTTGGCCTTCGATAGAAATCTACTTGCCATTTTATTTTTTATTTCTACAACTTTTATCCATTTTAAAATACAGTATATGTTACCTGCAAAGTGTAAAATCTGGCATTCTACAGAATACCTAGGCAATGTGTGTAAATCCTGAAATGAGTCATCAAAGTATAAAATACATCAATATTTCATACATTTCTTAGTCATTCAATAGAATACACAATAACAAAGAGGCAGAGTGTAGAATACACTTTCTTGTCTGATCATTATGTCATCTTTGTTAGGGTTAGCTTTAGGGTAAGGTTTAAGGTTAGACTAAGGGTTAACATTGGGTTAGGGTTAGATAGAAAATTAAGTGCAATTCAAAATGCCATTCTTGCCTTCTCTGCTGCAACAAATAGTAAGTCATAACACTTCTAATTTCTGTTTTATAGTTTACAAACAGTTGATACAAAAATTATATTTTTATGTTATCTGCACAGGTTGGTTTGATAAAAACTACCTTTTTACCTCTTTACTGTTTTTTACTTATTGTCTTTAAGTTTATTAAATGTAATAAATATAAATTGTAATATATTATTAAATTTTTAAAGTATTGTTAATTTTCTTCCAATTTTAAAATTATAATCCCGTTTGAAATGCATGTTAAAAATCTCATGTTTACTTTTAAGTAGGTATTAATTTGTGCATATATATATGTGATTATAAATTTTTATTTTTTGGTTAGTAAAGATTAATTGATGTGACTAAAGCTATATTTTATGTGGAAAAGCTGACTTATTTAATTATCAAAATTTTATTTCCAAGTTAAAATGATCTTAACCCTTTGAGCCCGGCAAGCTGGAAAACTAGCTTCAAAATTAGGCATATAAACAAAAAGCCGGTTTTCTGGCCCAATAATCTAGCGTCATAGTCCTAGGGGCTGGTATACCATCTTATTAAATATAATTAGCGGTGACTGAATAAAGTGGCGCATATGTCTTTTTAGTGCGGGTTTATGATTCTAAAAATAGATTTCGGGAAAAGTTAAAAGTAAAATTGTTTGCATTTCGTAAAATACATTGTCAACAACAAAAAATCGATTATTTTATATTATTTTATTATTTGGTAATAATCATTATTATTATAATAGGCACGTTACTCTAGTTTTGTCATTATGTTTAGTAAGTATATAAAAACAATTATTGCTATTTAAAAATTTTATTAGTGCAAACTTTTGTTGTACAACTATTTATTTTTTTTTAAGCAATGCCTCCGAAACGAAAAACTGAGCCACAGCCATCAACTGTGTTCGTTTTTTATACATTGTTATGTTACATACATTTTTAAAAAAAAAAGTATTTCAAAAGTTTTCTGAATTGTTGTTTGATCCTGAGCCTGGATACCAAATTTGGTTTTATTATCTCCAACGGTTCAAAAGTTATCTGCAAAGTTAGAAGCAGATAAGTGAAAATAGGTTTGGGCCTGGGAGCTCCGGAAATGGGAGAAATTAGGCCAGGGAGGCCAGGGCTCAAAGGGTTAATTATGATATTAGAAGCCTTCCACAGTTTTTTGTTTTAAAACACAATTTAGTTTTAAGAGAGCTGTAGTAACAAATGTACAAAACTGCCTTTAATTTATTTGTGCATATTTTCATTTTGATCTGTACTGAGCACAAAGAAAGTATTGTAATTATGCAAAAAATCAAAATCAAGATTTTGAAAAACCTTGACGTTTTACAGAAAAACAGAGTTGTACTATCTTGTCTGTCTGTGATTACCATATAAGTATTATCTGCTATTAGTACTTTTTCAACTTGTGAGCAATATCCAGTAACCAAAAGTGGTACTTACTTGATTTCTGGTTTCTCTCAAAAGCCATTCAGTACCATTTGAGTTAGCTGAACGAATTTTCACTTTTAATTAGTAGCTCAAATATGCTGGTTTCTATAACATTTTCAGTGTAACTGAAAGTGATGTTTTACTCTACTTCTGTGTGAACATATAACTTTAATTAAGTGGATGAAATTTTCATATATAGGCCTAATCATTAGATCCTATTCATAGGTTTTTGTCAACTTTTGAGCTGCATCCAATAGTAGAAAGTGATAATTTTATAGTATATCCTTATAAAGCAGTGTATTCTAAGAACTTTTCATAACATGTTTTCTCAAAAAATGAGCAGTCTTGTTAAAAACTTGTATATTTCTATAGCCCTGATCCACCTAAAGTGCCACCCTAACACTTGTTGTTATACAACAAAGATACCAAACAGTTTAAGGGAGTTTACCTGCTTTTTTTAGCTACTCTACATGACTTAACATGCCAATGTTATTTCCTGTAACAATTCATTATACCTTTCATATCAATATTGAAAAGCTTTACTTCACTTAAATTTGATTTACCAGTGTGTATGCATATCACATTTTTACATAGTAATGAACTTAATGTATTAAATTGCTGCATTAATGTTGACAAATAAGATTGATCGTGCCTTCTGAGTGAATAAAGTAATGAACACATATTTTGTTTTGTTTTATTTACTAAATATATTTTTTTAATTATTTTTTTTAAGTTTATACTTTACATAAAATACATATCTATAAAAAAAATACCATACAGCATTTTCTGTTGGAACTGTTTTGTTATATTTTGCTGGGATTTCAAACTGTGCTTTGTTGAGAAAGCAAAATATTCATGACAGTTCTGCCTGTTTCTAAATTCATAACTATATATTAGGAAAAGTTAATGTGAAAGCTATAATGTTTAATTTCACATTAATTATTACTGTTTGAGTACTTATTGGCTTCAAATTAATTATAATTTATAAAAATGACACAAGTATAAAGGGAAATAGCTTGTATGTTTCAAAATAAACCAAAAGTTTAGAAGGTGCTGGAATTAAATCTCTATAGGTAAAGGAAAGTTCCCTTTCAAACCGACGGTCTATAGGGCAAGTGAAGTAGAGTTCACTTGTCTCTGTGACCTCGGCGTATGAAGAGATAGTGTGGTCAGCACTATGCCCAGCCGCCTTTACTTTCCCTAACTTGAATTAGGTACCCATCAGTTGGGTGGACTCAGAGATGGTCTACTGACTTGAACCCAGATTCAAACTCGAAACTTACAGGTTAGCAGTCCAGCTCTCTACCGCTAGACCACTCCGTCCCCTTTAAATAGTTAAAGATATGAATCAGGGGAATCTTTCACCTGCCAATGTTAAAATTGCTATTGGGTTTTTATGATACCTGATGTGTATGCACCCAAGCTATCTAAAGGAAAGTCTATTGTTAATTTATTCAACACATATCAGTGCGGTAGTAATGAACTGTTTGTGTATGTATGTATATATATATATATATATATATATATATATATATATATATATATATATATATATATATATATATATATTTATATATATATATATATATATTTATATATATATATATAAACTATTTATAGATCTATTGTATTTTAAATGCATAGATCTAAAAATAAAAGATAAAGTGCTTTAATGATTTTCATACAATTACATTATATAATGTTCTAATGGTAAATTATAATATTCTGTACTCAGGATGTATAATAAAAACAAGTATGTAAACAACATGTTCATTTTACGGAAAAAATTTATTTGAGAAAATATGAAAAACAATAGATTATCGAAATAATGATAAATAATTGAACGAAGAATCTGTTAAGCTAGAAATAAATTAGGGATCGCATTCGTTAAACCGTTGTTGCGGGGGCGCGGATTGGTCCTCACTACCGCTTTGACGCCCCTGGGCGTGCTGTATGACAGCATTGAGTGTACGTTAATCATCTTCCGCTATTGTGAGAGGCAGGAATGACTTATTTTCGTGCACACTTCTATATAGTTTGTAATTTATTTTGAGGTATGGACTTTGATTCGAATGCGTATACTTTAGAGTTTTGTTTTCGGAAGTATGTGGTTTTGCAGCGTGTGTGCATGAGTGTTCGATTTCACATATAGGTGAAGGATTTGTTTTATTTTAAATTTTAGACTTTTTGAAAGGTATTTGCTATGGATGGATGCTTAGATGTTTGAAAGAGGGTTTGTACTTGTAACTTTTAGTCTTTTTTTCAATTATGATTCAAGAATATCGTTTAAGTGAACATACACTTTTTAAAAATTCAAAACACCCATCTACTTAACCCCCAGCCCTCTTTACCAACAGACGTGTGACGTAATTTATCGAATATTGCTTAACGTAAACTGTTTATCAAGAGACTGCTTTATATGTTTACCCAAAGTTGACAAATACATGAGTCTAACAGAAAACAGTACTTAAAACTGGAAAGAGTAAAAAGCTATTGAAATTTTTATTCTGGCAAAAATTGAAATTAAAATATATTTATGCCTATATTACACACAATAACTGTTGCACAGGATTATAACTACATGAATGATACAGGGCGTGTGGATCGGGGTACTGAAAATTTTGTGACAAATGTTATTTGTGTTATAAGCCATTGAGATATTTACAAATGAAACACGACTGATTACAATTACAAGTAGCCATTACGGAAATTACGAGTATCACTATAAATGGATGTAGAATCAAATCATCGGGATAATCAGGCAGTATTTGACGCTATTGACGTGAAAATGTCACGCCCCATGTCACACGATAACGTGAATAAATCGTCACGATCGTGGACTGCTGGCGTCATTATTTTTATATCTCTGATAACCTATGGAGCCTCCCCCCTCTCTATACTAGCTTGGTAAGACTCCCGGAAGATGTTCAGTACACCTTCATCTTTTACTTTTTGTACCCAAGACACATGGGGCCGCCACATAATGCTCCCTCCACTTGTATCGCTCACCGACCAATTTCTGGCAGTCCCCTATGACAGTCCTGCCGCTGCTTCACTGCTGTGTGTTTCCACGTCTACCTTGGCCTTCCCTGCTTTCTTTTTCCTTGAGGCATCCAATTTAGCGCCATTCTACTTGAAATTGTAAAATGTTCCCTCTAGGTACGGAAGGTAGCTATCGTTTTATACAGAGTTTTTTCCATACATCGAAGCCTCCCCACCACCCCCCCCCCCCCCCGCCCCTGTTGTTTGCACCGTTGACAGACTGCAAAACTTTCACGTTGCGTCAGATGCCAGCACAGTTGAACGTGTTCTAGCCATACAAACGACTAAACGACCCCGACAATATGGCTCATGACAAGATGAGCCACGGCAGCATCTGAAATTACCCTCCCCCAAACAACCATTTTTATGTCAGGAACATGTGAACGTCATATTCACACTCTACTGGCGTGATGTAGTCCGTGGACTCATCCTCATATTGATGACAACACGGCAACACTTCATCTAAGCCGCCATCTTGCGTACTGATACATTCTGTGTGTAGGTGAGATGCTTGTAAATATCCTTCCGCGTCGCAGATAAAACTTTGTCTATCTGCTGTCCTTGCTAGAACTACTTTCTGCAGCGGACGTTTCGACGTTTTTGATCTCCCTTGGTGCACATTTAGGGCATGCTGGGAACTTCGTAAAGCGACACTAGAGTCTGTATCAAACTTCATTCGGTCCTGTAGTTGCACGTGTTTCACGTCTGCTTTAGATGAGCGTTTTCTAGGGGGAAGGTGAGGGGCGGGTGGACCCCCAGCTCGTGTCAAGTTTCTTCCGTTTGAAGCCGATTTTGTCCCAACACAGTGACAGCATCCAGTCGAATAGACATCGGAGCTCTGTTCATCTATTGTACTGTAGGGGGATACGTTGTTTCTGTTTGGTAAAGCTATCTCTTCATAAACAGGCTTGTCCTCATTATGATGTGACTTCTGACGGTTAACTGAAAAAAAAAATAAACACATCAGAGGCGTAGCGACCCTTCACGGCGCCCGGGAACAAACTTTCAATTTAATTTGGCGCCCCCTTGGGAACAAACCTTCAATTTTCAATTTGCACCCCCCCCCCCACCTCAAACTTTCCAATTGTACCCCCCCCCCCCCATCTCAAACTTTACATTTGCACCCCTTTCCCTCAAACTTTCCATTTGCAACCCCCCATATATTTTTTATAATGCAAAACTGCACCTAAAATGACATTTTAATTTGTTTTTCCAACCCATTTTGGCGCCCCCTCAGGTCGGCGTCCGGGGATATATGTACCCCCTTGCCTCCCCCCCTTCGCTTCGCCTCTGAAACAATTTTAACTTCCTTTTTTATAAATACTTCTACTACGATTCACTAGCTATCAATATTATTAATTAATTAATTATCCTATATATTACTGCTCAGAAATGATGGCTTACTTAGTGCCCACCATTCACATATCAGAGTCCCACGTCTACACTAGGTGTACTTGTACCTACTAAAAAACCATCACACTGCTATTTGCATAGAACTTCTCAAAATAAACAAATTGACCTACCCCGTATTACTCTAAAGACAATGCAGAAAACACATAAACAATCTACGGCGACGACACTCCCCACAATCATAACGATCATTTCATTGGGAAAACCAGTGTGTGAAATCTCTGTAAAAATAATGCAATTAAAAAACTTTTAAATAATAAGCTTTTAGATCACAATATGCACTAAAAAGTAGAAACGTATTATTTTAAAAATTATAATATGACTACTACTATTTAAACAACTATAAACTAATGCTTAGGTTGCTTCTTAAATTTTAGTAAACGTATCAAATAGATAATATAGTGACCCGCGCTTTTCTTTATAAATATTGTTGGAGCCTTTGTTGGGTTGTTGGATAACATTGCTGAACTTTGGAGGGATTCCATTGAGGCAAACTCACTCATCTTCCAAACACCTCTGTCACATGACCTTCAACATCCACAATGGCTACGTATTGAGGGTGATTGCTACTAAATTGATAATTATGGCTTTTTCTGTAACACCCTTTTTTTCTGGCATATGGATGTTAACAGTTAGGGTGTCACCCGGTGCGGCACTAAATGGTGTCATCCCCCAGAGGCGTAGCGACCCTTCCCAGGGACAAACTTTCAAATTTTCGACTTGCAACCCCCCTCAACCTTTCGATTTGCACCCTCCCCCCCCCCCCCCTCAAACTTTCGATTTGCACCCCCCCCTCCCCTCAAACTTTCGATTTTCACCCCCCCCCCTCCCCTCAAACTTTCGATTTGCACCCCCCCTCAAGTTTTTCTCTATATATTTTGCTATTTTTTGCCTTGGTGTCACCCCCCTAAATGGTGTCACCCGTTGCGGTCCGCACCCCCGCCCCCCCCCCCCCCCCACTCGCTACGCCTCTGGGTGTTAAACATTAGACTAAGTGGATAAAGCATGCTTCTCCATCTGGGAATGGGGCCGGTGCAATTTTTCAAAGGCAAATTTACTTTTGCCACAATAACCGTCAAACATTTTGTCGCGTGAAACTTTAACTTACCACGTGATGAGATCAAACAGCCAAAAGGTAAGTTTGTGACACCCTTGCAATGCCTGAAACTTTTGTCTTTGATAGAGTAGACAAGACAAGCCTTGCTGCTATCAGACGAGAACAGGGACGTAACTCCATTTAATTGGTCTGTTGGAAAATATATTTGTTATATACTATCAGCAAATTGAAAGATTAAAACGCGTTTACGGCTATGTAATATATCATTTAGTTTATTTTGATTAGAATTATAGTTGTTACGTATTGTGCGAGTTAAGAATTAGGGTAAAGTATATTTTTTGTAACGAATTTAAAATTCACGTATTGTTAGAGTTTTCTTAGTTTAGATATAGATTCTACTTAATAGAAAAATCTCTTTCAGGTGGGCATATCTCTTTCACCCTCCCAGAAAACGTCCACCCTCTACCCCGAACGAAATAGAAGTTATATAGAAAATAGCCTGCTTTTACCAGTGTACGTTCCTCGGAAAGTTTAGTCCCCCCCCCCCCCTCCTCCCAACAACACCACCAAAATTTCAAGTCCCCCCACCCCCTTTTCTGACTAACTACTTTCGTCTCCATACAAATACGTAGGTTCATGTAATTAATGAGGATATGATTAATCAAAAAGCAATAAACTTTATCTTCGCCAGTTTAAGATAAATTATCATTACTTTGTACGCAGACGTCCTGATCCACGTACACACTATGATCTGCGACAAAGCCACCCAGTTGTGCACATTGTGTTTTAGCATCCTGAAAACTCGTCTCGTTTTTAACCAGATGTAAACATGAACTCTGACCTTTGACCTGGCAACTGTTCTGCTCACAGCTACTGCCTGGTGGGTACAGAAATATGGGATGGGGAGAATGTAATTAATGGTAGTAGGTACGGGTACAGTTTTGGTCATTGGGAATGAATTAAAATGCATTTTTTACATAACTAATTATTTAGTTAGATAATAAATATGCCTATTTGTCGAAAAGTTGTTGCAGTTGTTGTCAAATAAAAGACTAAGACAGCAGCTAATCATAGAAGTAATGATAATAGGTAGTATAAAAATACTTTGATTAAGTTATCAGTAACGATGATTTTACTACGTGTTAAAAATATGCGGATACGACAATCGGTCTGTTTCAACGTGGTCTCAGACTTCATAAACTCCGTAAGTAACGGCTTCCAAATTCGACGTTAAAAACAAATGGCCTACCATAATTTGACTTTCGAACAAAACAAAGACTAGCCCCCCCCCCCCCCCTATACACACATTAAAACCGATAGGCTATTTGCCATGCAATTAATTAACACATATTTACTAATGAAGCGAACCAGAAGAAGCAGAGGCGTAGCGGGGGATTGGGGGGGGGGGGGGCGGGGTACATATGTTCCCGGGCGCCGATCCTAGGGGCGCAAAAATGGGTTGAAAAAAAATTAGAAACTCATTTTAGCTGCAGTTTTGCATTATAAATATAAAAAAATATATGGGGGGGGGGGGCCAAATTGAAAGTTTGTCCCCCGGGCGCCGGGAACGGTCGTTACGCCACTGAAAAGAAGCGTTTTGATTTAATAATGTATACTAAACTAAATATTATACTAATTAAAGAAGTCGACTCATTTGGATGGTGGCGAGTTTGACGGTATTACTGTTTTACTGAGCATCCACTCAGAAAAGATATGATTCAATAGGAAGTGAAAAAAGTCGATGTATTAGTCAAAGATTCATTGCCTGACGGCTGGCCGGGATATTTAAAAAAAAAGAAATACTTATGTTTGAATGACGTTCAAGTGTTTATGTTCATTCACTAGTTTTCAATATTTTAGGAGTCCACTTGCAAATTCTGCTAAGTCACTTCTGACTGATTTTGAGTAAATCGACTTTAAAACTTTTTTTTTTTTGTTAATTAACCTTGTGATTTTTTTATATTTTACTGTTAAGAAATTTATTTTATATAATACCGTTTTGAACAAAAATTAGTATACAGTTGTAATTGCCACTTAATTAGAAGTCTATAAGTTGGACAGAATGATGACACCCACTCCCTTAAACCATTCACCCAACCCATGGAGAACCTAAGCTCTTGAGCAAACAACTTGAAGAACTTACAATTTAAACAAAAACTTGAACAACTTACAGTTAAAACAAGCAACTTTAACAACTAACAGGTTGAACAAACAACTTAAACAACTTACAGGTTGAACAAACAAGTTTAACAACTTTGAATCTAAACAAAAACTTGAACAACTTACAGTTAAAACAAACAACTGTAATAACTCACAGTTTAAACAAAAACTTATAGTTTAAACAACTTTAACAACTTGCACTTAAAACAAACACTAACAACTTACAGTTTAAAACCTGAACAGCAACTCTCATCTCACTACCAGTAACCCAACAGTTCTCAGTGGCGTCGCCCTCACACTGGAGGGGTGCGCTGTTGTCTGTAGGAGCATTTTCAACGGAAGGTTCTAGTGTAGTACTACATTGTATATCAAGGCTAGATCCTTTTTCAGCAGTTATTACAGTTTTATCCACGTAATGTATGCCGTTAACGCTAAGTCGTAACGATTTGGGAATACCTTTAAAAAGGAAATCACACAACCTCTAAATACAGTATTTCTTTGGAACAAACATGAAAAGATTTTACTCACCTAATCATTTTTTAAATATTAAAACAAAATGCATGCTACCTAATATGACGAATTTATTTGTAAAATCTTTATACTGTTGTTTTATTTCCTATACATAGTTATATATAGGCCTATATATATATATATATATATATATATATATATATATATATATATATATATATATATATATATATATATATATATATATAGGCCTATATATATATATATATATATATATATATATATATATATATATATATATATATATATATATATATATATATATATATATATAGGCCTATATATATATATATATATATATATATATATATATATATATAATTATGTATATGCGAGATAAATTATATCTTACAACTTTTATGCTGTAGATACTTCATTTCGTTGAAGATAACTCTACAACTATAGACGCTAGCAAAATCACATCCCGTATTTGCAAGGGTAAAGTTCACACTTTCTCCAGTAGATATCGCCAGTGTACTGCCATTGTCGTGAACTATCGCCAACTTGTATGTGTAGGTGGGTGTAGGGTGACACGGGTAAACGGACGTTTTAGCAATAGCATTGGTAGCACGTATTGTACTGGATGAAGGTAGCTTGCTTGTAGCTTCAGGGTAGGGAACAGTAGTGTTCGTCTGACTCGGTGTATCAACTGGTGTAGGGCTATCTGAGAATGAAGTTTCGGAGTAATCACACTCAGAGTTTCTTCAAGGCATGTCGTCGGGGGAGGGGGGGGGGTGTAAGAGACCTCTCGAAGAAAGTCTACCGGTCTACCCTCCCCCACCCCCACCCCCGAACAAAATGGAATTGATATAGAAAATATATACTTTTAGCAGTGTCCTCCCCCCCCCCCGATAATTTCGATAAAATTGTTTAGTATCTTTGCAGTTGTGATTTAGCTGGCAACGAGGTGAGAACTGATTGTTAAAAGTTAGGCAATCCATCACTGGGTACCGGCACCTATTTTATTAAAACGTTTTTCTTAACTCAGCTTCGCGTTTGTTTGTTTGTTTGGTTGTTTGGATGTTTGTTGTTAAAATTGACATCGAAAATTAGCCCACTTCTGATTGCTCTAGAGACCTGAAATTTGGCATGCATGCTACTTTCGCCTAACAATTTCAGATGCAATCATAAAAACTAGCAATTAGTGACCGTAATTAGCTTAATTTAATTACGCCCCAAGGACCATAAAATTGAGGACATGATTTCTAAAGATACCGACAAGAGGCCTATTGACACAGTTACTTCGGCCCCAATCGATGTGAGCGCGCTGGCCGTGATCGTATAGTGGTTAGTACTTCGCGTTGTGGCCGCGACAACCCAGGTTCGAATCCTGGTCGCTCAAGATTTTTAGTCCGTGTATTTATAAACACTTTTTTAAAAACCACGTTTTTCATGTGTAGCAACGGACTAAAAAGGAGAAAATAAAATACTTAAAAAAAACTTTTTAAAAAACCACGTTTTTTATGTGTAGCAACGGACTAAAAAGGAGAACGGACACGGTAACACATTGTTAACGGTGACACGGTTGGTACGCTGGGCATGCTAAAATACACATAAACACGTTTTTCCTTAACTCATCTTCGCGTTTATTTGTTTGTTTATGGGAGATTTGATCACGTGATTCGTGAGTAGATCTCCACGCCAGCAAAGTAAATTACACCCTTTCTCTGTTTAAAGCGTATCGGTCGCTCAAGATTTTTTTAATCCGTGTATTTAAAAACACTTAGTCAAGTCATACTTAATCAAGTGATTAGATAAAGTAGAAAATAAACTATATAAAAAACTTTTTAAAAACCACGTTTTTCATGTGCAGCAACGGACTAAAAAGGAGAAAATAAAATACTTAAAAAAAACTTTTAAAAAAAACACGTTTTTCTTGTGGACTAAAAAGTAGAAAATAACTATTTACATACATTTGATGACAAAAAACGTGGGTCGGGCAGATGGGTCGGGAAATTTGATGGTGAACGTACCCACGTTTTTTGTCATCAAATGTATGTAAATAGTTATTTTCTACTTTTTAGTCCACAAGAAAAACGTGTTTTTTTTAAAAGTTTTTTTTAAGTATTTTATTTTTACAAATTATTCACCCATTGAGCTGATGTTTTTTTTAACTTGAGAACAGCCGATTTGATTCATGCATTGTATACGCAGTTTTTTAATTTATTATTTTTAATATTTATTTTTAAATTTTAGATGTAAGTATTTTTATGCAAAATTCAACATGTGGACGTCCACGTTTACCCCCCCCCCCCCTCAATATAAGATTCATTTTATTGCTGCATATGATAAATTGAATTGAAACACGTCTCTAAACGTAAGATTTTAATAAGTGTTAAATGTTGTGTTTTACCGTGCACATAATTTAGTGATATAGAAGACTCACTGCAGTTAAATTCGTCCTCGCCTCTCATGCAATTCATGTCACCATCGCAGACAAATTCCTTAAGGAGGCACCGTTTGTTATGGCACTCAAAATATAGGTTTAAATCGCAAGCTGAAATATATATATATATATATATATATATATATATATATATATATATATATATATATATATATATATATATATATATATATATATGGCCTATATATATATATAAGGCCTATATATATATGTATATATATATATATATATATATATATATATATATATATATATATATATATATATATATATATATATATATATATATATATATATATATATATATATATATATATATATATATATATATAGGCCATATATATAGGCCATATATGTATATATATATATATATATATATATATATATATATATATATATATATATATATATATAATATATATATATATATATATATATATATATATATATCGTGAGTAAGAAAGGCAAACACACTTTAGTTTACGCCTACAGTTCTGTTTGCAAATAAGCAAACGCGTAGGCCCATTGAAGTCGGCAAAAAAAAAATAAAGCTCTGTCCCTAGGTTAAACATCATTAAAAAGAAACGTAAGTACCTCCATTTGCATAAAAGATGTATACAAACATCATGACGAATAATTCTGCTATAGACATGCTAAGTTTAAAGTTAGAAAAGTCACACTTAAAATGAATGGGAAGTAATAAAAAATGTAGTGTAACCATATCAGTCACGGACAAAATGCACAAGATGAAGTTTTGAAAATTGAAACTGTAAGCAGACACTAAATTTAAACGCCGAGCGCAAATAGAAACTGAAAGTTTTATGATCCCAACCACCCCTGCCCCAAGTAAACTTGTGACCTAATAAATATTGCTACACCGGCTTACTGCACTTGACTAAACACAATGGAAAGATTGAGTGCCTTTTGCGGATTTTAAAAAAAAATGTTTTCTACAGCAGAAAAGAAACTGGATTTCCATTTTCTTTTTATAATTATTTATATAAAGCAGATTGTTTATTTATTCTTGCTATGCAGTAGCTATGCCTGTAAATGCAGTTATCTGCTGGTGGCGGCAGAGGCGTAGCTAGGGGGAGGGGGCGGCCGCCCCGGGCGCCGACCCTAGGGGGGGGCGCCAAAAGGGGTGGAAAAAACTTTTAAAGCTGGTTTTATGCTGCAGTTTTGAATTATAAACAGTTAAGAAATGTAATGGCTACACACCTTTGCATACTGGTTTAACTGTTTTCTACCTTGATTATTAACTGTAAAACATATGTTCTTAAGAAACATTGACCGGTAAAAACCGCTTTCCAGCTTTTCCTAAAGGGGGGGGGGAGCGCTTTTTGAAACTAAAATCGGAAGAGTCGATAAACGTTACCCCTTATAAAAACAACCAATTGTATTAAAACGTATTGTTCGATTGTTTGACCGTAAAATACGTTAGTGACTTTTATCATGATGGTGCAGGGGAAGGGCCCTTTAGGCTAACTAAAATCGCAAAACTACACTGGATTTTGAGTAAACAACCTTTAGCACTTAGAAAGGAAACTAATTGTACTAACATGGATTGTACAATTGTGTAACATTTTTAAAAAACTAGAAAGTTAGTTACGTTAAAACCCGCTCTACAAACTTTGTCAAAGATGGTTGGGAGGTGAGGGTGTGTGTAGGTGGGGGGGGGGCTCTTTTTTCGAGAACAAAAATTACAAAGTGTTTGCCTGGATCACTGTATTAAAGAGAAATAAATATCACGGATTCTTGAATCTCTATCCGGCCAGTAAAATAGCATACGGTTGTAGCGGGTGGGCCGAAATCTTGCCGAAATTTTAAGAGCTAAAAACATAAGTATGTTGTACTGAATAGGTGATTTTTAAAATTGCTTGTTTCATAACAAGTCCTAATACTACCAATTTCATATAATCAAGGCCACTAGACCTACTAAACGATGCAAAAAAATGGTACAACACGACAACTGGTGATGCTTTGTCACTTTGTTCAACCTAACTGATAATTTAAAACTATAATACACTATTATCGAAATTGTTCTAAAGATACAACCAAAAGTAGACCAAATAAGCTTGGCCTTATACAAACTACATTCTAAAGTAGTGGTTCTTAATCTTTTTGGAGGTACCGAACCCTATCAGTTTCATATGCGCCTTCACCGAACCCTTCTTAATAGTTTTATCGTCCAGACAAAATCTTATCGTGAATCATATTAGTCGGGTGTGTGTCTTGACATCCGCCGAAGTTCTGAGACTTACAAACCGAACACTTGGATTCGATCGATCGAACCCAGGTTAAGAACCACTGCTCTAAGTTCGTTTGATTTTCTCCTTTTTTTTTTGCTTCGGTTTTCTAAGGAGCATAGGCGTAGGCAACACTTCGTCAACCCACTTGATTTGCATGAAGATAGAACCTAATAATCCAACCTCCGCCTTCTCAAGTTCAAACAATTTTCTTCAGGCATTTTTTGTCTCCTTCTCTTCCTCTTTCGCCGTGGACTTTACACCAGCACCGTTTATGTTATATACTGATATTGTGCCCTGGCCACCACTTTTCCCATGTTCTTATTTCATTCTACACTGTCTGTAACCTAGCTGCGAGCCATACAGTAAAAGAGAATTCACATTTAGCTATAGATCCTGAATGAATTTTTTTGACAATGCACATTGTCTTAGAGTGTTCAACGCGTTTTATTGCTGCTGATTATAATCAGAACGTCATGGGAAACCTGTAATAGATTGAGATAATTGTGAGGTCAAGGGAACTCACTCTTCTGTATTAGTATTATATTTATATTGTTATCTTGAGTGATGTCCCTTGTGCATTGTACTTCCTTCCTCTCTGTGGTACCGTCATGTAGTTAGACCCAATAAACGTTATATACAACCACATGCTTCTATCGTCAATCTATTATATCTGACGACGAGGATGAAAATCTACTAGAAAGAGCACCTACTTACGCAAAAAAGAGGTTTGCTAGAGCTTATTGGCTAAGTATTTCTAGAATAATGGCGCTGTATGGCCAAATAAAACAATTTGATTCGAATGATGAAATCATTCAGGATTACCTAGATAGGTTAAGCTTTTACCTAGAAGCTAACAACGTGACGATAGAAGCCAAAAAGAGAGCTGTTTTGTTAACAGTCATAGGGCCTCAACAATTTAGGCTACTAAAAGACTTATGCGCACCAGCTAGTCTAACTACCAAGAGCTTTAACGAGCTGAGCAAATTGCTAACAGACCACCATGCGCCTACCCCATCAAAGTTTCTATGTCGAGCTAGATTTGACAGTAGGACTCGTCAACCAAACGAGTCAATATCAGAATATGTTGCTGCTTTACGTCATTTAAGTGAATTTTGTGAATTCGGAGACACGCTGTCTGACAGATTATGTAAAAAGTTTGTGACAGGTGTAAACAGCCCTGATATTCAAAGAAAGTTGCTGCTCGAGTCAGATCTAACATTAGAAAAAGCAATACAACTTGCAAGTTTATTCCAGCAGTCATCAGATGCGGCGAAATCTCTTACGCCTTCAGGGATCCATGCAGTAAACAGCAGGTTAGTCAATAAACATCAACCCCATCAGAGCATTCCAACTTATGCTAAACAGCCTGCTCATTCAAATCCTAGATCTAAATCTAGTAATAATTATCAAAAATGTCATCGATGCAAAGGTCCCCATGCATCTCATCGGTGCAAGTTCAAGTCTGCAACTTGTTATAAGTGCAGTAAGCAAGGTCACATTGCCAAGGCCTGCTTTGCAAAGTCTTCGTCTGTTGCTAAATCTAGCCAGTCAAGACAGTACCGCAACCAAAAGCAGCACTATGTTAACTCTCACCAAGACTACCTAACCCAACCAATGAACCACTCTACCAGTGAAAATGCTCAAACTGATTCGCAGCCGGATTTCAACCTATTCTCTGTGAAATCAATAAGTCATGCTCCCATCAATGTACCAGTTAATATCAACGGTAAGAGCATCAGCTTCCAACTTGACACTGGAGCATCTCTAACAGTCATAACAAAGAAAGATTTTGACGCTGTCACAGGAGGATCAGTGTCTCTACAGCCATGTCACAAGTGTCTAACAACATACACTGGTGACAATGTTCCGGTAATAGGAGAGTGTATGGTTCATGTAAGTTATAATGGTCAAAGTGTTAAACTTCCTCTTCTTGTGGTTGAAGGAAATGGACCACCATTACTAGGTAGGAACTGGTTAAGTGATCTTAAGTTAAATTGGGAGAGTATTTGTTCATTGAAGAATGTAAGAGAATCTAGTCTTACTTCACTAGATAAAGTAATATCTGAAAATAAAAGTGTTTTTGGCAATTCTGGATTACTAAATGATAGAACAGTGAAGATAAGCATTAAAGACACAAATCCAAGATACTGCAAAGCTAGAGTTCCACCTTATGCAATGAGGAATAAAATTGAAAATGAGCTAAGTAGATTGGAATCTAATGGCATTATAAAGAAGGTAGACTATTCCGATTGGGCGTCGCCCATTGTGCCTGTGTTAAAGAAGGATGGTTCTATAAGAATTTGTGGAGATTATAAAACTACACTGAATAAGCAAATAGAGCTAAATAGGTACCCTATACCTAACATTGAGGAAATTTCTTTGAATTTGGCAGGAGGAGACAAATTCACTGAATTAGACTTTAGTCATGCTTACACTCAACTAGAACTGCATCCAGATTCAAAAGTCTATACGACAATAAACACACATAAAGGACTCTACCAATATGAAAGACTATGTTTTGGCATATCATCCAGCCCTGGAATTTTCCAAGCTGTCATGGACAGTATTTTTAAGGACATTCCAAATGTTTGTGTGTACTTTGACAATGTGTACATAACTGGTAAGAATGACACTGAACATCTTAAAACACTTGATAAAGTATTGAAAATTGTTGGTGAAAAAGGTTTAAAGATAAACAAAGATAAATGTCAATTCATGCTGACAGAAATTAGTTTTCTTGGTTATATATTGAGCAAACAAGGCATCAGACCTCAACCTGAGAAAACAAAAGCCATTAAAGAAGCACCCAAACCTGAAAATACCCAACAACTAAGAGCTTTTTTGGGCTTGATAAATTACTATGCAAAGTTCATAGGGAATCTGTCTGGTAAACTATCACCACTGTACAAGCTGCTACAGAAAAATGCAACTTGGCACTGGGGTAAACAACAAGATACTGCTTTTAATACAGCAAAAGAAGCTTTGTCCTCTGACACCTTACTAACTCACTATGACCCAGGGAAAAGACTTATATTAACATGTGATGCTTCACCAGATGGTGTAGGAGCAGTCTTGTCCCACATGGATGAGAAGGGTGACAGACCCATTGCTTTTGCCAGTAGATCTTTGAACCAGGCTGAGAAAAATTATTCTCAGTTAGATAGGGAAGGCTTAGGCATCATTTTTGGTGTTAAGAAATTTCATAAGTTTCTGTTTGGTAGGAAGTTCACCATCTTTACAGATCATAAACCATTGCTAGGTTTATTTGGAGAAAACAAAACCCTACCTGAGCATGCCTCTCCAAGAATTCAAAGATGGGCTATCACACTAGCCGCATACAATTATGAATTGAAATACAAACCTGGATCTGAGAATAGTGCAGATGGTCTTAGCAGATTACCTTTAACCCTTTGAGCCCTGGCCTCCCTGGCCTAGTTTCTCCCATTTCCTGAGCTCCCAGGGCCAAACCAATTTTCACTTATCCGCTTCTAACTTTGCCTATAACTTTTGAACCGTTTGAGATAATCAAGCCAAATTTGGTATCCAGACTCAGGATCAAACAACAATGCAGCAAGATTCTGAATTTCTTTATTTGTTTACAATGTATGAACAGAACAATGTATATAAAACGAACACGTAATTATTGTTTTGATAGAACATAGAAGAAACAAATTTACATTTAGTAATTGTTTTGTTATTATTGATACCTGGCGATACTAGTTCATAGCCAGAAGTCCACTTTTGTGTGATAACTTTCAAAACAGTTATCACTGCCGGACCCGATGCAAAGAAAAACTTCGCATGTTTTGCACCAGTAAACAGTTGTTTTTTTTCGTTTCGGCAAGTCTTTGTCCTTTGCACCACGAGCATTATAACGTACTTGAACAGTTTCATTGTCACTGTCAATTTCAATGTCACTGTGTTCAGTCTCAAATTCAACGTCACTATCATCACACTATAGACCAGGAATATTATCTTCTTCATCAGAATCAATAAGCAGTTGTATTGCCTGAGATGCAGTCATTCTACTTCTTTTGTTGATATTTCGGTCTTTTGCTTCATCTTTTGCACCAGCTTTATATGCTGAAGTCGATGGCTGTGGCTCAGCTTTTCGTTTCGGCGGCATTGCTACGAAATGTAAACACTTTCACTTTTCCTAAAATTTATTTTTAGAATCATAATCACGCACTAAAAAGACATATGCGCAGTTTTAGTCAGTCTTCCGCTAATTATATTTAATTAGACGGTATACCGGCCGCTAGGAATATGACGCTATATCATCGGGCCGGAAAACCGGCTTTTCGGACATATATGCCTATTGTTGAAGCCGGTTTACCGGCCTGGCGGGCTCAAAGGGTTAAAAAAACCAAAGCCTGAGCTATGTACCAGAAGATGTATTTGTTCTCTTCACTATCATGGATAACTCCAATATAAATGTGAATTATATTAAAAGAGAAACACAAAAAGATGAGTGCTTAATAAAAGTATATGAGTACTGTATGAATGGTTGGCCTGAAGAGTCTGTGAATGATGACTTAAGGCCATACAAAATAAGAAATTAAAACCCTTTGTGAAGATAATATAAAAGATGGAGAAGATGCAGTCCATTATCAGTCAGAGTTGCCTAAACAAAGTATTTGTAACTTAATAAATGATTATGGTGATATGGCAATTTCAAATGTTTTAAAGAGAATACATTAGTAAGAAGGAATGTGATCATCAAACAACTTTGCTAACATCATTAGCACTTACAGAAACTAAAAGGGTAACATCAAAAGAAAAAAAAAAAAGATTTTTTGCCATTTAATACTTTCAGATGCCAATTCAAAAATAGTTCCATTAAATCATGACAACTCATGCACTGAAAGAGAATTTGGTGTTAATAAGAATGTGTATCTAAGAAATTATGGGAGAAAGGAAAAATGGATACCAGGTCAAATTGTTCAATGTACAGGACCTGTGTCTTATAAAGTAAAAACAAATGATGGACTTATTGTCCGTAGACATGCAGACCAGTTAAAAATAACTTGTGCAGATAATAAGTGTGAATCTGTCAATCCCACCAAGTCTGATCAGTTCACACCAACTCAGTTTGTTCCACAACCAAGTTCTGTTGATATGAGTGAACCAAGTTGTCTGGAGTCAGAAAATGTAAATTCTGGAGTTAATGATTTAAATCCTAGACCTCCTGAGATAGAGAATCCAGATGGTCAGAATATTGAGTCACCAAATCAAAAGCCACTGAGAAGGTCAAGCAGGACAATCAAAGTCCCAAATAAGTTAGACCTATGATTTTAAAAGTCAAAAGGACTTTGACATTATTGTTTTGTATTTTAATTATGTTGTAACATATTGTGCATTGTTTGTAAGGATGTAATCTACCATAATGTTCATGTTACAATATAATTGGTGATTTTAGGATACTATCGATTGTTCTATTGAGAGATGTGTTATTGTGTTCTAAGGGTAAAGGGATGTAATAGATTGAGATAATTGTGAGGTCAAGGGAACTCACTCTTCTGTATTAGTATTATATTTATATTGTTATCTTGAGTGATGTCCCTTGTGCATTGTACTTCCTTCCTCTCTGTGGTACCGTCATGTAGTTAGACCCAATAAACGTTATATACAACCACATGCTTCTATCGTCAATCTATTATAAAACCCACTATCATTAAACTGGTTATTACTGCTTCTTCAATCAGTACAATTAGTTCTGTATTTGTTGTTGACTGTGTGCGAGAAGACAGCGAACATCTGCGAAATCAAGACTTCGAGCTGTTAACATCCGTTGGATTCCAGTTTGTTTCCTCTAGCTTGTTTTGTTATACCATCAACCAGTCAACGAAATACCCATGTCGTATTCCAATGCGAACAATAAATGTTTCTGATAACTTGCTGTTATATGTCACTTGTATTACCATATTCTAATAAACGTATAATCAACTCTGTACCATATCACAACAGTGATTATTCCAAAAAATCGAACATAAAAAGGCTAACAAATTAGCGCTTGCTTCAAACCACCTAACTCAGAACAGGATTTTTTTTTCTGACATTATTAATCTTTTGTAAAAGGTAACCGCATCTTAATGGGAATTCAATTGGCCTAGAGGAAAGTTTTAAGGAACAAAAATAATACACTGTAATAATTAAACCTTTTCCGGACTGTCGCACACACGCGTACACACACCCACGCTTATACACACACATATATACATACATACATATATATATGTATATGTTACGGTCAAAGCCCGAAGTCGGCCAATGCTAGGATTGGCCGGCCAATCCGCGCATTGGCCAATATCGCCTCCCATTGGTCGGTCAAAGTCCGAAACTTTGCTTGATTTCGGCCTTTGGCCGGCTAATCCGCAGGCTGGCCATGGTAGACCGGCCAAAGTCTTAATTAGAAGATCATCTGGCTAGGGACGACCGGCCAAAGTCCGAATTAGAAGATCATGAGCAGATTTTGGTATTTTTTTTATGCCGTAAGGATCACGAAATTAAGTCTGACGACAATAAGAGCAGTTTTTCGTGAAGAATTGAAAACTTACATCTAGCATACAGTTGTTTTAGAACACCATGTTTTGTTCCTAATTTGTAGAAACCACCCTGGATGCTCATGACAACTGCAATCACGCTTCGGGGATCACCGTGACCTCTGTCAACATCTGGAAAACGGATGCGTACATTGTCACCCACTTCGCCACCTTTAAATTTTGTATTTGATGTTTTAAGCATCTTAGCACCTTGAGTTTGCAAGCTAGTATGAGCTGCTGATCTGTGTTCCATGATGTCTTGTTTGTTGTGACACAATCTGCAGGTAATGTTCCCTCCGTACCCTTCGTCTACTTCATTGGGTATTCACAAATAGCATGGACATCGTTGCCACAGGATCCAAAAGAATGAGCTGCACTACAATGTTTTTCACAAACTATATAGAATCTGTTGGCCACATTATTGTCACAAAACTGGTCTGGGCGTTCCGCCACGGCAGTAGATGCGTTAGCTGAGGATGTCGTTGCATTTATGGCAACCTCCATTTCTTGTTCAATGTTCTCAAGTTCTTCCTCAGTAACTATTTTATCGAGAGCCCATATATGGAAACGAACATGGATTTACATTTTTTTCTTTTGACAGCCATCTGCTATGTCTGTCTCATGGTCTGACGGCCCTTTTGATACATGTCGCCTTGCATATTGAATGCTATACAAATAAGAGCTAAACAATACGTTACTCTCAATGAAAACGCACCCAGAATAATGAAAATGCGATCACAACTTAGTCTAGATAGAACATTGGCCAGGACATCCCGGCCAGTGTGCGCATTGGCCGGCCAATGTACAAAATACGCTGTCAAGTTTAAGCGCTTCGGACTTTGGCCAGTACATCCCGGCCAGTGCGCGCATTGGCCGGCCAATGTACGAAATACTATCTTAGTGCTAAGTTCTTCGGGCTTTAGCCAAGAGAGCTGGCCAATGCGCGGATTGGCCGGCCAATCCGGGGTTTGCCCGTACTTCGGGCTTTGACCGTAACATATATATATATATATATATATATATATATATATATATATATATATATATATATATATATATATATATAGGCACACATGCATATATATAAGTATATATATATATATATATATATATATATATATATATATATATATATATAAGTATATATATATATATATATATATATATATATATATATATATATATATATATATATATATATATATATATATATATATATATATATATATATATATAAAGGGGGGGTGCACCGAATTGAAAGTTCGCCCCGGGCGCCGGGATGGGTCGCTCCGCCTCTGGGTGGCGGTCGTGTTCTTTACAGAAAAAAAAACGCATTCGTTAGCCTTATTTTTTCATTGCTGTTTTTATAATTGAGGAAATTAACAACGCGCTTATTATGTCCCAACAAAGTGTTTATTTCCTCACCAGCCTGTGAGATGAAATTGATAAGCAACAAGCCTCTATTGTCACACCAATTTCCAGGAAAGCTATCTTAATTCTAAAATCAGAAATCGGGAATTCATTTTTGAGATTTTATTAGAAACCTACTCACAGTTCCGAACATGCGCGCATCATGGTAGAAAGGGAGGCTGGCGAGTAAACCGACAAGGAAGTTATTCGTTGTCATTAGGTTTGTCATTTCTAACTTTTGTCTTCTCATGTTCTTACTTACCAAGATCTAGATTTAAAGATACTCAGTACTCTGAGTTGTAGACTGAGTGTAGTAGAGTACGGCCGAATTTTACTAGATCAACTCAAATCTACTGTCTTACAACTTCTCACAATTTATCTTGACTTAGTTAGGCCTACGCCCTACGGCCTACATTTTTAAAATCCTAGATCTAGTAAAAAAACAAACTCTAAGGTAAAACTACTAATAATAATATAATAATATAATAAATAAAGTAGGCCTACATATATATATATGTATGTATATATATATATATATATATATATATATATATATATATATATATATATATATATATATATATATATATATATAGCCTATAGGCCTATATATATATATATATATATATATATATATATATATATATATATATATATATATATATATATATATATATAATAAATAAATTAAGTAGGCCTACATAAATATATATATATATATATATATATATATATATATATATTTATATATATATATATATATATATATATATATATATATACATATATATATATATATATATATATATATATATATATATATATATATATATATATATATATATATATATATATATATATATATATATATATATATATACATATATATATATCAGTGGCGTAGCGAGGTCGTGTGTCACCTGGTGCGGTACTTAATGGTGTCACCCCCCAGAGGTGTAGGGATCCTTCCCGGGGACAAATTTTTTAATTGCACACCCCCCCCCCCTCCTCAAACTTTCGATTTGCACCACCTGTTATGAAATAATCAGTATGGTTTGTATAACTTGATGTCATTGATGACTGCAGTGAGGGTTGAGGTGTTAAGGCAACAGTTTAAGCTCTGATTTAATAACACTAACACACGTACAATTTTAAGCTTTTAATATACTTGAGTACTGGAAATAAACAAGCACAGAGTTCTGCCACGGAGCACAAGACACACACTTCCACACGATAACAAGTCTAGCATTCAACTAACTTAATTAATTCACGTGGCCCCAACCTCACCCTAAGGTAACCCAAACCCTGCCTAACCCCAGCAGTCCCGCGAGGGGCGGGGCACCTGACATGGGCATGCATTAACTTGAACTTTTTACGACTTGGACAACTACAGGCTATTCAGACTTGTATCTAGTAAGGGGATGTTCAATCAAATACACTAAGGACTATTCCTATTGCCGCTATTATGATCCATCTAATCTACAATTAAACAATATAATAGTGGGGACATAAATACTATTAGATTCAAACGATATTCTATCCCAGTTTTCTATTCTATGCTAATCCCAGTTATAACACCACCACCCCTCCACCCTTGTGTGGTTTTGTCAAATTTGCTCTTAAAAGACTTTTTAACACTCCAATTAATCACTTAAGTGGAATTATCATTTTTCTCTACATATTTTGTTTTTTTTTTGCCTTGGTGTCAACCCCCCCCCCCCCCCTAAATGGTGTCACCCAGTGCTGTCCGCACCCCGTGCCCCCCTCGCTATGCCACTGTATAAATATATATATATATATATATATATATATATATATATATATATATATATATATATATATATATATATATAAGAACTATGTTAAGTCATCTTTGTTGCCATAGCTGCATGTACTGATCAGCAGAGGCCAGGCGTTGAGGGGGGGGGGGGGGGGGAGGGGGGGGTGGACCTGGGTGAAACCATGGCGAAGTAAATAGAAATATGCTCTTTGCCAGTTCAATTAATGATTAATTAGAGTTAATCCACCTGTATTAATAACCGACAAAAAATAAACATCTTTATTATTAACTGTGCTCACTTAAAAAATTATCCCTCTTAGATTTGTTGAGTATTTTGAATAATTGATGTCAATCAATGACCAGAAAAAGATGCTGTTTTGACTTCCTAGTGAGACAGAGAAGAGCTGCCATGTTGAAAACAATCTTTATAATAAGTATGCTGGTGGTTGCTGTGTCTGCTCAAGTTGAAGGTAACATTCTGGTTTTTATAACATTACTGATTTACACTAACTCAGCTGTTGTTTTCCTCTGCCAATTTTATTTTCTCAGAATTTTACATAGTTGTAAATTTGTAATTAGAAGGGACATTCATTGTTATTTTAGAGTAACAGATTTTTTTTTTAAATTTAAGATATTAGCAATATAATATTAACCTATTAATTAGCATAATGGGGTATAGCATGGCCTAGTGGAAGAGATCTAGACTGCTAACCCAAAAGTCTTGAGTTCGAATACGGGTCCCTGTCAGTAGAACATCATGTAGGAAAAGTAAAGACATCTGGGCACAGTGCTGACATCACAATCCCTTCATATGCCAAAGTCACAGAAACAGGTGAACTCTACTTCACTTGCCACATAGAATGTCATGTTTAAAGGGGAACTTTAATTAATGAAGGTACTATTTAATTGTGCGAGACTTCTTTGTTTTGCAATAAAACACTTTAAGTCTGGTCCAAAAATAAAATTCTATTTTCTTTCATTGTCTGGTCACATTAATTAAATTGTATAATGAAAAAATTATAAAATTGTGTGTGCCTTTGTAAGATGACTTTGTTTTTAAATAATATCAATAGTGTTTTGCATGTCATTTAAACTGCACTTTTTTTTCTACAGAAACGTGTGATCTCACGTTTGAGAGTGTTCAGAATAATACTGATTTTGTTGTTGATGATGTCAAGGTGGTTGCTTGCAGAAGTACTGGATGTGAATCTCTGTCAGGTTATGAAAATATCTATCAAGTTGTAAAAAAGCCTGCCAACAAAACTTCTCAGATGGATGGTGTTTCATATTGCATGAAATTTGTATGTTTATCACGTCCTATAGAAGTGTGTATAAAAAGTAACAACACCATATTAAAGTGCACAAATGTTACAGGTAAAATTTTACTATTTTCACTTATACTTGATGCAACAGTATTTTAAATAATACTACTTAATCATATTATTATTCTAGCAATATTCTAACTGGTAGAAGGGTAGCCTATCTAATTTATATGTATATGTATCCCTTCTATAAAAATGTCCCCCTCTCAGACCTAAAGATCTGTAGGGCTTATGGAGTACAGTTCAAATATTCTTTGACCTCAGCATATGAAAAGATGGTCTTCTCAGCATTATGCCCATCCGCTTTTACTTTTCTTATCGCGAGTCAGGTACTTGGGTGGACATAGGATGTCCAACTGTCGTGAGTCAGGTACCTGAGTGGACACAGGATGTCCAACTGTCGTGATCTTGGACTGAGATCCAAACTCAAGACTTTCAGACTAGCAGTCAAGCACTTCACCATATTGTCCCATAAACCTTATATTAATTATAACACTATTAATTGTAACTAAACAGATTTGTATTCTATATTTATGATTATTGTCTTTCAGATGTAGCTTTATTAAGGTTTTGTACAATTGGTTAGAAATTGGTTGAGAATGTTTTTTTTTTATTATTTTTTTTTTGCTAAAACTATACATTTTTTTAATAAATGGACAAATGGGGCAAAATGTATTTTCTGTATTCTAACATGTTATATTATGTTCTTTATTACTGTTGGCTATTTGAAAGAAATTTGTGAAATCTGTTTAGTTTTGCATATATACATTCCTGTATTGAGCCTATATCCATGAACACACACACACCCAGACACATGCACACACATGTACATACACTCACACAGTGGCACCGCTAGGTCAGGCAGCAACTCATGGTGTCACCCCCTAAATGGAGTCACCTGGTGTGATCTGCTCTCCTCGCCCCCGCCTTGCGACGCCACTGCACTCACACATATATATAAGTTTGTAAAGCATTATCAAAAATGAAATGAGGAATTGGGCCATTAATAATAATAGTCCATTTCTCCCCCTTCTAACACTCCCCTTAGTTCAATAGACAACTTGAAGTATCTCGACAAAATAATTTTTTGTCGATGGTTTGTTTCTCCCACTAGATGAATATTTTTCACTCTCCACTTTCATTAAAGTTATTATTTTTTGTTATAATTTACATGTTACATTATTTCACCTTATAAATATTAATATAAATTTGAAATACGTCCAAATTGTTTTTGTTATTGAATTTTTACTCTGATTTTAAAATATTTTATTTATATTGTTTCTCCATAGATAAGAATATAACAGAAATGTAAGTATTTTTTATGTGATTGAAATTTTCTTATTATCAGTGGCGTAGCTAGGATTTTTGGGTCCCTATGAACATTTTTTATCAGACTATAATGGTGTAATAATAAGGGTGGCTTTTAATCGACCTTCCCCCCACCTTCCCCCACCACCCCCCCCCCCCCCCGAACGAATGCCACTGCTTATATGAACGGACTGGGGGCCTTTTGGCATTTTTTTATCATTCTACATTAGAAAGAACCCTGGATTTCCATTTTCTTTTTTAAAATTATTTCTATAAAATAAATGATAAATCTTCCAATATGAAAGTTTTTTAAAGAAGGAAAAGGGCTCCAATGTTAATTAAACCCCTGTGCCTTGTTTATACTAGCCTTATGGTAGCTTTGCAATGTTTTTATGTCAGATCAAAATATAGATCTAATATTTAATTTTTTAAATAGCAAAAACTGTTTAATTTTTAAAATAATATTTTAGTTTTATTAACATTTTTTTTCAGAGGAGAACATAACAATCTGTACACACATAAAACTGGTAGGTTTTCTATAGAATTTTTATATGCCCAAATCTGGTATGTAGATATGTGATTTTAAAATACTTTTAATATTGTTGCTTGACCTATTTTTTATTTAGATGCCATAAAAATGTGCTTTAATTGGCTCAGTTTTGTTCTCATTTTAAAACTAAATTTTGTATTAATTTCTACATTTCTTTAATGGATAAATTGTGTTTAAAAAATCTGCACTGATTAATATTTTGCTTGAAATTTGATGTTAGTTATTTTAGGATCGCTAGAAAATAATTAATCAGTGGTGTAGCGCAAAAAAAATGGCAAATGGTTAATTAACTACTTAAACAAAATATTGCAAATTTTAGAAACTACCCTGTGTTAGTTACCTATGATCTTCAAACATATATTATGCAATTATAATTTATATCATGGTTCTTAATCCTTTCCCCGACAACATATTTGATACCCTGTCCCCGGAAACTGGATGGATAACACCCAGACACTATTTTATAGTGGGAAATACGATTTCTTCTGATTCCCGGCAACTGGGTGGATTACACCCAAAGACTTTCTTATAGTAAATTCTTTTCTTTGTTCATTGTGGGGTGGGTAACAATACTGACACAGTTGAGGTATTCAGGGCATTGTGGCCATGGGGAACACAAGACATGTTGTTGTCAATGGGAAAGCTGTAATATGATACTAGTGGTTGATGGGATTCTCAAGCAAGAGTTAACCTGTGGGTGGACACATGTAGTGATTTATACTCTTTGCTGGAGCTCGGACGTGCAGTTAAAGACAGAACTGTAGTTTAGAATTACAATAGGTTAATGAAATGCAGGGGTAAGATTGCCTGTGGGAGGACAACTATGGTAATTTGCACTCTTTTAGGGACCTCTGGAATGTAGATAGAGACAGTCATGCAGTTTAGAGTAGCTTGACATTTTAATCAGACATTAACTTAATTAGGGGTAGGAATCCAGACAAAAAGGCAAACAACACTGTAATGCTGCTTGAAAGTTGATACTGGGCAATTAATTGATCAAACTGGGAGTGAGGTGGATGTTCTACAGGTTGTGACCCTTAGAGTAAGGTTTATAAATAGTCATAAACGTTTTTGAGAACACAACAGAAACAAGTCTTGAACGCTTTTGTCTAAACTCAAGTGCTAATGATAAAGGCATATATTTGCCAGTTTTAGTGTAACAGGGGAAAATGACCAACAAGTTTTGAGTCTGAACTATCAGTATCAGAGGTAGAAGATGAAGAATGTCAGCCATTAGTATCTGAGGTAGAAGATGAAGAATGTCAGCCATTAGTATCTGAGGTAGAAGATGAAGAGTGGCATCCATCATTACCTGAAGACAATGCTGGTTCAATTACATGCAGCTCTGATGATGAGGTCTACCCAGTATACTGCATTTCAGCTATCAATAATGTGGTTACTGATTAGATCATAGGCATGTAGAAAAATAACAGACTGTCAGAAGTAGAATATGAAAAGGTCAAAAAAGGACACACTTGACTGTTCTTATTTTCATTTTAAAGTTACGTTTGTTGTTTACTTAAGTAGTGCATTGGCAAATACCATATACCTCTACTGAATACAACCAGAATGACTGCATCATTGTTCAGTAGCATTTCTGGTCTAGCATTCACACCACCAAAACTAGGAGCTTCCCAGGAGTAGATATGGGAAGCTTAGTCATGATGATTAAATTTTCTTTTAAAAATGTCAAGAACCAGGAGTAGACTAGAATAAGATTCAATCTTGAAAAGTCAATCAGGCCATAAAAATACATGACAAGTGCCAAAGAAGCATGGATCAAAACTATGAAAAAGTTGAGGATAGCCTTAAAATGAATAATAGCAAGAAAACATTCCAAGTAGTATACGACCTGTAACGTTAACCTATCTATCAGCCAAATAGAAGGAGAACGTCCCCGGATTCTTTTTTCGGGGTCATATGCAAATGCCTTACGGCCTAAGTGGATGAACACTTAACACAATGACCACTAGGGCTCGAATTTAATGTCTAGGGAAGCTAGTGATACTATTGTAATTAACACTCATCCAATCTACATACGACCTTTTAATCAGCGAACTCAGAAGTGGCAGAACACAAGGTTGAACTAAATAAAATATTTAATGTATAAAATATCAAAAACCAACTTACACAATGTAGGAAAAAACACTATCACAGATTTCTACACTGTCTAAAGAACAGCTACAGGCCACACAACACTGCTGTAGTTTCTAGAATTACTGAGCGACAAGTAATATTAAACTAGAAGACTAAATCACTTTAAGAAAGCAAGGCACACACAGGTCTTAAGTACTCTCACGTTCAAATGGTCAGAGTCTATAGCCGGACAATATGGACGGCTGCCTGACTAAGGTAAAACTGCCTCGTAGACTGCCAGGTCAAGATAAACTGCCTCGTGTTGCGAGTGTGCAGTGCAATTATAGACTTCTGTGACAGGGGAGGTTATCCTCAACTCATGTCGCCATTGGTTGGGATAATCATCTGATCAGAATCATTCAATCAGATTTTAATGGAAAATTTCTATGTCTCAAACACCTTAATAAGTCAGTGGAAAAACCCCAGGTGTTACACCATCATTCCATATAAGGAATTATACAATGTCAAAATAAAAATGACTCGACCTAAGTAGGTCACATCCCCTCCCTTTTTGGAAGTGACAGATAGGTTCCACAAAAACATACATAGGGAACCAATCTGTCAATGAAATAACAAAAATGTTTTACAAATGTAGGCAATCAAAATCATAATACCAGATGAAAATATCCCTGAACATAAAAGGGAAGTAACTCCAACTTTTACAATTGGTGAAAGGGGAGTAACCCTTCAAAAAGTAATTATACATCAAAATCCCTCAGAAAAGGGTATTACAATATTTCCATGTGGATATTAAAAGTGGTAAACCCGCCAGGGTAAGACCTTTATTTCAATGACTAGCTACAATATCAATGGAGTCATATGAGACATATTATTAAAAAAGATTACATATAATCAAAAACCACCTTTAATTAAGGTTCACCTGAAAATAAACAAAATATTCAACAGGATTGGAATTTTGAAAAAAATTCAAAACTCACACCACTCATTTTCATATGAGTGACACTCAAACAAAACCTGTTTATGGTCCTAATGAACCACAAAGCATGTCACATGATCAATGTGTGTAACAAGATTTTACATCCTTGACAAACAATCAGCCACAACATTATCACTACCCTTAATGTGTGAAATTTCTAGATTAAAATTTTGGAAATATAAGCACCATCTCAATATTCTTTGATTTGTCTGTCCTAACTTAGAGGTAAATTTCAGGGGATCATGGTCAGAAAACACTCTGACTGGAGTGGTTGAAGAAGAGACATAGACTTCAAAATGTTGTAATGATAAAACCAAAGCTAAAGCTTCTTTTTCAATAGTAGAATAATTCTTTTGGTTCTCATTTAACTTCCTGGAAAAAAAGGCAATGGGATGGTCAATTCCCATGTTGTCTTCTTGAAATAGGACTGAGCCAATGGCTAAGTTGCTAGCATCAATGGCAAGTTTAAAGGGCATGCTAAAATTTGGTGCAGCCATAACAGGAGCATTTGATAAAAATGACTTAATGGTTAAAAAAGCTTCTTGACATTTATTGGACCATTCAAATTCAACACCCTTTTTCAATAATGCAGTAAGAGGTTCAGCAATAGCTGAAAAGTTTTGACAGAACCGCCTATAGTAACCAGCCATCCCAAGGAACTTTTTGATCTCTTTACAATTTTTGGGAGGTGGCAACTTTACAATAGCATCTACTTTAGCTTCAATGGGCCGAACTTGGTTCGTTCCCACTTGATAACCCAAATAGGTAATTGAAGCTTTACAGAAATCACTTTTATGTAAGTTTACAGTAAAATTCACTTCAGACAATTTTCTAAAAAGGTTAGTCAATTGAACAATATGTTCTTCAAAAGTATTAGAAAATACAACTATATCATCTATGTAGGCCTCACATTGGTCTATGTCAGCAATGACAGAGTTAATGACCCTCTGGAAAGTTTGACCAGCATTTCGCATACCAAAGGGCATACGTTTGTATCTATAAAAACCATTAGGGGTTACAAAAGCAGATATTTCTTTTGCACGGTCAGATAATGGGATTTGCCAGTATCCTGAAAGTAAATCAATTTTGGAAATTATCTTAGCCTGCCCAACTTTATCAATAACGTCTTCTATCCGAGGTAATGGATAGGAATCAGCTTTGGTGAGCGCATTCACCTTCCTAAAGTCGGTCACAAACCTGAAAGATCCACCGTCTTTCGGGACTAGGAGACATGGGGAACTCCAGTTGCTGAAACTGGGCTCAATGATATCATTCTTGAGCATATAATCAATTTCATCTTTTATCAAAGCAGCTTTTTCCGGGTTAACTCTATAGGGGTGTTGTTTAATGGGTTTTGCGTCACCTACGACTACATCATGAGGTGGAACCTTCGCTTCTTTGGGGACATCCCCAAAAATAGAGGGAAATGTCTCAAATAACTGAGACAATCTATGGCTTTCCTCTGTGGACAAATGCATAAGGTGGACATTCAAATTATCTAAAAAGGACGAATTTACCAATTTTGGGGGTTTCAATTTATCATGTATCACATCATCAGAAACATTTGAACATACAGGTAAAGTAATTTTAGCTGTGGAATGAAAATTGTTACAATTATCATAATACTTTTTCAGTGAGTTGACATGATACACTGTCTGTTTCTTTCTTCTGTCGGGCGTATTGACAACATAGTTCAAATCACTTAATTTTGAATGCACAGTAAAGGGTCCACAATCTCTCAAGGATAACGCATTGTTCAGATTAGGTACTAGCACAAGAACTTTGTCGCCTGGATTGAATGTTCGTTTACAAGAACTCTTATCATACAGTCCTTTCATTCTCACTTGGGCCTTTCTTAAGTTCTTGTGAGCCATTTCGCACACGGCTTTCAGTCGAACGTGAAAATCGTCGAAGTTTTCCACTGGATGATCACTGGTACCTGTCCAACGTTCGTGTATCAGCTTCAGGGGGCCACGGACAGAATGTCCAAACACAAGTTGAAAAGGCGAGTAGCCTAAAGAGTCCTGGACACAGTCCCTCGCGGCGAAAATAATCCAAGGAACAGACTCATCCCATTGGGTGTTACTGTTAGCGAATGTCCTTAGCATGGTTTTGAGGGTTTGGTGGAACCTCTCAAGTACGCCTTGAGACTGAGGGTGGTAGGCTGAGCTGGTGATGTGGGTAACGCCTAGCTTGGCTAGCGCTTCCTGAAAATGGTGACTGGTGAAGTTGCTGCCTTGATCTGTTTGCACGATTCTAGGTAATCCAAAGGTAGTGAAGAACCGGGTCATGGCTCTGACTACAGTCTTTGCCTTAATGTTCCGTAAGGGAATCGCCTCGGGAAAACGGGTACTTGAACACATAAAGGTAAGTAGGTACTCGTTGCCCGTCTTGGTTTTAGGCAAGGGACCTACACAGTCCATGACGATTTTAGAAAAAGGTTCTTCTAATACAGGAATCGGACTCAAAGGGGCCTTAGGAATTGTCTGGTTTGGCTTTCCGGCCAACTGACAGTTCGTGCAACTTCTACAGTAACGCGACACATCTTTTCTCATTTTGGGCCAAAAGAACAGTTCTTTGATCTTCGCCGTCGTTTTAGTGACACCTGGGTGCGCTGACATTGGATGGTCATGTGCCAGCTTAAGTATTTCATGCCGATAAGGTGGAGGGATCCACAGCTGGTTTTTACCCAACCATGGTTCGGCCGGTGAGGCAATCACTGGTATAGCGCGACGAAAGAAGAGGCCGTTCTCGGAGAAATATTCTCCATCGTCAGATGATAGAGATTTTTCGACCGTTGCTTTGAGTTCCGCGTCGACTTGTTGAGCTTTAATGATGTCTTCCTGAGATATCCTCAGGGGTAAGCCCAGACTTGTGTTCTCTGGAAGCATAGACTCCAGTTTGGGAGTCGAATTTCTTGACGATGATGGTAGATGTGGTTCAGACGTTGTGTCAGCCAATTGTTTGGTCTGGCTTCTTGTCACCGCACATGCAGGATACAGTTCATTATCATTATCTGGAACTGTTGACAAAGGGTCTGAAACCGTACAGGGGTATACTTTGCTTCCCGCGAGGTCATTCCCTAGAAGTAGGTGTACTCCTGGGACAGGAATACTATCTATCACACCTAAAATGACCTCACCTTCGACGAGATGATGTTTCAGGGCAAACTTGTGTAGAGGGACGACAGTAGATTTTGTCCCCACTCCCTGGATAATGGAAATCCTTCCGGTGTTCGTCTCAGGTGTAATGTCCATTGAACTTTTCAAAAGAAGTGAATGTGACGCTCCTGTGTCTCTTAGGACGGTGATATTCCGCTGAGACAACGGATCACCTGGTTTGCTAATGATGGCTTCGGCAATAAAAGATGAAAAGTCAACTTTTCTCGATCCCTCGAGATCGGTAGACTCGGAAGAAACTGGATGGTGGCGAGAACAGTCAAAATGTGACTGCACATAATGTATGGAGACTTGACTACCTTCTTGCGGACACTTAGGGTTAGAGTCCTTTTGAATTCTAGAGTTCATAGTTGAACTGGCTGCTTGAGGGGATAGAGCATAGTGCGCGGAAGTACGCACCACCTCTCTGTTATATTGACGACGTTTGTAACAGTCTTTGACAAGATGACCAGGTCTTTTGCAGAACTGGCATACTGCTCGACGATGGAGAGTTGATCTTGGTTTCTCTCTGGACTGTGATGCCTTCAAACGTTGGCCAACAGAATGATTGCTGCCAAAAAGGGGAAGAACGGGGTTGAGGCGGTTTCCTGACACTGGTGGTTTCTTATGCACCAACATATATGTGTCAGCCGACTCAGCAGCCTTCTGGATATCGGTTATCTTGTTATCCAGTATGTGTAGTCGTATCTCTTCAGGCAGGGACGATAGGAATTCTTCCCTTAGGATAAGTGACCTGAGTTTCTCAAACTCAGAAACTTCCTCCGAGTGTAGCCACCTTGAAAATATTTTCTCCTTTTCAAAGAGAAATTCCACATATGATTGTGTGGGTAACTTGCGGAGTGTTCGGAATTTTGTCCGATAGGCCTCGGGCGTCAGTGCGTAGGCCTTTAAAATGGCAGTCTTGACCAAACTATAGTTATTTTGAACGTCGTGAGAGAGTGCCTGGTATGTTTTTGCAGCTTTCCCAGTAAGGACAGAGCTCAATAAAGCAGTAATGGAAGATTCGGGCCATTCACATGTCTTCGCTAAACTCTCAAATGAGTTAAAGAAAACGACCAAATCTGTTTCATCAAATTTAGGAACTAATTTCCCAAATTTGGCAATCACTTGCCCTACCGACAACTTTTTTGGATCTACCAGAGAAGTAACATCACTAACTTGACCAAATTCTGATTCCAACCTCCTCCTATCTAAAGCAATTTTAACTTCCAACTCCTGTTCTTTTAATGCCTTCTCTAAAGCAACTTTCTCCTCGCGGAGTAACACACCAGCTAACAAACTTTCATCAAATACCCCTTCATTAATGAAATGAACAACAATTTTATCTCTCAACACCTCTGACTTCTGCGTAACAGAATAATCCAATTTCAATTCCTTAACTACACTAACCAAAACTTTTCTACTCAACTTTTCGACCTCTTCAAAAGTAGGATTGGCCAAAAAAGACTCCATAACACTAACTTTCAAATCACAACAAGCCTAGGTTCACTAACTTAACACACAGCGTTGGGCCGTGTACTTGACCTCTTCAATCTAGGACAACACGTCTGGCTATTGACCTAGATAACTCTATGCTTGCGCGCGTTGTAAGGACACTGCGCTACTGGATATAAAAACAACTAAATCCAACTAACCTTAGTATTCAACTGATATAACCAACAACTGGAACGACAGATTAAATCCCGGACGAGCCCCCACTTTGTAACGTTAACCTATCTATCAGCCAAATAGAAGGAGAACGTCCCCGGATTCTTTTTTCGGGGTCATATGCAAATGCCTTACGGCCTAAGTGGATGAACACTTAACACAATGACCACTAGGGCTCGAATTTAATGTCTAGGGAAGCTAGTGATACTATTGTAATTAACACTCATCCAATCTACATACGACCTTTTAATCAGCGAACTCAGAAGTGGCAGAACACAAGGTTGAACTAAATAAAATATTTAATGTATAAAATATCAAAAACCAACTTACACAATGTAGGAAAAAACACTATCACAGATTTCTACACTGTCTAAAGAACAGCTACAGGCCACACAACACTGCTGTAGTTTCTAGAATTACTGAGCGACAAGTAATATTAAACTAGAAGACTAAATCACTTTAAGAAAGCAAGGCACACACAGGTCTTAAGTACTCTCACGTTCAAATGGTCAGAGTCTATAGCCGGACAATATGGACGGCTGCCTGACTAAGGTAAAACTGCCTCGTAGACTGCCAGGTCAAGATAAACTGCCTCGTGTTGCGAGTGTGCAGTGCAATTATAGACTTCTGTGACAGGGGAGGTTATCCTCAACTCATGTCGCCATTGGTTGGGATAATCATCTGATCAGAATCATTCAATCAGATTTTAATGGAAAATTTCTATGTCTCAAACACCTTAATAAGTCAGTGGAAAAACCCCAGGTGTTACACCATCATTCCATATAAGGAATTATACAATGTCAAAATAAAAATGACTCGACCTAAGTAGAAAACATTCCAAGTAGTATACGACCTGACAACCTCAAAGCAAGGGTGAACCACTAATATACAGGACCAAAATAAAAAGTGCCTAACTGAAGAGCGCTGAAGTGGACTCCGCCTGGAAAGCAAAAGATAGGAAGACCACTAGGAACATGGGGAGAGAGGAAGAAGAAGTGCAGGCTACTGGCAAGACCTGGCATGAATTAAAGTGGCTCGCCCAGGACAGGGTGGAATGGCGGAGATTTGTTGCTGCCCTATACTCCACAGGGAGTGACGAGGATTAAGAAGAAGAACTGAAGAGCACGTCATCATAAAAAGGTGGACCCAGTATTGTTCAGAGTTGTACTAATTTAAAGAAATTTTATTTCAAGAATTTGTTTTGTTTAAGTTTAAGAAATTAATTTGGGTTACTGTAAAGAAAATATTTTCAATATTGGTTTGAGGATATTTAATGAAATTTTGCTAAGGAGTTGTGTTTGCTAATATTTAGGATCAGAATATAGTTTTAGTAATGCTCTTTTCAAATGTCATTTTTTAGGGGTCATTATATGCTTTTAAATTATTATTTTTCTAAAATGATTGCATGTTTATACTCATTTACTTTTTTTTATCACTGGAGCAAAGCTTAGTACATATAACTAATTGAATTTATAAACCATGTTTTATAGCATGTTAATAATTTGCATATAAAATATAACTAAATGTGGCCTTCTTTATGCAGCCAAAAATGTTTGCCCCACCTCATCAAATCAATCAAGTGAGTAAAATTTACAATCAACTATTTTTAAGGGGGTACTTGTGGTTTAACCACAACTGTGTCTTCTGCATTTTAGAACATCATTCTTGCACTACACTATTAGTCTACCACAACAAAGCAATTCCATATTCAACGTACTCTCTCCACACATACTATGTATTCTGTCTCACATATTTGTATTGATGTCATGACCATCATTGTATTTAATTTATTTAGAAAATGTATCTTTTTTTAACAGGTCTAATTGGTGGTGTTGTTGCTGCTTGTGCCATTATAGTTTCAATACTAGTAATAATAGTAATTGTCTGTAAGTATCTTTTCATGATAAAATCTATTCTGTACGATTTCTAGCTTTAAACGTTTTTAAATTAAAATAAAATTTCAGTAAATATCCTTATTTACTTCTTACAAAATTGATTGAATTTTGACAAAAAAATGTTTAACTAGCCTACATGCAGTTTTATAAAAAATACTGAAATTCAAAAACATTTTTAGTCTAAATTTTTTTAAAGTTTTATAATTTATGTATTTATCAGTGTACATTTTTATGTTAAAAAGTTTTAAACATTAATGTAAATTTATTAACCAAACTGGCAGTTTTTATTTTGTGATACATCAACATTAAAAAATACTAGGTATACCATTTTTTATGCTAGTTGCTTAAACACCACATAATTTATGGGAAAAAAATAAATAAAGCTAGATAATTTGATTAAAAACACTTTGGTTAAACCTCAGGAATGGTCTACACTATAGTTTGATGACGAGCGTTTAAAAAGAAATATAACAATTTTTATTATATTAATGCAAACAATTAGAAATGTATTTGCATGTCTTCATCTAATGTTGTTTGGAGACAGTTAATATTATATCAAATTATGTTGCTACAACTTTTGAAATAATACTTTTATTTGTGCAATTGATCTGGTTCTGGTAGTTTCAAAGTAGTACGTCTTTTACTTGTTGCATAATGCAATTAGGTTAAATCTGTTATTTTGCTATTCTGCTAAACTAACAGAATTAGCATCAAATGCAATGTTTCGTATGGGTGATATCAGAAATAAGAGAGGACTAGTGAAAGAATGTCTTTAAATCAAGTTTTTTTTAAAGAGTGTCTAATTTAAAATTCTTGGGAAAATTAGAATGCATTTTCCAAATGTAGTTGACAGTTAACAAAATTTCTTTCTTTTTAAATTTGCTGTGGTATTGACATGTATTAGTCTACAGCTAGTTTTTAAAACAAAAAAAAATAATAAAAATTATGAAACTAATTTCAAACCAAAATTCCAGCTTTATTTAAAAGTGTTACTTTTTTTACAGTGTATATGTATTCTCCAGAAACTAATACTGTGTTTTTTTTTCTTATTCAGACAAAAAAAGGTAAGTAACAGAAAATCAATAACACATTTTAACTGTAACTAAATATCATTACAAATACTAAACTAGATATTCAGCCAGTTGACGGGAAAATAAAACAGGAGTAAGGCTGATTATGTTTCTTATTTCTTCTTTCTTTCTGCCCTGACCTTACATGTTTAACAAGTAAATGATCCTTAATTATACTTAATAACATTGACATCATTGTATTTGAAGGGTTTGTTTATATGCCATAGGCCTACAGTATGTAGTGCCAATCTTACATTTTGAAAAAATATTTTTACATTCCAAGAGTTTCAATTTATAATGAATCCATAATCTAAGCTTAAACAACTGTAACTTATCTTATGGAAACTCAACTTGATTGCAAGACACATTATTTTGATATTTTTCAATTTATTATGATTATTTTGGCTCAGATGTTTAGTTTTTTGAAGCGAAATTTCCAAAACACCCTATCTAAGTTCATCACATGAACTAAAAAGTTAAAGTTGCAGTTAAGCTTTTAACTGTTACATTTTCTAAAATATATCCATCCTGAAAAAGATTAGAAGTTATTAAATTGCAAATAGTGAAAATAGATCATAATAGTTTAATTAAAGTTGAAAAAATAATCACATTGGTTTATTGAAATTGTAAAATGTAAAAAATAACTTGTTTATGAGGAAAAAAATGCTATTGATAAAACAAATATAAAAAACCTTCATGGTTACAAGTTTAAATGCACTAATTATTGTTTTCTTTCATACATTTTTTGTTGCTAAAATATGTAAATGATCTCATGAGCGACCAAACCTTTTATGAAAGAAAGCAGATTGATTTTATTTTCTTATTTTCAGAGCATTCAAAAGTTTGTTGTTACTAAAGTTTTTTTTTTACATTTGTTTTATTTTCTACTTTTTAGTGATTTCTAATTTATGACATCAATACGACTACAGATATTTGCCTTAAAACAGCATCAGTAGCTTGCAATATCTAAAAGACGATTGTCTGCCCTATATATTTTAAAGATGACAACAAGTTCTAAATCATGTACCTCCTGTTTAGTTTAAAATATTTTAAAAACTTTATTATCTGCACCTTAGCCTTGGTTAGATCAACCGGCTCAACGATTGTAAACTTTCTAGTGAACCACAGCTCACTAGACTGGTAGGGTGATCACGTCTAGCTAGTTGATATAAGTTATCTCCCCTTCTGTTATTGAATATAGTAATCTATTGAGTGGTTTAAAGTTGTTATCTCCCCTTAGTTTTGAAATCTTTTATAAATTTTTAATGACTAATAAAATATCTAATTAAATAAAATATAAAAGATATACCTGTATTGACATCAAAGTGGAATGTATCTGGAAAGTTTGAACAAAATTGCTGCATTAGAAGTGTTTCTTGCAGACTTTTTTCTGGGGGGGGGGGGGGGGAGGGGGGAAGGGGACAGGGGACACTGTTAAAAGTATATATTCTCTATATAAATTCCATTTCGTTCAGGGGGCGGTTAACCTTCTTAGACATGATTTTTAATTACTTAAACTTTCTTAGAAAAAAGAATTGCGCACTAAGTGAATGCCAAATAAAATGTGTATAATAGTGGAGAAAATTATTAGTACTTTATAAATTCGCATGCATATTTTGAGACATCAGAAATAGCATAAATTACTACTTTCGGTCAATGGAAGTTACTCAAAATTTTACAGAAGGCAGAGAATTAGATCTTTTACTAACATGTGAAATTTCATTTATCTTTCTTAGACAGGACACAAGTTATGGGCTTTTTAAAAATTGAAAGTAGAATAAGTTCCATTTCCAGATATTGGAAATCGTTGAAAAGTTGATACAGAACTACAAATTTGATATAATACTTATATATGAAATTTTATCAATCTAGCTGTAAAGGTACCCAAGTTATCGTGTTCAAAGGCACACACACACAGACATACGGACAAAATTGCAAAACTATGTTTTTCCGACTCAATGAGGTGTAAAACTCGAGACTTCTTAAAATCTCAATTTTTTTTTGCACGATACAATACTTCATCTATACTCAGTATCAGAGAAAGTAAAAATAAAGAGAAAGTGACTATACAGTTGACAGAAGGATGGAAGATAGGGCATAAAGTAGCACCAAGGGCACTCACCTTCCCCGCTTATATTATAGAAATGAGTACAAACCCAAAGATAGATTATAAGCTGCTGATTCATTTCACACATTTTTTTACATTAGTCAAATCCACGAAGAATACAGTTCATTTCAGTAATCAAAGATCAGCTGTTTGATATAGCACTTATACTTTAAAGTGCGTGAATACACAACATAAAAATCACAGCAATAATATTGGATACATTTTAATTTCTAACAGTCAAAACACATAGCTTCCCCTTGCATTTATCAAAGCAGCATTTCAAACATCCCATTTGCAAAGCTAGGCAGTATGTCTAGTACATGCATATATATATGTATATATAAGTATAAGTGTAAATATATATAAAATATAAATATATATTAAAAAAATTACGGGGGTGGGGTGGGGGTGACACCTTTAAGTGCCGCACCGGGTGACACCCAACTTTGCTACTTCACTTATCCTATTGTCAGTTTTTTATGCTCTCTAATCTTACATTGTAAAATTGATTTTAAGAAAAATTATGTAAAGCCGGTTACCATTTTCTTAAGCTCTTAAAATTTCAGCCAAACAGTATCGCCTTCCACTCAGTTTCTTCCAGGCATCTCTTCGGGGGGGGGGGGGGGGGGAGGAGGAGGTACTACTAAAAGTGTCTGATCTCACCTTTAAAGTTGAGAGAAATGTAACTTTTAACTACAGAGAATTAGTCACGTCATTTGTTAACAACACTAACAAGAAGAATAGTACATTATACACAAATATAATTGATTTCTTTTTTAAGTGTTAAGCTATTTATCTACTCACCAGTTTGATGTATATCCTTTCTATTTACATTAGCCACTAAGCATCTGGACTGCAGCATAGCAGTTCGGCTTGCTACAGCTTTATTTTTTTGTTAAGAAAACCTTTCTTAAAACAACTTACTGTAGTCTATTTTGATTCAATGGCTCATTGTAACTTTTGGAAATAAATTTCTCATTACAGAGAAAGAGATTTGTTAAGACAACTTAGTAAGTTGCTTTTTAGAATATTGTTATAACTTTTCAATAATGTACCATTAATATAATTTTGTCTTGATTTAACAATTACTTTTTGTTTCATAATTTTAAAAAGTAAATTATTGGTGTTTTTTTTTTATATAGTTTATACCTAAAAGCACACATTTTCGTATTTTTTGTCCTAAATGTGGTTCAGATAGTTTTGGTTTCATAATTTAGATTTATTTCTTTAACAAAAAAGCAGCAAAATAATTAACTTTACTTTTATTTTATAATAGGTGCAGCTAACCAGTAAGTATTTTGTTTTTCCAGTATGTCTTTTAAAATATCTTAGACTAAAACTTTTAAAATAACTTCAATTTAAAAAGTAAATTAAATTTTAATATTTTATTTGTTATTTACAGAGCAAACATTGATCAGCATCAAAAGTTTCAAGGTAAGATTTCTAAAAAAAAAATTGGATTAGTCAGATACATCTACATGATATATTTGTACTGCAACTTCTAAAAATAATCTTAACTGAATACATATTTAAACTTATCTAACACAAATGCCTCTTCTTAACAGCCGATAATCTGCCATTTTGTTTGAATTGTTTGCATCTTTGGACAATAAGTAATAAGGTCAAAAGCATAACAATACAAGAAATCCTAAATGTTAGGCATTTATATTCTGTTAACTATATATACATGGTGTAAGAGTTTGTGAAAATCATAATTGGCCTGGATATCTATATTAAATTTAAATAATGGAAAGTAATTTAAAAAAACCACATGAAATGATGACATTTTAGTTAGGTGCAGGCAGAGGGGTATCCATGCTATCCTTCTAATGGACAAAAGAGTTTTCAAAAAAGACATTGGAAGCTGCTGAATTATGCACAGTCAAAGTTAAGAAAATAGAAGGCTCAAAATCTTTACATTCTCATGCGACTTGTTTTTACATTGATTGTGCAACAGTGTAATAAAAACCCTTAAGAGTCAGTGACCCACTTTTTATATTTGGAATAAATGTATCGCCAGCTAACACTTGTTTTATTTTGCTTAAGTCAAAAACCATGACTACCCAGTGTCTTAATTCGACAATATTCTCAAATGTGTAAAAATATTTTTTTTTAATTGCAGAATATGAATCTAAAAAAGCAACACGCAAGTGAGTAATTTTTAAAATGTTTTGAATTCTTGTATTAAATAATTAGTATAAAATTTAAAAAGAAACATAACACTTAAGAGAGAAAAGTTTAATTTTCTAAATTATCTTAGATTAATTTTTTACATGATATTAATCACATGAATAATAGTGCAAGTGATTACTCTTGCTATATCTATAGCACAACAATGTATCTGTATCTATTTTTGACAGCACAACAATTGAAATAGCCGAAGGTAAGTTTGGAAATATTTAAACCTATTTTAAAATTATTAAATTTAAAGCCCTCTTTATATACAAATGTGTAATAAAGTGTTTAATTATTTGCAAGTAAATGAAATTTTGTCATTAATAATATTAGTACAGTTGTCAAAGTTACAAAATAAAATGCTCTGAATAGGTTCATAAAAAAAGTTTCTATCAGAAAACAAAAAGTAACTCATAACATGCAAGGTTACTTATACTTAACTCTTTATATTCCAGAGTCGTTTCCACCTTATTATTTCCGTGACCCAATTTTTTATACAGCCCTCACTTACTTAGACAATTATAGCTCCTATGTTTTTTCTAACCAGATTTATGTATTATACATCAAAATGAACAGAAATGAAATTTCTATAGTAGTAAATGAAGATAATTGTGAGTTATATTTAAGAATGTAAGTTGATTACATGTTAAATGACTTGTTAAAGAAACAAACACTAGCGGTGTCAAGCCGTACCTTGCGGCTCACTGGCAGCCTACGGTGAAGCTGGCCCAAACCGCATCTTGCTGCTCATGGGACAGATTGAGTTAAGAGAGTGCTGTCATGTTTGATCTGTAAACACCTACAATGATATGAGCAATCATTTATTACAGTATACTAATTTCAACTTCTGTTGCATTAGACTTTGTAAGGTTGCAAACTCCTTGTTATCATTTCTAACTATACATTAGGTGTGGAGTATATTTTCATTTACTAATAATAAATTGAGGGATTAATCAGTTTTGTCTTTCTAATTTAAAGATGATATTCAATTAAATCCTTGAGATTGTTCCAAACATATTTCATTTATGTCTCATGTGAGCAATATATTTATGTTCTGTTGACATTTAATTTAACACATGAAATTTAAACTATCTTGCTGATTAATTATAATTGTTCATTACTTTTAACTTTTAGAGGATGAGAGTACTTCTGGTTCAAAGGCAATTAGACCTATGTAAGTTATCCCTTTGTTCTTTTTTTTTAATGTATTTAATACACATAAAATTGTAAGTTGATAAACATCATTACAGGTTTTCCAAATGGTACACATACAAAATTTATACTAAAAATGAAGACAACTTAAGATTAGAAATTTAAATGCATTCTTAAATATTTTTTAATATAATAACTTATAATTAATGATAAAACAATTGAAGTGCTTAATAAACAAGTATAAATCCTGATATTATTAAAGAAAATATTATATTTTAGCTTTTCATTTTAACAAAACATACTATTCTAGATAAAATAATGTTTTATTAAATTAGTATAGACAATTTTTATTTCTTGTTGAACCTATAGTGCTAGTTGTGGATACCATAACTTGAGAGAAATTGGATTGTCTTAAATAGATACTTAGGAGTAATTATACATTTCTTTTGCTTTTATGGACATAAACGAGTTAATTTCTACTTATCTATTTACAGGAGCTCATATAAAGAGTCTACAATATCTGGTAAGTATTATGTCTACTTTAGGAAGTTTTTCAGTGTCAAAATGAATATTAAAGCCTGTAAATACAAATCTGCATAAAATTAACATAAAATATAATTTAAAAAAAAACCCATTAAAACTGAAAACATTTGCTTTAAGCAAAATTGTGTCAGTAATGTATAAATAGTTATTATTTAATGCTTTAGGTAAATTTAAACTTTTGACAGGTAATCTGTTGTGTGATTAAACATACTACTAACCAATTTTTTTCTCTCTCTCAAAATAGAAACTGATTGCCGAACAGGCCTACTCCCAGTAAGTAATATTTACAAATATTTTTGGAGGTCCAAAGATACAATGTCATCAATCTGGTTATCTATCCATCCATCCATCCCATCCCATCAATCCATCTCATCCAGGGGATGGCATGGTCTAGCAGTAGATTACGTGCCCGCTAACCCAAAAGTCATGAGTTCGGATCTTGTGCTTGCAGTCGTAGGTTGTCCTTAGACAGAACTGCTCTAATGTCCAAACCAGTTGGTGTAATGCATTGGGGGAGGAAGAAAATTTTTCGCGGAAACCCACATGTCTATCGGCTGGGAACATGGGTGAGATAAATGCTCAATCTTAACCCTGTTTCTAGTTGGCCTGGCTTATGAGCAATAGCTTGAGCCAGTAATGACCGTATACGAGAAGAGAAGATTTTTGTATCGATCTATCCATCTATTTATTTATTTATATATATGTTTATAAATATATGAACATAGCACCTGAATAAAATTATACAGAGATATAGTAAGTGGGTAGAAATTAAAACTCCTAAGAAAATAAATTAAATTAAAATAAAACTTCAAGTCAAAAAAAATTTTATAATGTAAACTAGACCAAAATAGTATGGTATTTATCGGTAATTATTAAGAGCACAGTAATTAAGACATTTTTAAAAACAGCACTAATTACCTGCTTAGGGGTCCAAATAGTACCACCGGTGAAGCAAAAAAGTACTAAAGGGTATGGAGGTAATATGTTTAGCACTAATCTGTTGGTTTGTGTACATCTATATGTCATTGTATAACCCTGCTGGTCACAAAATGATTAATTCTTCTGACATAATTGTCAAGCTTAATGTTGTAAATAACATACTTTTGGCTCTAGTGCATTTTTTCCAGGATATAGACAAAAAAGCCAGAATATGTCAGAAAAGCCATGAAGAACATCTAGCTTGAAGTGTGAGGCCCTGCCAATGCATGTAGGCTTAGCCTACTGCTTATTCAAAGCATGGTGTTTTTATCTTATAAAACTGATAGAGTTGACCAATCTTAGCCCACAATTATTTCAGTTTTAATAATAGTTAACCAAAAAGTTAACGCTAATCTGTATCATATCATTTCTTCATAATAATGACAAACTCCATCTCTATGAAACTGAACTACTTTTTAAGATCTTCGATCTGTGTACTTTTCTGTCTTCTGAAAGCAAAGATGCAAAAATCAATTTAAGATAGAAAAATGTGTGTGTATAAATTTAGTAGAAGCTTAACAATGTTAAATAGTTCTGAAGAAAAAAAAGATAATTGAAAATGGAGGTACTGGTATTTTAAAAACTATGTCTAAAGCTAGTCTAATGCTATATCTACCTGGTTGGTTAGTTAGTATCATGGTAATTTTTTCCAGATAAGCTTTAGCTAACTTTGACTACAAACTGATATTTGTTTCACAATTTTAGAAAGAGAGCCAAACACTACATCAATCAGTGACAAAACATAAAATTTACTTGATTAATGCTTTTCTTTTTATGATTGATTCCACAATTTCTTTTGTCAGCCCATAGATTTCATCATTCATAATAATTTCAAAATGGTACCATGATTTTCTGTTGGTTAGGTAAATTGAAATGATTGTCGTACGAATAGCAAACAATTATAAATATATGTGTACATAAATAAATAAATAAATAAATAAATAAATAAATAAATAAATATATATATATATATATATATATATATATATATATATATATATATATATATATATATATATATATATATATATATATATGAGTGTGTATATATATGAATGTGTGTGTATATATATATATGTATATTTTATATATATACTAGCCATCCCGGGCTGTGCCCTGCACTGGCCTCTGTGAAAAACCTATCTGTAAAGGACTGTGACTTGTATTAAGCAGTAAATACCCGCCATTGCCCTGGTTTAGGAAATATATTATTTTTCCATTTAAATGTCTGTATCCAAATGCTAATGCAAACACAAACACGGTCACAACTACAAACATAATGCAAACACAAATGCAAGCACAAACCAAATCACAAAATAAACACAAAACCCTAACCCTCACCACAACCTAAAATATGAACATAAACATAAACCAATCCTCACAACAACCTCAACCACTCTTAAATTAAGTAATGAGGTCTTAAGTAGTGATATATAATAAAAAAAAGCAGCTTTGAAGGTCTTTAAAAAAATTAAAAAGTAAAACCTGAACTATAGTAATAGCAGCATTTTAAATTATGAAAATATCTAATTTATTATATCCCCATACATGTTATTATTTCAGAATATTAAATAAATTCTAAATAGAAAAATTTAGAAGTCTATTAATAATAAACTAAAAAGTAACGGTGCTGAACGCAGAGCAAAATATTTAAATAATGAGACCTAAAAATGGCAGAAATGAGGTCGCCGATATTGTCAATATAAATATTTGAAAAAAATTTTTCATAAAAAATGTTTTTATTACAAGCTTTTATTTTATGTAATAATGCCCTAAAAAGAAGAAAATTTTAATATACGTTTCTTTAAATATATAATAATACGCTGTTATTTAAATAACAATAAAGAAAAGCTTGGGTCGCTTCCAAATTATTATTAAAAGTATCCAATATATACTATAGTGACCCACTCTTTTCTTATTATTTATATAAATAGTAGTGCATTATTATATATTTAAAGAAATTTATTTTCTACTTTTAGTGCATTGTTACATAAAAGCTTGTAAAAATTGAAAACATTTTAGAGTTTAATTTAGCCAGAAAGTTCACACAAAGAGTGTTACAAAGCACCAGTGTGTCAAAAATGAACCTGATCCTACTAAGGCAAAACCAACATCTACAACCAAGATGTATTTTCTACATTTAGATGCTAAACCTAGATAATACAGACCAATATAAATTTTCTAAACTGAAATTACACCCTATATTTTAAACTTCATGCTAGACCAGCACCTATTACTTACACTTAGTCGCTTTGTGTAGACCTAGAACTAAATGAGCATCAGAACCTTAATTTATTGTAATAATATTGATATTATAAATCTATTTTATGACATTTGTCTTGTATATACTGTTTATACTGGTACATTAGTTAAACAGACAGATCTTTGAGTTAACTCTAGTACTTTATTTTTATATACAGACAGCTAAGACGACACATCATGTCTCTGACTCTATGTTTCCTTAACTGACTACATGTACACATCAACTATGCATCAGGGAAGACACAGTGAACACTTAAGAGACGGAACCATGATATACATAATTTCATAGCCTTTAATTTCCACAGCAGCCATCTCTAACTGCTTGGCAACAGATCATATTAAAAAATAGTTGGCTTTTCCTTGACATATGGCATCATAGCTTTCCTATCTACTCTCACAAATGTATTCACAACAACATTGTTAGCTTGATTTTCCTTTGGATTTAATTTCCATTTTTATAATTACAAGTAAACAAATAGATAGGAGAGCTCATTTTTATAACACTGTATGTTATATTGTGAATAAGGGAATACACTTTACATGTTTCCCTGTTTAGCATTGTGTGGAAAGCTTAAAAGGGGACCAACAAAGCTGTTAAATACTGAGCTTAAGTATGCTTTTCCTTAAACAAATGCTAGGCTTCTAATTGTTTCTAAGATTATGTGATTTTCATAGATATCTTATTTAAGAAATCACCTGGTAGTAGCTGTGAATTAAGTAAGAGGAGGGTCATTCTTAGAAATATTGCAAAGAAAGCTGGGTTTTACAATTTGCTGTTTAAATATATATCTAATTCTATTATATCAGTTTTACAATTTATATTTTGCTTCTACCGCCCATTTTGGAAATTATTGCTATATCTTTTATTTAGCATTACCTTTCTTTTGTTGTTTGTTATTCATGTTTTTTCCTTTTCAGATATTTTGATTTTGAAAAATGTTTACAAATAGTTACATATAATTCATTTTTACTCTTTATTCATCTTTTCACATACACTTTTTAAACTTCTCTAATTCCTATTATATACTTTGCCTAGAAAAGTGCTTTCCATTTTTAAATGTGTAATAAAAAGGATATCCAAGATATTTTGTAAATTACTTTAAAATGACAGTCATATAATCTGTTTTTTGTATTGTATCTGGCAGCGTCAATCTGGGAAACCTTACCCTGGAACAACATCCACAAACGATGATCAAGACATATAGTTTTATGTGTGATTTTTGGACCTTTTAAACTAGCACTATGCATGCAAATTAAAGATGCACCATCTAGCTATATTGTATAATTGTATATGTGCAGGCTGCATTCTAGTAGAAGATAAAGTGGGATGTTTAAATGTAGACACACTGAAAAATGGATGGTAATATCTCATATAGGGAGTATAGGGTGAAGGGTTGTAATTGTGGGAAAAAAAATACTTTACACCTACATGATTTGGAAAAACCCAGTTTTGCAATCTTGGTGGCGGATGTGAACATGACAACTTGAGTATCATTTCAGTAAGATAGACAAAATTTCATATAGAAGTGTTGCATCTTATGCGTAAGTTTCTTTCGGGATTCGATAAATTTCTAGTATACAGAAGTTGTACATTATTTCTGGTTTCAAACCAGATGCAAAATTGAACAACTCTATATCATATTTTAATAAATCGTATTCAAAGAACTTTGTGCCTCTAAAAAAAGCAATTTTGTCACAAACTTATCTACCATCTGTATTACCCTGGTTCCACCAGATGTGCTGCCCCAACCCCTAAAGTTGTAGGCCTATATCAAGGTTTAGGGGAGAGATGTGCAATGAAATTATCTAGTAATTTAGATATTGCTTAAATATTAATGAATAATAAGGCTCCTTTCAATGTTTAGAAAGCTAGTTATCATTGTCAATGTTGTCATCATAAATATTTCCATGCAAGAAATGGATTACTCTTTGTCAATACAGTATATTATTTTCAGTGATATGTTACAAATTTAAAGGATATAGGCCTCTATTGTAATAACTTTTATTACAAGCTTTTATTTAACTTGCTTCCTCTATCTGTATTCATGGATCAAAATTGCCAAGAAAAATGTCAACTTCCAACCAATTTCTCTTAAACATCGCATGTTGGTTAAAAGCTTAAAACAATGCAAGTAGTCATCAAATTTAACTTAATTGGATGCTTAATTAATTTTTAAAGATTTAATTAAAATTTCCTATATTCTTAAGTACTATTTACTATGCTATAATATGTACATTATTTTTATTCATTCAATCACATTATATTAAAATTTTTAAAGTATTGAAAAAAAAAATTAAAAAAAAATGTTTTTAATGTTATAATGCACTAAAAAAAGAAAAAAAAAATGTTCTTTAAATATGTACTTTATGAGAACTAAAACTAAAAGTGTGTGTGGCTTACTAAATTCTAGTAAAAGTATTCAATACATAAAATAGTGACCCAAGCTTTTATTTTAAGTTATTTTTTATTTTATTTAACTTGCTTCCTCTATCTGTATTCATGGATCAAAATTGCCAAGAAAAATGTCAACTTCCAACCAATTTCTCTTAAACATCGCACGTTGGTTAAAAGCTTAAAACAATGCAAGTTGTCATCAAATTTAACTTAATTGGATGCTTAATTAATTTTTAAAGAATTAATTAAAATTTTTCCTATATTATTAAGTACTATTTACTATGCTATAATATGTACATTATTTTTATTCATTCAATCACATTATATTAAAATTTTTAAAGTATTGAACAAAAAATTCACAAAAAAATGTTTTTTATGTAATAATGCACTAAAAAAAGAAAATAAATGATTTTCTTTAAATATGTACTTAATGGGAACTAAAAGTGCGTGGCTTTCTAAATTCTAGTAAAAGTATTCAATACATAAAATAGTGATCCAAGCTTTTATTTTTAGATATTTAAATTATATGTTAAAAGAAAATAATTTATTTTCTCCTTATTAGTGCATTATTGCATAAAAGCTTGTTATTAAAACCTATGATTTAAAAAAAAAGTGTTATTTCCTATTCTTAATAATCAATATTCATTCATTTACATGAATAAATAAAAAAACATTAGTTGATTCCTATTCCTATAGTAAGTTTAGTAATTTACAATCTTTATGTCAGCTATATTTTTTATGGAATGATATGAGTGATTGTTACCCAGCTGCTGTGATAGGTCTGGCAGATAAAACCAGTGTGAGTTTATAGTTTTTCCAGTGTAAAACACCATCATTTAATGAAAAAGCTTAACTTTACAATTCAATCCGTGCGCAGCTACTTCATAGGTCACAATGTTCAAAACAAAAGGATCAAAATGATCCGTGGAGCTTCGGATTTATTGACAGCTCCAGCCTTACTTCAAAATTCACTCAACCTTTAAGTTTGACTTCCCAAACTGGTCTGAAACTTTTCTGATTACTCATTCACTTCTTGAATCTATAGGCATGAATAATAATCATTAAAAAAGTTTTAAAAAACCCACGTTTTCTGATTGAACTAAAAAGTAGAAAATAAACGCTATACATCACAATAATGCAAGCGATCACTCTACTATAAGCGATCAAAAACGTGGGGCGCCGAAGTAAAAGTTATATTACTATTGATTAGATAATACTATTGACTTTTATTAGGGAGCTTGTAGAGAGTCAACAGTATTAGAAACTGTAAGAAAATCACGGCGCCCCACGTTTTTGATCGCTTATAGTAGAGTGATCGCTTGCATTATTGTGATGTATAGCGTTTATTTTCTACTTTTTAGTTCAATCAGAAAACGTGGGTTTTTTAAAACTTTTTTAATGATTATTATTTTCTACTTTTTAGTCTTTGTTTGTTTGCATTAAAATCTTGCTATCGATTTTATCTTTTCACTTTTTTTGGGTAAACGAAGACAACTCGTAAAAAGACAACTCGTAAAAAGACAACTCGTAAAAAGACAACTCGTAAAAAGACAACTCGTAAAAAGACAACTCGTAAAAAGACAACTCGTAAAAAGACAACTCGTAAAAAGACAACTCGTAAAAAGACAACTCGTAAAAAGACAACTCGTAAAAAGACAACTCGTAAAAAGACAACTCGTAAAAAGACAACTCGTAAAAAGACAACTCGTAAAAAGACAACTCGTAAAAAGACAACTCGTAAAAAGACAACTCGTAAAAAGACAACTCGTAAAAACGTTGTGTTAACACATAGATTTGAACCCGTGTCGAGTGGGATAGCAATCGTGTGCCCAACCACTCGACCATATCGTCTCCCCCAAACTGGCCTACCTCCTGTAAGTTTAAACTTGGTTCAAACTAAATTATCTGCCCCTAAGCCTGTGGCGATGTGGGATCGTTCGCTTCACTGCGCGCGAGGTACGCGTCGCTTGTTTTTTTTCTAATGGCTCGCAGAGGAGAATTATATATATAGATTATATAGCGGTCTAAAATGCTCAATAAAATGTTTCCATTGATCAATTTAGTAATAATAACAATTGAATATTCAATGGTCATCCAAAAGAAAGCTTCCCTGAAAATTTCAGCGCCCCAGCTAACTGGGAAGTGCCAGAAATTTCGATCGCAAGATTTGATTGGAAAGACAAACACAGAAACACAGACACAGAGAAAGCAAGTTAAAGAAAACGTGGGAAAATACACTTCCAACATGACAAGATGGACACTTTCATACTCCGTCAATATTTGCTCCACACAAAAAACTTTCATCTTCTCATCCATTATTTAAAAATAATTTTTTGTGTGTTTTATATAATGGATGATAATGTTTTAAATGCTGTATTGAGTACTTGTAAACACACTAAAAAGTATATATATATATATATATATATATATATATATATAAAGACTATGAAATTTCAATATTTATCATTTAATTGGCAGATTTATTTAGTTTTTCGTCTTTATGTAACCAATAATTAATTTTTTAAATTAATAAATATTAGTATTGATAAATATGTTATGTACATAGTAAAGTTTATATCTTATGTAACAGGAAGATTAGAGAAATAGAACTGTTTGAATAGATGATTCTATTGTTATAGTATCTTACAGATATTAAAAGAAATTAGCATTTTTTGTGATGTTTGTTCAGATTACCTAACAAAGTTAAATTCAAATTAAATACAAATGATTTTTCCTAAAGCTGTGGCATAGCTTTATAATAAAACTTCATTTCTTTTATTTTTTTGTTCTCCACATGTTTTTCTACATTCCATTGTTGTAAGAAGCATTTATTATATATTATATCTGTAAATTAAAATTTACCTTTTAAATTGAGCAATCATTTATGGAATACCAATTATGTGATTTGTAAATGCATAATATATTTTTTCTAAATAATGTAGCAAATATTTAAAATAATACATATAATTTAATTACATACAGCCTGAAAAAGCATAAAAATAAAATAAATGTTTTTTTTAATTGTTTGGCTAGCAGTTTCAGCTGGATTTCTTCTGCTTTAATGTTGAAGTGAATTAACTTTGTTTGCGCTTTGTCAGACTAAGCAGGACAAATCTTATTCTTAAATAATACTTTTTGTTAGACATGAACATTTGTAATAGTTGAGCTTAGTTGAAGTCAAAACTCTTTTGTAACAATCTATATTGATTAGTGTATTTAATTGCATTTGCATGTTTAATAATATTTGTTAACGCATTATTTATAACTTTTTAAAAATATCACTAAGGGAATGGCATTGTTTTTTTTTTTAGATATAATTCTTAGAATTTTAGGAGAGTTCTGGAATGTATATAGGTTAGCTAAGCAGAAGAGTGAGTTGACATCTTCAAAAACATATGTGTACAATATTATGTTTTTGATGTGTGCATCCATGCTATGTAAAGGTTGGTTACTAAGCTTGAGCTTTAGTGAAGAAAGACTGTCAGCAATTAGTTTATTCTGCACACATGTCAATACTGTAGCAATTGTATATTGTATAGGCCAGGGGTCGGCAACCTTTTGAGACGGAAGAGCCAAAAATTACAATTTATAAAATTTTCCAGTTTTTAAAGAGCCACTAACATTATTTTTTTCTCAATATTTTGGTATTTGACAAGGACTAGGTAAATAAATTTGATTTTTTATTTGAAATAAGTAGTGTTAAATATGGTGCTCAAGCTGCTGTCCGTATACTTTCTACCTCACCTACTCTCAATGTTCTCTAATGAGTGTTTTTATCCTGTTTAATGTTGTTTTTCTTTACAGTATAATATTTTTATGAGTTTTGAAAATGAAATAATATAATTATTAATGTTTGTGCATGGAACTGAAGAGCCGCATCTTGACATCAAAAGAGCCGCATGCGGCTCACGAGCCGCAGGTTGCAGACCCCTGGTATAGGCCATTCCCTTTGAAGAAATTACTGTAAATTGCTTATAAGCTTAAATAAAGTTTTAAAATCTTAAGATTTTGTGGATTTTTTTTCCAAGTCACTGTATTTTGTTATATTGAGCTACAAAACCATTACACCATTCTGTGATCTGGTATATGTCACCAACGTTAGTTGACTGTAATTTACAGAAGCTCAGCATGATACAACTACAAGTCTAAAGTCTACAGGTTTGAAAATTAACTGAGTTACACTGAACAACCAAAGAAAGTAAGGCAGGAATGTAGAGCTTCTTTGTGAACATTGTCTTATAATGCAATTTGAGATATTTTTGTTTTTAAAATCAAGCAAATATGTGAGGACGACATTTTCCAGTAAAGCATATTTTGTGCTTTAAAAAACGCTTTACAAAAATATAGTTTATTAAGAGTTAAAATATAATCAGTTATTTTATTTTTATGCATCTTCGGATGAGAGCAAAAAATTTAGAAACAAATCATGTTTCACAGCCAGTCCAAGTATACAAACATTACTGTAACTAGTTAGAGATGTAAAAGACTTAAATAATTTGAAAAATTACAGATAAAATGCTTAAATTTAAATGTATTTATTTTCATATTATACATTTTGAAAATACATGATACATATCAAGTTCTGATTGAAAATTGTAATATTCTGGGTTCAGGATGGGTAAGAAAAACAAGGGGCAGTCTCTATGTTCATAATAGAAAAAAAATTGGTCTGAGAAAGTATGGTAAATAAGAGAAAGCAAAAACAGGTGAAGTTGAAGCTATAACTAAATTAGATTTCAGAGATCACATTGGTTAAAACAATGGTAGTACAGTTCAACTCTTTTGTTTTTAATATCCTCATCTACTTTTATCCCCAACATCATCAATATGGTGTGTTCTGGATGAAGTTGATAAACATTTGTCCCTAACATCATCAATATGGTGTGTTCTGGATGAAGTTGATAAACATCTGTAAAGCCTGTCTTGGTCGATCTGTGGGTACCATGTGTCCAGCACCCTGGAACATACAATTTATTCATTACTAACAGCTAAACTTGCCAACATAAAAATTATTTCATTACTAACAGCTAAACTTGTCAAGGCAAAAATTTCTTCATTACTAACAGCTAAACTTGTGAACATAAAAATTACTTAATTACTGTCATAAAATATTTCCTAAGTATAATCAATTGCCTGAGCCCACTCATTTTTAGTCAGAGTTGGTGGCTCATAGATGGTGATGACAATATGGTGAGGTTAAGGAAATAGGTGAATTCCACTTGAACTGTTATATTGGACTGAAAGGGTACTGAAAAAATGTTCCATAGCTCCAGGATTTACATTCTTTTCTATAGGGCTGAAAGGGTACTGAACAAATGGTGCATAGCTCCAGGACACATGATCTTTTCCCCATGATTATACATTTTTTCTTCACATAATCCATGTTGCCACTTATAAAATATAGTAGCAAGCCCAGTAAAGGTTCAAAGGTGTTCTAATAAAATCATTCTTGTAAATTTGATTTCTGTGTTGTTTTTCTAATTAAACATTTTGCTTATGCTACAACTTTTAAAAAATATCTTTATAATACAATGTTGGTTTAACTATGCTGCAGCACTTCTAAACAAACCAAAATGATAATTCATCAACTGAATTTAATTACACTAACAAATTTAAATGAGACCACAAATCTATGTGCAACAGGCTGACTTTATTATAAGGCAAAGTCCTTTTCAGGGGTTATAAAAAAAGGACACTAATTAAAAACACAGGTGTTATTGACTTTACATAGAGAGCTAAGATAAAACAAAGATGCAATACTTCAACAGTGACCAAAATTTAGGTACAATTTATAGGCCAACTGAAAACCCCTTTTTGCTCAATCATCAAAACGTGACAACTTCTATCTTGTAGTCACCAAACAGCCAACACCATACAACATTAAGTCAACAAAATAATCAATTTAACACACACTTTGATTTGTATACAGCCGTCAAAGTCCTTATACTATGACGCCAATAACAACTAAAAGAATACTCAATCACTCTTATAATGTTAGTAGACATCTATGTGGCTCATAGTAAGGAATGCTACCCTATCAAACAGTGGCTCACCTTTACAGTAAGGAATGCTACCCTATCAAACAGTGGCTCACCTTTACAGTAAGGAATGCTACCCTATCAAACACCTTAGTGGCTCACCTTTACAGTAAGGAATGCTACCCTATCAAACACCTTAGTGGCTCACCTTTACAGTAAGGAATGCTACCCTATCAAACAGAGGCTCAACTTTACAGTAAGGAATGCTACCCTATCAAACAGTGGCTCACCTTTACAGTAAGGAATGCTACCCTATCAAACACCTTAGTGGCTCACTTTTACAGTAAGGAATGCTACCCTATCAAACACCTTAGTGGCTCACCTTTACAGTAAGGAATGCTACCCTATCAAACAGTGACTCACCTTTACAGTAAGGAATGCTACCCTATCAAACAGTGGCTCACCTTTACAGTAAGGAATGCTACCCTATCAAACACCTTAGTGGCTCACCTTTACAGTAAGGAATGCTACCCTATCAAACACCTTAGTGGCTCACCTTTACAGTAAGGAATGCTACCCTATCAAACAGTGGCTCACCTTTACAGTAAGGAATGCTACCCTATCAAACACCTTAGTGGCTCACCTTTACAGTAAGGAATGCTACCCTATCAAACAGTGGCTCACCTTTACAGTAAGGAATGCTACCCTATCAAACAGTGGCTCACCTTTACAGTAAGGAATGCTACCCTATCAAACACCTTAGTGGCTCACCTTTACAGTAAGGAATGCTACCCTATCAAACACCTTAGTGGCTCATCTTTACAGTGAGGAATGCTACCCTATCAAACAGTGGCTCACCTTTACAGTAAGGAATGCTACCTTATCAAACACCTTGACAAACCCCCCAATCTGTTTTGTGCCATCTTCTGCTTTATAATACCATTTTCTTCTTTCTTGTGGATTCTGAAAATTAAAAAAAAAACAATTTTTCTCCAACTTTTTAGCGCAATTTCCATACTGACAATTGCAATTATTAATTCGTTATTTCTGGATGGATGGATGGATGGATGGATGTGTGTCCGCAGCTTTAAGTCGTATCTCCTCCTCAACGAAGCAATATCGAGGACTAGTTCCAAAAGCAAATATGTTAAGCAAGTTCCGAGGATGATTGCGGGCCAAATAAATTCCCGGAATTCCTTCCTGGATTTCCCGGAAAAGCCACAAAACCTCGAAAAAAAAATGCAGTTTTTGGCCCATATCTCGGCAACCAGACCACTTAGCGACTTGAAACATTTACCAATCGATTCCTGCCATAATTTAGAACAATATTGCCGAAGAAAGTTTTCAAAAATATCCTTTCGTTCGGTCACAAAAAATTAATTAAGGAAATTGCGCTTAAAGTGCCACTAGACTTTTTATTAACTTGTTTTTTCTCTATAGCCAAGCATTGTTAAAATAATTTTTAAAAAAAATCTATCCTGAGTATCCACTAAATGTTTTTATCATAGTTTTAAGACAAGTATTGGAACAAATAAAATGAATGCACTTTGACAGAAATGTTGTCAGTGAAACAATTGTCTGAAATGTTGTGTTCAGTGCAAAGTGACAGATAAAGCAGTTGTTTTTACAGAAAGTTGTTAACTCATGTTTTCAAATTAATTTTTTTTTTGGAAATTAAGTACACTTCAAGTAAAGCTACTATTTTGAACGTGGTGGTACATTGTGGCAGGTAAAGTAGAGTTTACCAGTTTTGGTGATTTTAGAATAAGAAGTGATAGTGTGGTCAGCACTATGCCCAGCTGCCTTGAACTTCCATAAGGAGGGTCAGGTACCCAACAGAGCTGAGTGGACTCAGGTATGTCCTACAGTCAGGTACCCATCAGAGCTGGGTAGACTCATGTATATCTTAGGGCTTCAAGCTTGGGATCTGAACTTGCAACTTTTAGGGCTAGCAAATCAGTTTACCAAAATTATCTTAACTTCATGAAGTATCTTAATAAATGTGATCAGCTCTTGATTCCATTTTTAATCCTCAACCTTTAACCTATTCACCTTTAGTCTGGTGTACTCGGATGGATGGGTGGAGAGCACATAAAAAAAATAAACCAACACATCACTTACTGAGGTGTGTAAGAACGATAAAGCAACACATCACTTACTGAGGCATGTAAGTCAACATAAGCCAACACATCACTTACATAGGCGTGTAAGAAAGATAAAACAACACATCACTTACTGAGGCATGTAAGTCAACATAAGCCAACACATCACTTACATAGGCGTGTAAGAAAGATAAAACAACACATCACTTACTGAGGCATGTAAGTCAACATAAGCCAACACATCACTTACATAGGCGTGTAAGAAAGATAAAACAACACATCACTTACTGAGGCATGTAAGTCAACATAAGCCAACACATCACTTACATAGGCGTGTAAGAAAGATAAAACAACACATCACTTACTGAAGTGTGTAAGAAAGATGAACCAACACATCACTTACTGATGTGTGTAAGTCAAGATAAACCAACACATCACTTACTGAGGCATGTAAGTCAATGTAAACCAAGACATCACTTACTGAGGCATGTAAGTCAACATAAGCCAACACATCACTTACATAGGCGTGTAAGAAAGATAAAACAACACATCACTTACTGAGGCGTGTAAGAAAGATGAACCAACACATCACTTACTGAGGCGTGTAGTGAGTCGACAAACCACTCATCACCCAGGAAATTGCATGCCATGTCAATGTCACCATTGTACAACAAAATACGCAGCTGTTGATATAAACATATTTCTCCCATAAATATATGCCTATGAAAGTGCAGAATAAACAAAAGATTATAAAAAGGTTGAGATTCTAGTATTCTAATTATTTCTAGACATGTAGTAGAATCTATTAAACCATGATTAATCTATCAATTTGCTAAAAATATTCAGGTAGGCCTTCTACCTTTTTTAATCATGGCTTTTTGATACTGGGGTCAGTTATACTCCTATATGAATGGCTTTTAAGTGCAATTTCCATACGGACAATTGCGATTATTAACTCGTCATTTCTGGTGATGGATGGATGGATGTGCGCAGCTTTAAGTCGTATCTCCTCCTCAATGAAGCAATATCGAGGACTAGTTCCAAAAGCTAATATGTTAAGCAAGTTCCGAGGATGATTGTGGGCCCAAAAAATTCCCGGAATTCCTTCCTGGATTTCCCGGAAAAGCCAAAAAACCTCGAAAACATGCAGTTTTTTTGCCCATATCTCGGCAACCAGACCACTTAGTGACTTGAAACATTTACCAATCGATTCCTGCCATAATTTAGAACAATATTGCCGAAGAAAGTTTTCAAAAATATCCTTTCGTTCGGTCACAAAATTTTTTTTAATATATTTTAAACTGAGCATCGTATAGGCCTAGGATATTTACTACTTTTTTAAACTGAGCATCGTATAGGCCTAGGATATTTACTACTTTTTTAAACTGAGCATCGTGTAGGCCTACTCGTTAAAATAAAACTATTTCCATTGCTAAATATATGATTTATCTTTTACTTATTAATTCAAACGTTATTTTTGTACCCTATTAATTTATTTATAATTTATATGAGAATGATAGGGAGTTACAACTACAAGGTTTTGTTTCGCTAGGCCTAATCATTTTTTCACATTTTTAAAAAAATTAATAGGCCTAATCATTTTTTCACATTTTTAAAAAAATTAATTAAGGAAATTGTGCTTAAATTGTCACTAGACTTTTTATTAACTTGTTTATACTAAGGGTTAGTACTACAATATTACTAATGGTTTCTATACTGGGGTCAGTACTACCTTTCTACTAATGGCTTTTTGATACTGTGGTCTTGTGGTGGTGTATGTCTTTGTGTAGTCTACTATAGAACTGAAACAACAAAACATGGCTTGCATTAGGGAAAAGCAATCAAAACTACTGATATAGCGTTATACTATAAGTATTTACATATTAATGAAAATTAATTTATCTAGGTATTTTGCTTTAATGTCAGATCATATTTGTCAAATGTAGTGTTTCTTTGTAAGAATGTTGAAGATGAATTTAGAGTAGGTGATATTGATGGCTATAATTTTGTCTACATAGCAACTAATGATGAACATTTCTAGTAGATGTGTTGTGAGTGGTGATTAACTAAATATTATTTAACCCTAACCACAAATGTATTTTATTTATTATTTAACTCTAACCCTCAATGTATTTTATTTATTATTTAACCCTTACCACAAATGTATTTAATTTATTTGTTTTACTCCTATAAATACAACAGCACCTTGTACTGGAACAGAAACTACAAATATGTAGAAAATGTCTGAAGATTAGGCCTACAAAACTAGAGATATTGTAATTATTATTAACCTTTGGTACTTGTATTTTATCATTTATTTTAACTTAATTAGGATATGATATAATTAATTATTAAGGCATCAAGTCTGAAGATATCATACTTTTAACTTGAGTGCTGGGGTTAAGTAATACTTGACTTTGTGACAGTTTTAAAGCACTGTGGTTAGAGATTACTGGAGTGTAAGATAAGAGTTGTCCCACCTGCAAACATCCCAGTCTTCAGCATGTCTTGAAATGTGAAGAGCCCTTTTCACAGTGGCTGTGTTTAGGTACTTGGCTACATTGGTCGCATTAGTGCATGGAGGTGTTGATGCCAGTTTGTTCAAGGGGATGGCTTTTAGCCTCTAAATACATTGGTTCATTAGTTAACATTAAAAACATTATTTAAATTTTAAGAATAAAAAAATCTTTAAGAATACATCTGATGTATGTAAATTACATGTAATCTACAATAATACAACACTAATATTTTAATATTAATAATCCTCAATGACAAAGGTAAAATAATATTTGCAGAAGCTCATAGGATATCAAAGTAGAAATTTGTAACTTATTTTAAAATTATTTATATTTAGGCCTATATATATATATATATATATATATATATATATATATATATATATATATATATATATATATATATATATATATATATATATATATATATATATATATATATATATATATATATATATATATATATATATTATTTTTTTGCAAAATTAAACTTTAAATTTTCTTTTGAAAGTAGAAAATTATAGTGTGATTCTTAAACAGTTTTTATCAGCATTTCAAAATTGTTTAGGACTAATTGAAAAACTAAAAACCAGTTAATCAAGTAACTAAGCCATAGGGGTTCATTGACTAATCCACAGGTGAATAAACAATAGAGGATAAGTGACTAAGCCATAAGGATTAAGCGTCTAAGCTATAGCTGTTTCCTATCAAGTGTCACTGAAATCTTTACCTCGTAATTCTCATTTTCCAAAAACATGAACGGCCAGCCAAAATTACTGGTGACATATTTTTTCCTGTCCTCATCATAGTGAAGAGTGTGATCTTTGACGCCACCTGCGCAGTCAGCATACAGGTTGTAGACATTCAAGCCAGAATCCCAGACCAGGTAATTTATCTTGCCCAGCTGCAGAGTTTATATAGACAGGTTTTAAAAACAAGAAATGGACTTAAAAATATGTTGTAAGGGTGACAGGACAGATTATTTCCAACAAAATATCTCACGGACAAATTATCTCAGGATAAATGATCTCAAGGACAATTAATAACGAAATATTGAGGTAATCATAAATGAAAACATTGATGAACAAATATAATAAAGAAATAATGCAAAAAAAATGACCTCATTTGTACATTTGGATGATTTTTTACTGCCAGCAACAAAGTCACAGTAGCCTCTCTCTGACGTGCCAGAACAACAGGAATCATAAATATCTATCCACTCTCTGTCACAGAAAAAACATACTACTATGTAGATGTAGGAGCTAGGGCACTTCATTTATAGATATATAAATAATGATACATATAGGCTTTATAGAGTCATGTAAATTGAGTATTGCATAGACTGGTGTCATTGAATTTCCTTTCTTCTGGGATCAAAACAGAGAGAAAATTCAAGGATACCCGTTATGATAACTGTCAATTTAAATCTTGATATTTTTATTGAAACTTATGGTTCATTTTGATATTAAAATCAGCTAAAAGTGTCATTGTTGTTCAATGTATTTCTTCAAGTGTTCATGCTTTGGCCATATACAGTTATCAATATGAGAAGCATAGAATCTACAACAAATCTAGTACACCACGCTAAAAAAATGCACCTTTTGATGAAGGCTTCATCAAAGCCTACAAATCATGTATTTTTAGTCAAGTGACCTTTTTCTAGAACTGAGTTTTCTTTAAATATGAAAATATAGATGGTATATTTCTTCAATTTCAATTGACACCAGCGAGTTGACGAGATTCCTTCCATAATGTTGTTGACATGGAATAAAAACGTGCTTTTTAGATTTAGACCGTAAAAAAAAAATAAAAAATAAAAACTTAAGCCTAAAATTAATTTAGAAATTTTATATTTTTAGAATAAATGCTATAAAAGTTGCAAATCCAGAGAAACTTGAAAATAATTTGTTGAGTTTAAGGCTACATTTCTATTTATTTTCATCAAGCCTAAGTTGTAACCGGATGTTTCACTTTCGTAAGACAAATATTGATTGGCTGTACAGTAACTTAGTGATCGATAACTATTTGTTTACAAAACTTTGCAGATCAAGTTTTTAAATAACAATGCAAATTTAAAACCCCATGACCTAGTTTTCTATTTTTAGCTTACAATGTGTACAATAAAATTTATGGCGTCCTATCCAATAGCAGGATGCCATTGTTTATCATTATGTCGCCATTAAACGTGAAAACCAAATTGTTTTTGCTTATTTTTTAATTTTTATTTAGTTACCGAAAATATTAAAAACATCAAATACATCCAATCTTTAGTAAAGTCCGAAAAAACCCAGACAGGCAGGATTTTATAACCACATTAATTGTAACTACGCTGTGCATGATTTTTAAATTAATTTATGGACCTCTCAAAGACCTTTGAGACTTTTCTCGCTGGTGTCCATTGTTGGGGTGCTAGTTTGTCTACACTTACACTACCCCTCAGACACCCTGGTGTGTGCTGTGTATACTGTATACTGTATAAAAAAAAAATACAGAATCCTTGAGCGTATGTAATAGGCCTAATATGTTCTATATGTTAGTATTAGATCTATACTGTATGTAGTATGTAGATCTAGTATGTACTAGATCTGTGTACTATATACTACTATATAGTAGTATGTAGATCTAGATTCTATGTGGATCACCCTCCAGAATGAATGGTGAGCTAGAAGAAGACACATTGACAACCACCCAGATGTCAGGATCATCACATGGTGCTCTTGTGAACCTCTGGTTATAGAATCTAGATATAGATCTAGATTAGATCAATTCATTCATTCATAAATTATAAATAAATACTACTGTGACTGAGTAAAGTTCAGTAAAGTAAGCACATCACAGGCAGAATGAGAAACACACCCGTGACAGGTAACATTCAATTTGATGAATTTACTAATTTAGTAATTTAACACCCATTCCATTTTTTGTCTACTCACCATTTTTTTGTTTTATATTATTATTAAAGCTACGTATTATGGTTACGGCAAACTATAGATCTAAATAGAATCTAGGGTAATCCCTTAGTTTAGCGTCGAAAATTATCGGGTAATGTTTGTTGAGTCTCGGTAACTAGAGTTACGGTAAACCATGGTTTATTTGACCATTGAAATATAAATAAATTGAAAGTCGATTGTAGTAAATTAATGTTTTAATTTTTTTAAGTTTAATCGACAAAAGGAAACAAGAATAAATATAATAGTAGATTTAAATTAGTAGATCTAAAAAAAAACATATATTAATATAAATATAAATAATGAAGTCAAATGTATGTAGGCTGATAATTAATTAATTTAATGTTTTTTGCTTGCAGCGGATTTGGTACCATTAATTATTAATTAATTAGATCTAGAATCTAGATCTAGCTAGATGTCTAGCTGCTAGGCCAAGTAAAAAAAATCTAGATTACGAAAATTGTAAAAATGATTACTAAATGTAAAAATGATTACGAAAATAAATCTATCTAAATTTTAAACATTCTGTATAAAAATAAAAGATGACACCAAATAAAGTATGGTTTACAGTACTTCCGGTGAATTCCGGAAGTGTGTGACAGACTTTGGCATTGTTTTACTGTTTTTTACTGCTATACGATTCCGGAATAATAACCGACGCTAAACTAAGGTATAAAGAAAATTCTTTAACCCTTAATTTAATTTTTGTTTATGTTCATTATGAAACTTACTCCTCTCCGATTAGGCCGTGGAAGTAGGCAAAGTAAACAATAGAGTTGTCGTTCATGTTATTATCGGACAAACCATTTCCAACCGCAAAACCCTGATAAAAAGTAATTTAAAAAACAAAAAATCAAATACTAATACTAATATGAATATAGATTTAGATCTATAATAAATAACAATAAATAGATCTATATTAAATATTAAGTATATGATTTATAATTTTATTTGATCTACATTTATAATTTATACAGATTTGATTGGGTTTACTTGGTAAAAAAAAAAAATTAATCGATTTTTTCCCTTTAACGAATGAGCTAACTTTCAGATTTTTACTTGAGCTAGGATTTTTGACTGTCACTGGGTAGAGTATAGATTTACGAGTTTCATTCTGTTATCGCCAACCTTTCTCAGGCATTAATGAGTAGACTAGTAGGGCTCACAAGTTTTATATGACGTCCGATATCACACAATTTAAGCTACGCATGCGAAGGGGCGGGGAGGGGGCTAATGATATAATTAAACATCGACCTAAGTATTTATCTTGTAAGTTTTTCATTTAAATGTAAATGCAAAACAAATGTTAAAAAGTTAATCTAATTTAATTAAAAGGGTTAAAGTTTAAGGGACGTGGGGAAGATGTTAATCTAATTAAACAGACACGTGACAATAATGGGTACTGGTTGGTTAATTAGGCCAATACATGGACAAATACGTACATTCTCTAACTACTTCAAACCTTGAGATTAATGGAGGAATCGTCTAGAACCAGCGAGACCAAGGTTGGAACATAAATCCCAGCATAGCTCTCGCCTGTGATGTAGAAATCATTGCTAGCCAGCTCGGGGAACTTTCTGAAGAAATCTCGAAGTGCCAGATGGTTATTTTTAGCAGTCTGAAGTTTGACGCAAATTTTTTTAATGTAATCACAAACAATGCATGAATATGAAGCAGATTGTAAAAGATAGAGGGCGATACTGGCAATAAGCTTACAGTGTTTATTATTGGAGTGCAACAATTTTGCTATAAAAAAATAGCAATAATATTGCTATCCAAAGGAATTTCTAATTTGATCTAAGCCAATAGAGTCCTTGCAAACACGTGACCTAAATCACGTGATACTTACGCCCGCCGCCACAGTGGTGTACATCAGACGTAAACACAATCAGCTGTTCGCCAGCGCTGGACGTGTTCACCAGCGCTGGACGTGTTCACCGTATGTAAAGAATCGCGCCCGCGGAAAAGGAAAAATATGTTTAAAAACTTGAACTCTTAGGATCCTTATACAGTTATTGACAGTTTCGTGGATAATATAAATATGTGGCCGAAATTTCTAAATAAAAATACTGTTAGTAATACCGTTTGCGTTTAGAGTTTAAGTAGACGAAGCTGATCAAATGCAGTAATATATTAGAGGTTATTTACTGTAGCAAACGTGAGACCACTTAACTCCTACAAAACCCACACTACAACGGCTAATATAATCCATGGGTAATAACCAATCTGGGTAGCATGTTATACAATTTAAGACCCTTATAATCCAGCAGGGAAGTAATCAGACACATTAATACTGACGTTCAACCCTCATGATGGCTGCCCCCACCTGTATCTAGCCCACAATAAAACCAAAGAGGAGTCTGCCCTGCCCTCCCCTGAAAATGTCTCACCTCCGTGATACCCAGCCCCACAGAGATAGTATTTCTGATATAATTTTGACCCTCAGGGCCCAGCAGGGAGAACAAAGGGGAAAGTCCCACTGCTCTCCCCTCAACACTTCTCACCTCGGTGTCATGTTATGTCATTTATAGCACACACGGCTTATCAGGGGAAAGCATTAAGGCATTAAGAATCTGGACAGCTACACACTAGTATACTAGCTACACACTAGGTGCCTACTGTAAACTACTAGACTGTAGGCCCTATGTAGACCTGCAATTGTATCAATTGTAGACTGGGTCCATTGTTATTATTTTAAACCATCTCACTTATAATGTTTCTAGCTTGATTTGTTTCTTTTATAAACAGTGGATTTAAAAAAAAATTTAGCCTAATCATTAACCAAATAATAATAATGTGGTTATTTGTTGTTGGCTGGTATGATCTAGATTGTACTACTAGGCTACAAAAACTTAGTAGACCAATTACTAGATATGAATTTGAATTTAATTAAACTCAGTCCAGTATCAGATACATATTGCTGTAAAAAGACAACAAAGTAGGTAGGCCTTAGTAATTTATTAAAGCCTTCTACTACAATAACATCAACTACATGCTTGTATAAAGTTTTTACAATTTAATTTAAGTAGCAGATTCTAGATCTAAGTCTAGTCATATAATCTATTTCAATTTCAGAAAATTTCGTTTGCTAAAAAAATGATTAGATAATAGAGCGAGATTTTAGATCTTAGAGACAATTAAATGCTTTATTAGGCCTATTATGACTACTTTTGATTTATTATGGGTGTATTTTGAATCGAATGTAGATCTAAAGTAATTAAATTTAAGTAAAGAAGTAGATTCTAGATTCTATGTCTACCCAGCGGAGCCAGGTATTAGGCCTACTATTAGATCTTATTATTCTTATTAGCCTATTACTTTTGACTTTGTCTTTTACTATTAGTATTTGTGAAGGTCGAGCATATTTGTTTTATTAATAGTTATCTTTTATAATTAAAATGAAGTTTATTATTTTACTGTCCTTACATGAAACAAAGTATCGAGAACTGCATTTGATCAGATTCGGCTACTTTAACTCTAAACGCAAACAGTATTACTAACAGTATTTTTATTTAGAAATTTTGTCCACATATTTATTTATACGAAACTGTCAATAACAGTATAAGGATCTTCAATTCCTAAGAGTTCAAGTTTTTTAACGTATTTTTCCTTTTCCGCGGGTGCGGTTCTTTACATACAGTGAACGCGTCCAGCGCTGGTGAACACGTCCAGCGCTGGCGAACAGCTGATTGTGTTTACGTCTTGTGTACACCACTGTGGCGGCGGGCGTAGGTATCACGAACGGACGTGACGTCATATGAAAGGACTCTATAGCATTTGCTTTTACTCCAACTATGTTCATTACAGTTATCATTATTCCGATTCTCATATATCATATTGAAATAATCGATAACAATTAAAATCTAATAAACATTTCATTAACAAAGTTTAAGCGGATCAGTTTGAAAAGAAACATAAAATAACATTTATTAAGAGCAACACTTGGATTAGGGTTTAATTAATAACGATTGCTTTGTAGGAAATACATAATAGTCGATAGAATATGTCCAATCCTCCAAAACATAACATTTCTACATTTACAACAACCAGTGTTTCTTCCAGACTTTTTTCTCCGGGGGGGGGGGCGGTAGATTTTCTTCGGTGGGGGGGGGGGGGTGCGGTAGACTTTCTTCGGGGGGGGGGGGGGGGGAGGGGGCGGACACTGTTAAAAGTATATATTTTCTTTATAAATTATTTAAATTTCATTTCGTTCGGGGGGGGGGGGGGGGGGGGGGAGGTGGCGGTAGATTTTTTTTTCGGGGGGGGGGGGGGGGCGATAGACTTTCTTTGGGGGGGGGGGGGGTGGTGGCGGAAGAGATGCCCGGAAGAAACTCTGACAACAACTACCAAAGTCCATCATCGCGTGGTAGACCTACATTCTACATCCCGCACCGCCTCGCTTTCACCCACAGTCAATAGAGACGGACAATATTCAAATCATATTGACATGAAAGCTTCAAACAGTGTTTTACATTTTAAATCAATATTTATTGAATATTTATTAAAAGAATAAGATAAATTAAAATTCTAAAATATACAGCCAGAATCGGTACACCCAGCTACGTGTCTATTAATAGCCTACTTAATATCACTGTAATGCAGTGGTTCTTAACCTCTTTGAAGGAACCGAAACCCCAGTGGCGTAGCGAGGTCGGGTGTCACCCGGTGCGGCACTTAATGGTGTCACCCTCCCAGAGGCGTAGCGACCCTTCCCGGGGACAAACTTTCAAATTTTCGATTTGCTCCCCCCCCCCCCCCGCCCAAATTTTTCTTTATATATTTAGCTATTTTTTTGCCTTGGCGTCACCCCCATAAATGGTGTCACCCGGTGCGTTCCGCACCCCCACCCCCCTTAAAGATAAAAAAAATGGCTTAGCTTACGTCATCATCGTCTGTTGAGTAGTTGCCGTCACGTGAGTAAGAGAAGCCGACACCAGCAGGTGATTCCAGGTAGATCATGTTGGCTACCTGAGGAGTAGACAGACAGGTGATTGACAGGTGATTGCAGGTAGGTCATGTTGGCTACCTGAGGAGTAGACAGACAGGTGATTGCAGGTAGATCATGTTGGCTACCTGAGGAGTAGACAGACAGGTGATTGCAGGTAGATCATGTTGGCTACCTGAGGAGTAGACAGACAGGTAGATCATGTTGGCTACCTGAGGAGCAGACAGACAGGTGATTGCAGGTAGATCATGTTGGCTACCTGAGGAGTAGACAGACAGGTAGATCATGTTGGCTACCTGAGGAGTAGACAGACAGGTAGATCATGTTGGCTACCTGAGGAGTAGACAGACAGGTAGATCATGTTGGCTACCTGAGGAGTAGACAGACAGGTGATTGCAGGTAGATCATGTTGGCTACCTGAGGAGTAGACAGACAGGTAGATCATGTTGGCTACCTGAGGAGTAGACAGACAGGTAGATCATGTTGGCTACCTGAGGAGTAGACAGACAGGTAGATCATGTTGGCTACCTGAGGAGTAGACAGACAGGTAGATCACGTTGGCTACCTGAGGAGTAGACAGACAGGTGTTTGCAGGTAGATCATGTTGGCTACCTGAGGAGTAGACAGACAGGTGATTGCAGGTAGATCATGTTGGCTACCTGAGGAGTAGACAGACAGGTGATTGCAGGTAGATCATGTTGGCTACCTGAGGAGTAGACAGACAGGTAGATCATGTTGGCTACCTGAGGAGTAGACAGACAGGTGTTTGCAGGTAGATCATGTTTGCTACCTGAGGAGTAGACAGACAGGTGATTGCAGGTAGATCATGTTGGCTACCTGAGGAGTAGACAGACAGGTGATTGCAGGTAGATCATGTTGGCTACCTGAGGAGTAGACAGACAGGTAGATCATGTTGGCTACCTGAGGAGTAGACAGACAGGTAGATCATGTTGGCTACCTGAGGAGTAGACAGACAGGTAGATCATGTTGGCTACCTGAGGGGTAGACAGACAGGTAGATCATGTTGGCTACCTGAGGAGTAGACAGACAGGTAGATCATGTTGGCTACATGAGGAGTAGAAAGACAGGTGATTTCAGGTAGATCATGTTGGCTACCTGAGGAGTAGACAGACAGGTGGAAAAGTTATTTGGCATTTTGTATGGTGGGGGAGGTGAATTTACATGGTGGGAAGTGGATCTAATTATTACGTCATAGTTTAAAAAGGAAGGGGTGAATATGTGTGTAATCTGTTTGCAAACGTTGGGGAGGGGGGAGGGGTATAATCGAGTAAAGTAATATAATTTACAAGGCCAAAATGCACGACATTACAGCTCCTATATCTGCTGAAGCGACACTCAAAGCAAGAGCAAAGCGCCGATCAAAACAAAGAGCTAGTACATTGTAGTTAATGTGGTCAAACAAACGAACGTTACTGTCCGGACGTCCGGTAGACTAGCTGAAAATGTAAGCAACCTCACTTCAGCTTGTGTGAACATTAATCTCACATATAAGGCCTACGTGTATGTTAATGGGGGCGGGGAATTGTCTTGTGTTGCCATATCAATGACCAAAGGACGTTATTACATATTTTAAAAAATCCATTAGTTAATTAGGGAATTGCCGTTTCCAATTTTACTTGCCTCCTTCGCCCGCAGACCTCCCAAGGTGAGCAGAGGCGTAGCTAGGGGAGGGCGGGGAGGGCGGCCGCCCCGGGCGCCGACCCTAGGGGGGGGGGGGGGCGCCAAATGGGGTAGAATAAAATTAAAAGCTCATTTTAAGCTGCAGTTTTGAATTATACAGTCAAAGTAAAGAAATTTAACGGCTGAGAGCCTTTGCATACTGATTTAACTGTTCTCTACCTTGATTGTGTAACTGTAAAACGTATATCCTTAAGAAATAGTGACCGGAAAAACCGCTTTCCAGCTTTCCTAGGGGGGGGGGGGGGGGCGCTTTTTCGAAGACTAAAATCGGAAAAATTCACATCGGATTAAGGAATAAATAGCCGATATCACTCAGAAAAGAAACCCATGGAACTAAAGCGTATTTTACGATTGTGTAACATAATAAACCGGGAGTGATCTCCCCTAAACTTTCTCGAATATTCTTATATAAAATAACAGGGGATGGGAACTCGGGCTATAGACACGATTTTTAATCCATTTTAAATACTTAAACTTTTAAAAATAGAATAAAATCTCCTAGACAAATTAATTGCACACCAAGTGAACGCCAAATAAAAAAGCGCATAATAGTGCGCAATATTATTAGTATTTTAAAAATTTACATTAGTTTTTTGAGAAATCGGAAGTAGCGTAAATTACTACTTCCGATCAACGGAAATTACTCAAAATTTAACAGAAGGTAGAAAATTAGATCTTTTACTTACATGTGAAATTTCATTTATCTATCTGAAATAGTACTCAAGTTATAGGCTTTTGAAAAATTCAAAGTAGAAAAAGTACCACTTCCGGTTGTCGGAAATCGCTCAAAAGTTGATACGGATCTACGATTTAGATATAATACTTATATATGAAATTTCATCAACCTAGCTGTAACGGTACTCAAGTTATCGTGTTTACACACGGACACACAGACACACAGAAACACAGACACACACACACACAGACATACGGACAAGATTGCAAAATTATGTTTTTCCGTATCAGTGAGGTGTAAAACGTTGAGATTTGTAAAAATCTCGATTTTTTTTTTTTTTTGCACGATTACAATACTTTCTCTATACTACGTATATACGAGAAAGTAAAAAAGAGTTAGCAGACTGCCGGAGCGGGTGGAACGGAAGCGACACTCTTTGCCAACATTTAAAGAGAGAAGAAAATTAGTATATTGTACTGATTATTACTTTGTTCAACCTAACTGATAATTCAAAATTGCAATATTGGCTTACTATTATCGAAGACACGACCAAAAGTAGACCAAATAAGGCTTGCACCTTCTACAAAATACACTCTAAAGCAGTGGTTCCTAACTATTTGGAGTACCGAACCCAACCAGTTTCATATGCGCAATCACCGAACCCTCCTTAATAGTTGTATCGTCCACAATGACACAATGCGATCGTGAATCTTATGAGTCAGGTGTGTGTCTTGACCTCCGCGGAAGCCCTGAGACTGAATTACCGAACCTCTCGGGTTCGATGTAGCCCACTGTTCTAAGCCCTTTTGATTTTTTACTTTTTGTTCGTTTCGGCATCCTAAGGGGAATTCAATTGACGTCTAGTGAAGTTTTAGGGAACGACAATCAGCGTAATTGTTAATTTTTTTTCCAGACTGTCGCACACACAAAAACACAAGCATATATATATATATATATATATATATATATATATATATATATATATATATATATATATATATATATATATATATATATATATATATATATATATATATATATATATATATATATATATATATATGGGGGCGCCAAACTGAAAGTTCGCCCCGGGCGCCGGGAAGGATCGCTACGCCTCTGAAGGTGAGTTCCAGAACGGAACTGACATGTTTTAAACTTGACTTTCTTTAGTTATAATTGTAAAATATCTATGTTGTGTGATTATGTAACGATTTTTAGTTTTTGAAAAATAAAAGGTTGTAAATGTTATAGATTTCAGCCTACAATTATAGTACTTTATGAGAGGGTGAAAAATATGAAAAATACCCTTAATTAATCAAATGATTAATTTTAGACATTTTTAGACATATCAGTTGCGCTATCTCATACTGTAGTGTATATCTACTAATATTAAGTATTGCAATCTACAATGGCTACAAATTTATTTGTTTTTCAACTTGATAATGCTAAAAAAACAACCTACCAAACTATTTTGTTTTGAACTTCTGCTCTATATAAATTTTACAATAGCAAATAATAACTTAAAGTTTTATTTATAAGTAAGCGGCCAATCTAAGGTGCAGGAATTTGAAGTGAATGTAGAGTAAAGAACGAATTATCTCCCCTTTTGAAATACAAATACCGACATTTTATTCAAGGGAAATAACTTTCACGAGAATAGCTAAATTAACCAAGTGTAACTAAGACATGCTTAATAAACACAATAAAACTCTTTGAATTTCATTACATAATTATTTTACCTATTTTTTATATTAATTGTGTAACCACGTCAAAACAATATATATTGCCAATTGACTACTTAGGTTGTTCGAAAGTATAAACATAGTAGCTTTATTTAAACATACTTCTATTCAGTATCGATGACATTCATTTATATTTTGCTTGTTCGACATAATCTAAGAATATGGTTTTGAGTCCCCAAAATAATGGGAATCCTTAAAAAAAAATACTTAGTAGAGTGGTGGGGGTAAATTTTCACCAACGCGACTAAATGTAGGCCTTATTTGGGGGAGAGGGCGCAAAATTAATAGTTCGTCCTGTGCGCCGAAATAGATTGCTAAGCCTTTGTATACAACAGTCTATAGTTTATAAAAGATAATCAAAGTTAGTAATTATTTGGTACTTTTCGATAATGGCGATTACACATTTTTGCGCTCCCCCCCCCCCCTAATGATGGCGCCCTAGGCGACCGCCTAGTTCGCCTTATAGGTAGCGCCGGCACTGCTTGATACACAACATTAACAACAAAAAATAAAACACTTTACATATTCTCTTTACTAAGTATGATACTGAGGCGTAGCGACCCTTCCCGGCGCCCGGGGACATATGTCCTCCCCCGCCCCCCCCCCCCCCCCCCCTCGCTACGCATCTGGTATGATACAAATAACACACGTGACCCAAGTACTTTACCTGGTTCCAAGCATAGGGAAATGGTATTAGGGTCTCCCCGCTTGTGTCAACCTAAAAAATAAAACATTTTATTTTAACGACACTTTTAAACCTTAAGGAGAGGTAACGAATTTAAAACTTTAAAGGGAGGTAACGAAGTTAAATTTTTAAAGGGAGGTAACGAGTTTAAAACTTTAAAGGGAGGTAACGAGTTTAAAACTTTAAAGGGAGGTAACGAGTTTAAAACTTTAAAGGGAGGTAACGAGTTTAAAACTTTAAAGGGAGGTAACGAGTTTTAAAAAATTTAAAGGGAAGTAACTAGTTTAAAACTTTAAAGGGAGGTAACGAGTTTAAAATTTTAAAGGTAGGTAACGAGTTTAAAACTTTTAAGGGAGATAACGGGTTACAACAAAAAAATTAATAATAATACAAGAGTAGCAGACCCTGAAGGGCCCGTGTTCTGTGAGAAAGCCATCCAAGGAGCTGCACCCTGGGCCACCGTTCAGCCACAACACAAGCGGGTCCGTCCTGGGGTTGTTGGTGGACTCGACGAACCTACGGACCAGTTACAAGCGTTTGGCTCAGTTCAGTTATTCATATTATAGGTGTGAAGTTGTGCTCGTTTCAAGTGCAGTGGCGTAGCTACCGTAAAGCTAGCTTAAGCAAGGCATAGGGGCCCAAGGCCAATAGGGGCCCCTTTTCGAAAGTTTGAGGTCGAAAGTTTGAGGTGAGGGTGCACATCGAAAGTCTGAGGGCGGGGGGGGGATGCAAATCGAAAGTCTGAGAGGGGGGTGCAAATCGAAAGTCTGAGAGGGGGGGGGGTGCAAATCGAAAGTCTGAGGGGGGGGGGGGGAGGGGGGTGCAAATCGAAAGTTTGTCCCCGGTCGCCGGGAAGGGTCGCTACGCCTCTGAGGGGCCCACTAACACTGTTCACGTGGTAGTTTTGTTAAAATTATTTAAAACTTAAATTGTTTAGAGACAACAGTTCATTAAGTCTTTTATTTAAAGAAAACAATTGTAATAAACGACATTAAAAAAGTGAAATATCATTACTAATATCAGCACTTAACCCTAACCCTTTTGATTATTTTTACCGAGTATTAACCCTAACAAAATCCAAATCTCATTCAATCCAATTGTCACTCAGATTGAATCCTACCTCTACATTTTACACTTATTCTAAATGTTTTAATATCTGAAGGACTGGTCTATTAGTTTAGGCCTACGTATTTGAATGTAGAAATTAAAACATACTTGTATAAAAGCTTTGCATTTTAGTAATACATTTTTAGTCCAGTTATTAAAGTAAAGTGTGAGGGTGCTCTTTTTACTAACTCAATAGGGACGCAGCAACATACACCAGTTGAGGTAAAATTCAGTTGAATCTGATCTATTTAACGGTTTTTAGTCACAAAAAAGCTACCCCTCACTACCAAAAGTGACCTCTAACTGCCATTCATCGCAACACACCATCTTCGTCCCGCTCACTACACGCAGCGCTGTCACTGGACCACTCGCTTACCCTCGTTCACTCTGTACAACATACACGTCTAAACCCGCTGTCACTCGACCAGTCGCATCAGCACGTAATAACAATGGCGATTCTGGCACATTCATTGCCAATGTTGTATAGAAGCAGCCCATATTAAATCCCTCGACCAAACACATAACAGTAGTGTACACTGACCATATTGAATCACCCGACTAAAGACATACCAGTAGTGTACACAGCCAATAGTGTACACAGCCCATATTAAATCACTCGACCAAAGACATAACAGTAGTGTACACAGCCAATAGTGTACACAGCCAATAGTGTACACAACCCTTATCAAATCACTCGACCAAAGACATACCAGTAGTGTACACAGCCCATATTAAATTACTCGACCAAACACATACCAGTAGTGTACACAGCCCATATTGAATCACTCGACCAAACACATACCAGTAGTGTACACAGCCCATATTCAATCACCCGACCAAATACATACCAATAGTGTACACAGCCCATATTAAATCACTCGACCAAAGACATACCAACAGTGTACACAGCCCATATTGAATCACTCGACCAAAGACATACCAGTAGTGTACACAGCCAGTAGTGTACACAGCCCATATTAAATCCCACGACCAAATACATACCAATAGTGTACACAGCCCATATTAACTCACTCGACCAAAGACATACCAATAGTGTACACAGCCCATATTGAATCACTCGACCAAAGACATACCAGTAGTGTACACAGCCAGTAGTGTACACAGCCCATATTAAATCACTCGACCAAAGACATACCAGTAGTGTACACAGTCCATAACAAAATCACTCGACCAAACACATACCAGTAGTGTACACAGCCCATATCAAATCACTCGACCAAACACATACCAGTAGTGTACACAGCCCATATCAAATCACTCGACCAAACACATACCAGTAGTGGAGCATCTTTGATCCAACACTCAGATATCCCGAATATTGTTTAAAGTTTGGCTCCCATGTTAATCCCGGCAGGTTAACGATTAAATCTTCAGACGGGGCTGATGACGTTAAGGTTAGCAAGGCGGCCAGACACATGGTTAGGGTCAAGGCCATTCTGTAAATTTGATCTAGGACGATTTTTTAAACCTGGGGATAATACATTTGTTACATAGTTGTAGATTAAATAATCGTTTGAGATGGGCTTTTAAACTTTGGTTTTGTTTGGGTAGGTAAGTAAGTTTCCCTTTCAAACCTGACGGTCTATGGGGCAAGTGAAGTAGAGTTCACTTGTTTCTGTGACCTCGGCATATGAAGTTTGGGTAGGGAGGTGTATTAAATGTAATGTAAGCCTAATTTTGGTAAGGCAAGATTTTGTCATTGCGAAGGGTGTAAGAATAACATTAGCAACGTTTCAAAAGGCTTTCACTGCGACACCGCACAGAACAAATCATTCAACAATTGGCTTATATTCTTTCTACTCGATCTTAATACGTAGCAGTGTCTTGAGCAGATGAAGTAGAGTTCTGGAAATTGGTCAGCATTATGCACGATGGCATTTATTTTCCCTATATAGGTGGACAGAAAAATGTCCTACGTTCTAAAGCCCAAGAACTGAACTCAAGACTAATATTAAGCGTGTACCTTACCATTCAACGATATCGTCTTTTCGTATGCTAAAATAGTAAAAAAAGTGTGTTTATAAAGTATTGTTTAAAACAGTTGATTAAAATTGTTTTATAGTTTTCCTGCAGACGGTGATAGAATGAAAATGTGATGTAGTGAAGTAAAGTGACTAGTAAGTTACTACATTCACTGAATTACCTGTAGTTTAGTTGATTAAATCTTCCTCTATACGCCTCAATCCACAGGTGTAATGTCTATTGTTTAATTTATAACAAAACATCTACCACGAGTTTAGCTTATCTCAATGTCAAAGTCCTGTATGGCAATTACAATTTCAGAAGACGTCCCGTGATAATTAGTTTTAGTCACTTGATGCTAGGCCAAGAGGTTTTCAAGTTCATAGTTTACAAGAAGTGCCCTCTCAGAACTAGTGGTCGCTATGTCAGGTGAAGCAGAGTTGATCTGTTTAATTTATTTTAGATATGGTGAAAATTAAAAGCCTATATTAAGAATCATCCCTCGCAGATGCAGTTTTGTAAACAAATACATGTATATAGTCATTATTTTTTGAGAATCTGTACTATTTAAGAGGTTATAAATAGAAAAATAAAAAGTAGGATATGTGTATTAAGTTAAAATTAAAGTATTCTCTTTAGACCTAGCGATCCATTGGGCAGATGAAGTAGAGTTCATGTTTCTTGACCTCTGCATATGAAAGAAAGGGTGTGGTCAGTACTTTGCTCAGCTGCCTTTACTTTTCCTAACATGAGTTAGGTACCCATTAGAGCTGGATGGACTCAGTGACGTTATACTGACTGGGTCCCGGATTCGAACTCGAGATTTCCGGGTTAGCAGCCTAGAGCTCTACTGCATAGGCCATGCCGTTCCATATATGCGTAGTGGACACTTGATTATTTTTTTGTTTAATTTCCAAAACATGGTAATCTTTATGGCGATGTGATGACACATTCCAAAATGGTAGGCGTAGTGAGATTGAAGTAAAGAGTTTTGACGTCATCAATAACGCTGTCACCATCAAGTGCCCCCCCCCCCCCCCCCCCCAAGTATTAGCGTGAGGTCATGTTTCCCTTGTTTCCCTTGCTGTTGAATCATCGAATTTTGTCGAGCTTAAAAACCGTTTTAAAACGGTTGCTTTATTCTAACGTTGTATAGGCCTACAAGACATACTTTAATAGAATTTTGCCAGCAGATTTCAGGAGAAATGTTTCCTAATGAAGTACTTTTGATGCTGATTATATTATGTTTATTTGATTCTAATTATGGTAGGTTTTTTATTTTCTCGTATACGAAGTATAGAGGGAGTATTGTAATCGTTCAACAAATTGAAATCGAGATTTTCACAAATCTTGAAGTTCTAGACCTTCCTGAGTAGGAAAAAAAAACTGAATTTTGCAATTTTGTTTGTACGTCGGTGTGTATGTGTGTGTGCCTGTGCGTCTGTGAACACGATAACTTGAGTACCGCTACAGCTAGGTTGATGAAATTTCACATTTAAGTATTCTATCAAATTTGTAGTTCTGTATCCCAATCCAAGTTCTAATCTCGAGACCTTCGTGGTAAATGTAGTCCACTCTACCATCTCACCACCCCATTCCGAATTTATAATTAGTAATAGTTTACAATATTTTCTTTATCTGTATATCAAACCAGTTAGCATATTTCGTGTTTAATAATATAAAATACATTGTTTTTCGATAACGAAATAAAACAAAATATTGATCGTACGTGTAAATTCATCAACAAGTCTTATTGATTTGGGACGGAGTGGTCTAGCGGTAGAGAGCTGAACTGCTAACCCGTTAGTCTCGAGTTTGAATCCGGGTTCAAGTCAGTAGACCGTCCCTGAGTCCACCCAACTCTGATGGGTACCTAATTCATGTTAGGGAAAGTAAAGGCGGCTGGGCATAGTGCTGACCACACTATCTCTTCATATACCGAGGTCACAGAAACAAGTGAACTCTACTTCACTTGCCCCATTGACCGTCAGGTTTGAAAGGGAACTTTACTTACTTATTGATTTACGCACTGTACATAATATTAACTTTCCTTCATGGACGGACAATAGACATATTTTTAACTGGTAACAATCTAAATCTATACATTTTCAGCGTGCAGTTCAAAGTCGGTACATGAAAACACAGGTGAGTAGTCTACATTCTCAGACTTTTGGTAACTGCTAGAACTGCATGTTGGAACTGCATATCACATCAGAGGCGTAGCGATGGGGGGGGGCGGGGAGGACATATTTCCCCGGGCGCCGACCTTAGGGGGCGCCAAAATGGGTTGGAAAAATAAATTGAAAGCTTGAGGGGGTGCATATCGAAAATTTGTGGGGGGGGGGGGGGGTGCAAATCAAAATTTTTAGGGGGGGGGGGAGGGTGCAAATCGAAATCTTGAGGGGGGGTGCAAATCGAAAAATTGTCCCCGGGCGCCGGGAAGGGTCGCTACGCCTCTTTATCACATTGACCGCTGCAAAAATTGACAACGAAAATAATCTCGTAGGTTAATTAAAAATTGTTTTGAATTTTTTTTAAATGTGTGTAATGTTTTAAAATAAAGTGGTTATAAAAACTGTATTGTAAAGTTTTTATTGGTCTTACGAAAGATTGGATGTATTAACTGTTGATGCTAGTATAATATGAAGTAAATAAACAGCATTTTTAAAAACATCAAAAGAAATTTATTTGTCGGTGAAAATGACATAATTAGATGTTGTTAAAAAAACGTAAAATGTTATTTTAAAAAGTAGGCATATCAACAAAGCTTTGAATGCGAATTACTATAAAGTGAGTTTTTTCAGAAAATCGATCACAGTTTCTATAGAGCCAATCAAAGTGTGTTACACGAAATAGTGCAACTTCCGGTTATAATTGTCAAATTTTTCTCTTCATTCACAGCTTATCTTTTCCAAAATTGTTTCATACCTACTTTTCTTTTTCCAATAAATTGTTCGTTTTGTATTTTATAATTTTCCGACAATTAATCTGACAAGATTTGCTGTTTTATTCGCTTTTATATAATTGATAAGACTTTAACTTTTAAATCATTTCCAGTATTAACAAAACTGTGGTTTATTTATAAAAAAGATTATAATCCACTTACTGTAAAGAAAAAATAAAATTACATTATCAATTATTTTGAACAGACCCAACAACGACGACGACACTCGCTATTACAACCCGTAAAGCTGATACTACAACAACTACTACAACAACTACTTCAAAAACTACTTCAACAACTACACTCCATCCGTGTCAACCTAGACCCAACTACACCTACAAGATGGCGATAGTTGACGGAAATGGCATTACACTGGCGACATCTACAGGAAAAAGTGTCAAGTTTACACTACCAGCTATAGAATGTGGCGATGACAGAGTTTATAGCTGTCAAGTCTTCTTCAGCCAAAATGAATATTTACCGCAGAAGTGTATGATTTTTCTTACCATTCTTTATATTCACTTTGTAACAATAAAATTGTAAAAATAGGAAGAGACTTAAAATAAAATACTTAAAAAAAACTTTTTAAAAAACCACGTTTTTCTTGTGGACTAAAAAGTAGAAAATAACTATTTACATACATTTGATGACAAAAAACGTGGGTACGTTCACCATCAAATTTCCCGAACCATCTGCCCGACCCACGTTTTTTGTCATCAAATGTATGTAAATAGTTATTTTCTACTTTTTAGTCCACAAGAAAAACGTGGTTTTTTAAAAAGTTTTTTTTAAGTATTTTATTTTCTCCTTTTTAGTCCGTTGCTACACATGAAAAACGTGGTTTTTAAAAAAGTGTTTATAAATACACGGACTAAAAATCTTGAGCGACCAGGATTCGAACCTGGGTTGTCGCGGCCACAACGCGAAGTACTAACCACTATACGATCACGGCCAGCGCGCTCACATCGATTGGGGCCGAAGTAACTGTGTGAATAAGCCTCCAGTCTTGTCGGTATCTTTAGAAATCATGTCCTCAATTTTATGGTCCTTGGGGCGTAATTAAATTAAGCTAATTACGGTCACTAATTGCTAGTTTTTATGATTGCATCTGAAATTGTTAGGCGAAAGTAGAATGCATGCCAAATTTCAGGTCTCTAGAGCAATCAGAAGTGGGCTAATTTTCGATGTCAATTTTAACAACAAACATCCAAACAAACAAACGCGAAGCTGAGTTAAGAAAAACGTTTTAATATGTAGTAATAGTTAAAATGTGTCTACAAAACTTTCTTTTTTAAAACAGGTATCACTAAATATTTACGACTATATTTCAAAGTAAACGAAAGAACGGACGTATCTAGCATATTAGTGGATAGAGGATCTAGTCTTGACATACAATGTGGATTAACATTTCCTTCTCGCGTAAAAAGTAGACGAGTGGGCTCAGGCCATTATGCACAGCTTGGAGCTTGTAAGGGCGACAACTCTGGGAAATGTTGGGCTACTGACAGGGTTGTGGTCCATGTTTCAAATTGTAAGTTGCTCATGTTATTTAGAGCCGATGGGCTATTGCTATGTATAGAGAACGTTTGAAGGGGGGTAAATGGGGGTGGGGGGGGGGGATGGGGGTGGTGAATGTTGCTTGTACTTTATACCCTGTCCCTTTTCAATCCTCTTGCGGTGAGTTGTCACGTGAACATATCCCAGTTTGTACATGTCTGTGTACACGTCTGTGTACACGTCTGTCTGTGTACACCTCTGCCCGTGTACACCTCTGCCCGTGTACACCTCTGCCCGTGTACACCTCTGCCCGTGTACACGTCTGCCCGTGTACACCTCTGCCCGTGTACACGTCTGCCCGTGTACACGTCTGCCCGTGTACACCTCTGCCCGTGTACACCCCTGCCCGTGTACACCCCTGCCCGTGTACACCTCTGCCCGTGTACACCTCTGCCCGTGTACACCTCTGCCCTTGTACACCTCTGTCTGTGTACACGTCTGTGTATACGTTTTTGTACGTGTATGTAAGGTGTGTGAGAACCTGTATGACCGCCTCATTCAACTCCATCTATCAGGTTAGTGTAAGCTAGTTGTCTACTTTTATATAGAGACCGTATCGTAGTTTGTGTACGTGAATGTAAGGTGTGTGAGGAAGTGTAAGATCACCTCAGTCCAGTCCATCTACCAGTTCATGGTAGGTAAGTTATGTGTACTTTTATATACTGACTGTATCGTAGTTTGCGTACTAGTTTGTGTTAGTATTTACAATAGCCTATGTTTGAGAAAATAATGTCAAACTCTTTTTTAGTGTTAACGATCATTAGTTTTATTTAGTCCTGTGTTTTGTAACCCGCTTGTGGTTGTTTCGTCTTATATGTTGAGCGACGCACTGGATCCCATGGTAAAGACGTGTCCATGTGTTGACAACAAATATATCAATTTGGAAATCAGCCGAAGTCAGAGTTCAAAGCAAGACAATAGCTATCATCATTGTCTGCTTTATTAAGTTCTATGACAATGTGGGTTCCAATTAAACCAAGTGCACTACTAAACAAATTACCATTTCACAAGATGACTATATTCCGTTCAAAGTTATGTAAAAAAAAACAATGGCTTAGCTGAATTTACATGTGCAATACTTCTTTCTTACAACAATGCCTTACAGGTAGTAGCTGTGAGCAGAACAGCTGCCAGGTCAAAGGTCACAGGTCATGTTTACATCTGGTTAAAAACGTGACGAGTTTTCACGAAGCTAAAACACATTGTGCTCAACTGGGTGGCGTTGTCGCTGGGCCTAGTGTCTACATGGATCAGGATGGATGTATACAAAGTAAGATTGTATTTGTTTGATTGTGTGTTGGCGACATGACGTGTACGTTGTCAAATATTTATGACGGATGGGGGTGGGGGACGTGCTACGTCAGGTACGATGTGAGAGTTTAGTCTTTGAGAAATATCTTTTTAATGTTAGGGCGGAGAAAGTTGGGGGGTGGTGTAGGGGTAGAGTACACGCTAGCAAGACTCAACGTCCAGAGTTCGGTTCTCAGATTCTCAAGGTGATGAGGCCCGCTAGCTCGGGACAGCAACCCGTGTAGGTGCTGAAAACTCCACAATAAAACAGATATTGCCTTGTAGTTTCTTCTGGGATGAAATAAGGCTATGGATGCAAATCCAGAAAGATAAAGTCGGAATCAACGGGCTAAACAGCGCATAACATGACGTTTAAATGTGTTTGGAGAAGATACAATGATATTGAATCTATTTGAATTGTAGTAAATGCAGTATTTAAAAACATAAAGGACTAAAACAGAAGAAAACAGATTGTTAAAATAGTCTAGTGTCTAAGAATATTTTCTATGTAGTATTAGTCACAGCCTGATCTAAGGACCCTATCCTAATATATTTATATGCGCACTTTTCTCTCTCTCTCTCTCTCTCTCTCTCTCTCTCTCTCTCTCTCTCTCTCTCTCTCTCTCTCTGTCCGCAAAATATTTTCGCCTGGTATCACATCAGAATCTTCAGCGATATATGGAGGACGTGATACGGACTTTTGTTGAAAATAATATGGTAGATGTTTTAAATGTATAAACAACATTATATTTAAAGAAGAAAAATAAAAAATAAAGGCATATCCGAATGTAGAAAAACAGTTTTAATTATGCAACAGGAAAAGTGTTTATAGTTGTGAAAAAACTCATGAAACAATGATGTCACTAATGTTTATACATCTGCCGAGTTTAGAATAAAAAGAAATGAACTACTTCATTCAAATTTGATTTAGATCTAGATCTATAGATCTACTCATCAAGACGTACGCTATGAAATATATACAATTTTATCGGTCAAACTAATACAAATTCCTTAAAAACAACATAATGACCATTGAATAGCCAGATTTTTAACGGAATCATTTAAGTCACTTAATCAGTGTGTGCCTGTGTTATGTTAAATGTGTTGGATTTTTAGCTAATTTCTTTGCTTTGTCACTAATATCGTTCAGTGTGTAGTAAAGCACATTGGGTTTTGACCAATAAATTATTTTTCTCAAACAAGTACAACATCTTAAAAAATACGGGCCTATAATTCACGTGAAACGGGTACCGATGGCTAGTCATAGGGGAGTGACGCGTTGGACAGCCTACCTTGTGAGAGACAGAAATTTCCGAATATTCTAGTCCGATTTCCCGCTTGATTTAAGAAACAATTTAAAACTTGAGTGTATGCGGAGGTGTAGCTAGGGAGGGCGGGTGGGGCGGTAGCCCATGGCGCCGACCCCAAGGGGGCGTAAAACAGGGTAAAAATAATTTAAAAGCTAATTCTTATCAGCATTAAGAAAATACACGAATGCTAGCTTCATAACAAAGCTCATCATCATCTTTTCCAGACAAATGAAGTAGAGTTCATCTGTTTCAGTGACCTCGGCGTCAGCGTTAAGCCCGGCCGCCTTTGTTTCCCTAACGTGAGTTAGGGATCCATCAGAGTTGGGTGGGCAGCAAAGTTCTACTGACTTGGACTCAGATATGAACTCGAAACTCTCGTAATAGCAGTCTAGCTCTCTATCTCTAGGCCACGCCGCCCCTCCCGAGTTCACTGTTTTTAATTTATGACATCATAATAAAATTATGAAGTGATAGTTAGCAATAGAATTTTTTAGGGTGGGGGCGTTTTTTTGGACATGTGAATAACTATTTATAAATTGTTGGGGATGGGGGGCAAATTTAATAGTTCGTCGTAGGCGCCGGAATGGGGCGCTACGCCTCTGGATGTATGCTATTTTTGTCGTACATGAATGCTAGCGCTTGATAAGAAAGTACTTAGACTCATAAGAATCAACACGACAGTAAAATGCTGCTGCAACACTTGTCAATTTGTGACGTCATTTTGTCATGATAATCTTCTGAAGGAAGTTAATAGTTTAATGCATAAAGTAAACAAATGAACTGTGTTAGAGAGTTTGGAGTGATTCGTCACGAGTCTACGATAATGTGAAAAATAGGCTTACATTGACAGAAGACAACTCAGCGTTGAAATTGTCAAGTCGTGACTTTAAACGTGTGATGGGGGGAGATAAATGATGACGTGGGTGAAGTTAGAGTTATGTTTATTTACATCACAGAGAGGTGGGTTGGAGAGGACAGGAGTATAAAAAATACGCAGTAGAATGTCCGCAGTAAATGATTTGTCAAGCAGGTCTTCGTCTAAAAATAATTAAAATAAAGAACAAACAGGAAAAGAGCGCAACATATCGGGAAAGATAAAAACACACTCGTAATGGCCAACGCCATTGCTTTCTTTGTAATCGATATTTTAAACTTTAATTAATAGTTTTTTTAAACATGTCTATGAGCAGGTCAAGCAGAGTTGATCTGTGCGTGGAGCTGCTATCATACAAACATATCTATTCTAATATGTTGCGTAGAATTACTAGTACTACACTGTGTGTAGCGCGTGTGTTTGCGTGTGTGTATATGTGTGTGTGTGTGTGTTTATGATATTAGGTTAACAAGGTATAGTATTAGTTTAACCAACTCTTAAACTGTTGTATAGTGGTGGGGGTGGGGGCGCCTGTTGAGGGACACAAGGGGTTAGGGGTCTGTCGTCACCAGTGTTTCTTCCAGGCTTTTTTCTCCGGGGGTGCACTTGAAATTTTCGGGTGGGGGGGGGGACAACGATTTTCTGGGGGTGGGGGGAAGGGCGGACACGGACACTGTCAAAAGTATATATTTTCTATATAAATTCCATTTCGTTCGGGGGGGGGGGGGGGGTAGACTTTCTTCGTGGAGGGGGGGGGGGGGGTACGGTGCCCCCCCCCCCCCCCCCGAAAGAGATGCCTGGAAGAAACTGTGGTCGTCACGTGAACAAGAAAACTGTCGGAGGGGTCGGAGGTCAAGATACATTTCTTATTGCCAATTTAGTCCTACCCTCTAGAGCAGATCGATTTACTCTTTGTTACAATCATGTTACAATCATATGTTACAATCATATGTTACAATAATATGTTACAATCATATGTTACAATCAAAAGTTACAATCATATGTTACAATCATATGTTACAATCATATGTTACAATCATATGTTACAATCATATGTTACAATAATATGTTACAATCATATGTTACAATCATATGTTACAATCATATGTTACAATCACATGTTACAATCATATGTTACAATAATATGTTACAATCATATGTTACAATCATATGTTACAATCATATGTTACAATCTCATGTTACAATCATATGTTACAATCATATGTTACAATCATATGTTACAATCACATGTTACAATCATATGTTACAATCATATGTTTAAATAATATGTTTAAATCATATGTTACAATCATATGTTACAATCATATGTTACAATCATATGTTACAACCATATTATGTTACAATCAAATGCTACTATAATGTGCTTTACTCATAGGCTACAATCATATATTACAATCATATGTTACTACCAAGTGCTAAAATCTTATGTTACAATTATGTGTTACGATTTAATGTTACAATCATATGCTACAATCATATGTTACAATCATATGTTACAATCATATGTTACAATCATATGTTACAATCATATGTTACAATCATATGTTACAATCATATGTTACAATCATATGTTACAATCATATGTTACAATCATATGTTACAATCATATGTTACAATCATATGTTACAATCATATGTTACAATCATATGTTACAATCATATGTTGCAATCATATGCTAAAACCATATGTTACAATCATATTGCAATCATAATGTTACGACCATATGTTTCATTCTTATACTACAATCATATGTTACAATTATATGTCACAATCATATGTTACAATCACCAGACCAGATGTTTGGTGTGAGGTCCATCCTTACATCAGACAACAGCACAGGGTGTCAGGTCTACTCAACACGTGACCAGCTGACCAGCCCGTGTAAGGGGGGCACAACCCTGCCGTTTGGTTGCTTGATACCGATTGGAGGTATGTGATGGGTTGTGGTGTGGTTGGATTAGAGGGTTGTCTGGGGTATGGTTGGATTAAAGGGTCGTCATAGGTTGGATTAAAGGGTTGTTAGAGGTTGGATTAAAGGGTTGTCAGAGGTAGGATTAAAGGGTTGTCAGAGGTAGGATTAAAGAGTTGTTAGAGGTTGGATTAAAGGGTTGTCTGTGGTTGGATTAAAGGGTTGTCTGTGGTTGGATTAAAGGGTTGTCTGTGGTTGGATTAAAGGGTTGTTGAAGTTAAGGTTGGTTTAAAGGGTTGTCTGGGGTGTGGTTGGATTAAAGGGTTGTTGAAGTTAAGGTTGGTTTAAAGGGTTGTCTGGGGTGTGGTTGGATTAAAGGGTTGTCTGAGGTTGGATTAAAGGGTTGTCTGTAATTGGATTAAAGGGTTGTCTGTGGTTGGACTAAAGGGTTGTCTTATGTGCCGTTGGTTTAAACGTGTTTTTTATGTGTGGTTGGATTAAAACGTTGACTACGGTATGGTTGGATTAAAAGGTTGACTAAGGTAGGGTTGGATTGAATAGTTTCAAATATTTTTCTGAGACTGTTATACATGTGGCAAGCAGTAAGATTTTTATTAACACCAGTTTTTTTTTTTATATTTGCGGAGTTAAACGCAAAGCTGTTACTATTAAGTTATCAGTTGGATTAAATATATAAATTAAAAAGTTTATAAAGATTTTAAGAACGACCAACGTTTTACCATTTAAATTTTAAAGGTAGTTTAAAAAAAAATAAAAGTTTAATTTCTTTTCAGTAGTGTTTAGTTATTGCGAAAATAACAGTTAAAAAACAGTTCGACATTATTTTTTCTATTTTATTGCCAATTAAAGTCACACTTCTACGACGTATTTACCAACTAACGTTTATTTTTTTTTTACTAAGCCTTTTACAACGACGATGATTTCTGTTGTTTATTTCTTGTAGACAACAAACCACCTACCGAGTTAGTAATATTCATGTTTGTTTGTTTGGCGATTCTCTCAGCTTTATCCGTTGGATGTCTGGTATGCTTCGCTGCGTACATAGCATTACGAGGTATGTTTTGTGTTTAGGTCTTGTTTGTTTCATTGTGCGAATAGAACATCAAAACACTAAAGTGTGTACTGTTTATTTCCAGTTTCCCCAATAGTATACATATAACTTTGTGTATTATTTTAACACGTTAATGCTTACTGTGTAAATCAATGTGATAGACTTTTCAGAATAACACCGTTTAAAAATCAAAACGTGCAAACGCAGTACAAGAATTGCGCCATGTTTTAAGAATTTTAGCAACAGTTTTACGGTAGCAATTAATTAAATATAATTACGCTGGATATAAAGGTGGAAAATCGGTAATTCGTAAATGGGTAATTCGTACCCCGTAAGTAAAAAAAAAAAACATAATTTAAAAAAAGGATCAACTCGGTTTACTTTTTTACGTTGAAGTTTTCTCTTTTGTAAACTAGACCAAAAAAATCATGGTTTTAATTTGTTATTATTGACAAGAAGAGCACAGTCATTTGAAAAAAAATAGTACCACTGATGAAGACAAAAAATACCAAAGGTTGTAAAGATAATATATATCGGGCAAGTGTCTTTCGGGCATTTGTAGCTTGTGTGCAAGTGTACATTTAGCTAAGAGTCAGTTCGGGCATTTGTAGCACTCGGGCAAGTGTCCATTCGGGCGCGTGTCGCACTTGGGAAAGCGTCTTTTGGGAATACGTCCTTCTCCCGAGTATGACCTCAAAATGAAACCGTGCCTTTTTAAAAAATGTCTGTCTAGTTCGAGTAATGACTGCTTGTTTACGATTTTACACAAGTTTAAGGAGAAAGAAATGTAAGGAGAAAGAGATGTAAAAAGATAGAGATGTAAGGAGAAAGATGTAAGGAGAAAGATGTAAGGAGATAGAGATGTAAGGAGATAGAGATGTAAGGAGAAAGATGTAAGGAGAAAGATGTAAGGAGAAAGATGTAAGGAGATAGAGATGTAAGGAGATAGAGATGTAAGGAGAAAGAGACCGTACAATGATGGACATTGTGAGACACTTGTTTTATGTGACATTGTGACACCACTATACATGACATTAGCCAAAACAAATCAAAAACATTTTTTTTTTAATTTAAAAAAAGAACAACAACATTAAAACGTCCTGGATTTTAAACCGTTATTTTTCGTTTTTGCAGCCAATCAGAGGGAAGCGTCCTGTGAGCTTGACAAGCAACTATACGACCAGATTAGCCTATCACAAACCGACTGTTCGTCCATTTACACCACAATAGAGGACGATATCTAGCGTGGCTATTTGCACGGATGCGTCCATGTATTTTGCTAATCCACTCAGCTAACGATACAAATATTTCTACGTCTGCAGTAATTTATACACCACACGTTAAAACCTGAAGTTTCATCAAAGAAAATTAGCAGGCAATTATTTTTAGATAAGTGGAGCAGACTAATTATATCACACCAGCTTGAAGATTTTAATTATAGCCGGGATGATTGGTAGGTAATCAATGGTGCGAAAAAAGTGAAAAATAAAACATTGATGTAATTATTCATTATGGGAGTAAGGGGTCGTCCATAACTGACGTCACACTCATAGGAGGGAAGGGGGGGGGGTCCGTAATTTCGTGACGGTGTGTGATGAGGGGGAGGGGGGGGGGGGGGGGGGGTTAGATGGTGCGACGTCACACTTTTGCATTTTAAAAAAGCAAAGTTATAAAACGAATTTTACACGTTATTTCGCGTTTTAGATAACTGTTTTAATAAATTGTCATAGTTTAGACAAGATTTTAGAAAAATATCGATGTTTTAAAAAAATTCAACTGCAATTTTGAGGGGAGTTGTAGGTGGAGGTGTGACGTCATTTAGGGGGGGTCTGGCTTTTTGTGACGACGTTTAACGGAGGGGAGGGGGGGGGGGAAGGTAAAAATCGTCAAAAAAGCGTGACGTCATTTATGGATGACCCCCTAACGAAAACATAAGATTTATCTTTAGACAAAATGGTAATTTTAAAACTCAGGATAAACCTTTCGATCCTTTTAATTTTTGCTGAAATGTAATGTTATTTATTATTTTGAACAGTGTTAAGAGATTGTTCCCAAAATTTTTCTTCGATAGATACATAATATGTCGCAACTATTGGTATGAAAGAGAGGGCTGATATAAAATTGTTTTTAGTAACCATTCTCTGTTTTGTTGAGCTGTCTATGGACATGGTGGAACGGTGTGATCAAGAGGCAGAGCGCTCGAGTGCTAACCGAATATTGTCGATCTCAGTTCGAACTTGAGCCTGCAGGTTGTCCCTGAGCACACCCAGCTTTAATAGGTACCTGACTCACTTTAGAGAAAATAAAGGCCGCTGGGCATGTGCTTACAGCACCAACTCACCATATGCCGGCGCCGAGAAACGAATGAATCTGCTTCGTCTACCCTATAAAACATTACTTTACTTCTGAAAGAAAAAACGAAAGAGGAACTTTTATATGTGGACATTATGCACAGTCGAAATAAATGTTTTTGTATGTTTATATTTTTATACAATACACTATTTTTTCCTAGCTCGTTTTCCTTGTTATGTTGGGCTCTGATTATGTCGTTAATACATTATGTTAGACACATTATGCTTATTAGACGATTCTTTAATTGGGCAGATGAAGTAGAGTTCATGTTTTTTTACCTCTGCATATGAAGGGATATTTTGTCCAGCACTATGCCCAGCCACCTTTACTATCCCCAAAGTATGTCAGAGCTGGGTGGGCTCAGGGCCGTTTTACAGGCACAAGTCCGAACAGAGATCCAAACTCGAAACCTACGGACTAGCAGACAAACACTCTACCATTCAACCACGCCATTCCTCCAAAAAATATCATAACAATTACATGGCATATAAAAATCTTTCTGTATCCATCTCATAATTTTGTAAACTAGATTTTCTGAGGCTTTTAAGCTGTAATATTACCCGCATATGAGCTAAGCTACTAATATTACAACACAATGTTAATTTTTAGCCGTATGAAAAAAGCAACCAGTTCACTGTCTTGTATAAATAAAAATTACTGTGAGTTTAACATCAATAAGCAACAAATTTTGTTTAGAAAATTTTAAATGTAATTTAATGAAACACACACATGAAAATGACATTTGGTCATTTAGTGAATGTGATGTGTCATTTAATGACATTTGAAAGCAATTTTGAAAACGATAAGGGTTAGTTGCTATAAAGATAACGGCACAATTTAGTGCTATCACCAATAACAAAATTTGAGAATATTTGATATTGATGTACATTAACTTTTAGAATCCGTTTTAACTGAGATATTTTGGTGCACTTCACTGCATTATTCTTTTTATAATATCACAATAAAATGGTTTGCGGTGAGTTGTTTTTGTGTCTTAGTCGAATTGCATACGTTGTTTTACTGACTAGAATGGATGATGTTAACTTTGTTTTTGATAACTAAATAAACAGATGAATTTAATCCAGTAGAACATTTCATATTCACTGTGTTTTTCCTATTAATCAGAATGACGTTTGTTACTATATTGTTGTTAAAAAACTAACTTAAAATAAAGACTTGTTTTTAAAATCTAAAAAATATTTTTAGACACAAATAAAATATTAACACGTATTCTCTTTTAATTTAAATCCATAGCTTGTTAAAAATATATTAAATAAAATAATTACAGTTACATTTTCTCCGACTTATCAATTTTAAAATATTTTCCTGATTATTTCAAAACAAACGAACACATAATTACAGGGAATAAATACAGCTCGCGCATGCTTTGATTATCGGCCTTTTTATAATTAATTCTTTGGTTATCTCGCTTTTCTGCTGCAATTAAACAATTAAATTGGTAGGCTGGGTAATGTTTACATTTGTTTGTGCAAGCATTAGGTTTACAGTTATTATTTTAATTAAAGGCTAATGAGCTACTACTGATTAAGCGATGGTGTTTGTTTTGTGAGAAATTTAATTATACCTTCTACACCACTCATTTTATTTGAAAATTTCCCTTTCACAATTAGATAAAAGGATAAATTTGATTGTTAAGTATAAAAAGGGATAAATTTGATTGTTAAGTATAAAAAGGTTGCGCCTTTCTTGTGCCGAGCATTTAGTAAATCCATGTGCATGTGTGTCTTTAGAATTATGGTAAATACTAGGAGAAAGTTATATGTAATATACCTATATGTATATATATATATATATATACATATATATTCATATACGTATTCTTACACACACACACACACACATATATATATATATATATATATATATATATATATATATATATATATATATATATATATATATATATATATATATATATATATATATATATATATATGTGGGTGTGTATACATTGTTTGTTTAGGCCTATGGGTGTGTGTTTATCTGTGTTTATAAACCTAACAAATTTCCCAGTAATTTTTTTAAATGTTCGCTTTGACCCATAACCTACTTAATATTAAGTCTAAACAAACTAAAACAATTGGTTGCCAAGTCGAAACATAGAAAATACGAAACTTATGTCTTATACAGCACATTAAGATTACGATTAGGTCTACGTTGCTAGAATGATTTAAATGCACAGTTGCTTTTAAACTGTTTGCCTTGTATAATTTGTTTTTACTCCTATTAAGTCTTAGATAAATCGATGTAAATATCTTACTTAAGAAAATTTGATGGCAGTGATAATTGTTGCTAATTTCCACCCACAGTAAAATGTTACAGAACAATTTTGGGTTCAACGAAACAAACCAAAGAGTGAACTCAAGTTCGGACTTTGACGGAAATTTTAATGTGGACAGTTCTGTCGTGTACCTGCCCCCAGAACTGATGGCATTCTTCATGACCTTTAACCTTCTCATCTGCGGGGAGGTCATCGGCATCCTGGGCATCATCGGCAACGTCATCAACATCGTCATCTTCTACAAGCAGGGCTATCACGACAGCGTGAACATCACGCTGACGGCGCTAGCGCTAAGCGACATCGGCTCGCTGGTCACGCTACAGGTTGTAAACATCATGGCCAACCCCTGGTTCCTGAGCTTAGACCTGAACATCAAAGCCTTTGACGTGGCGGCCGTCATCGCATTCTACCCCCACAACTACTTCATCCGCGTGTGTGGGTTCATCACGGCATTCGCTTCGTTCGAACGCTGTCTCTGCGTTGTTGCGCCGTTAACCGTAAAACGAATCATCACAACTAAAGTCGCGTTAATCACTAACATCGTTATTTTTGTTATAACGTCGTTAAATTTATTCCCCGCTTATTATATAGTATACTTAGATTGGACTTTTGTCCCTTATTTTAACAAAACGTTGCTTAGCGTTGTGTATCGTCAAAACCCTTACAATGTTTTCGAGATTTCGTACATAATTACCGATCTATTCGTGCCTTATTTTACTTTTTTCATCATCATCACAAGCACAGTCGTCATCGGTATAAAACTCAACAGCCGGGCTATTTGGAGGCAGGGGATCTCATCCGTGACATCCACCGTATCCACCAAGGAGAAGAAGGTCGTGCTCATGCTGACCACTGTATCCATGGTGTTCATCGTCTGCTTGATTCCCCAATCCGCGACCTTGACCGCCGTGAGCTTCGTGCCTGGACTGAGCTTCAGTGGGTCAAATTTCAACCTGGCGTTCTTGTGTTACATCATCGCGTTCTTCACGGAGACCATCAGTTCCAGCGTCAACATCCTGGTCTACTACAAGATGAGTGGCAAGTACAGGGTCACGTTCACGGAAACTTTTTTCTTCAAGAAGTAGTTGGGTACTTATGTGTGGCTACTACAGGATGAGCGGCAAGTACAGGGTCACATTCACGGAGACTTTTTTCTTCAAGAAGTAGTTGGGTACTTTAGATTTACTATTTCAGTATGAGCAGCAAGTACATAATCAAGTGCTCAACGACTTTTTTCTTCAAGAAGTAGTTGGGTACTTAAGTGTCACCTTCACTGTCGAGCCTAAATTCTAGTTTGCTGGTATGGTTACATAAACCATACCTTAACCATAACCATTTTTTATTAATCAAAACACTGATCCTTGTTTTCACTTCGTTACTGACACTAAAACTAATCCTAATCGAAATACTAGCTATGACCTTAACGGTAACGAGGTAATACAACAAACATACAATACTAGTGTGAACTCTACGACGCCTGGCATAAAACAGGTTGGAGGTGAAATCTCATATTCCCATCACAAGAATCTACGCCGTGATAAGGTTACCATCACAATATTCCCATTAACAAGAATTTACGCCGTGATAAAGCTACCATCACAATATTCCCATTAACAAGAATTTACGCCGTGATAAAGCTACCATCACAATATTCCCATTAACAAGAATTTACGCCGTGATAAAGCTACCATCACAATATTCCCATTAACAAGAATTTACGCCGTGATAAAGCTACCATCACAATATTCCCATTAACAAGAATTTACGCCGTGATAAGGTTACCATCACAATATTCCCATTAACAAGAATTTACGCCGTGATAAAGCTGCCATCACAATATTCCCATTAATAAGAATTTACGCCGTGATAAAGCTACCATCACAATATTCCCATTAATAAGAATTTACGCCGTGATAAAGCTACCATCACAATATTCCCATTAACAAGAATTTACGCCGTGATAAAGCTACCATCACAATATTCCCATTAATAAGAATTTACGCCGTGATAAAGCTACCATCACAATATTCCCATTAATAAGAATTTACGCCGTGATAAAGCTACCATCACAATATTCCCATTAATAAGAATTTACGCCGTGATAAAGCTACCATCACAATATTCCCATTAACAAGAATTTACGCCGTGATAAAGCTACCATCACAATATTCCCATTAACAAGAATTTACGCCGTGATAAGGCTACCATCATAACGTTCCCATCACAAGAATCTACGCCATGCTAAGTCCGTGTCGCTGTCATCGCACATCACGTGATAACTTTATCCATTCATAATGTTGCGACCACTTCATTGTGACCTCATACTATTTACATAACAGCTCACCAAAGAATGACACATGAAATATTTTTTAGGTATTTTTGTCAATAAAACATTTCTTTCAATAGAAACAGATACGATATAATTAACACAAATTAAAATAGCACAATGGTGTACTGATGTTAATGATGTTAATGATGTGATTTGCTAGTTATATTGTAGTGATATGATGTTTAAATTGTTATGTTGCTATATAGTTATATGTGATCTGTTATTCTAAATGTGAAATTCACATATACCAATTTTATTATAAAATTTTAATGTAAAATTATGAATATTTGTCCATATTAATTAGAAAAATCATAAATGTTCAGAAAGAGAGACATTAATTAATTGCACTTATTTTTTTTATTTATTATTGTGTTATGTGTCGTAATGATAAAATTAACGACTTAAGTGCCGGTTATGGAGACAAATGTTACAGTTTTTATATGTTTATTCTAATGTTGAATGTTATTGTACTCTTGTGTAAACGAAAACTGTTTTACTTTTTTCTAACAATTACAATAACATTGATAGACATCAGGATTTTTTGTTTCAAATTATTTTCTAAAATCAGTATTTGATGTATATTATAATTCAATAGCACGTTAATAGCTACACTATTTTTTTTAAATTTACATTTTATGTATAGAGGATAATGTGGTTAGTAATCGTGGTTATTTTCTATTGGGCAAATCTGGTACTCAACAAGACTAGATGGGCTTAGATACGTTGAGCAGTCACCGACTCAGATTTTCAGGCAGCAGTTAAGTGATATCATACTAGTTAAAGTAAAGTCGTGTTTTTCTTAACCAAGTATTCAGGATAAAGCTAATTCAGTGATTTTACGGAACAATAATTAAAACCAAAATCAATAATTTATTCCCACATATAAAATCATTTCGAAAATACAACTTAAATTTAAACATACTTCAGTCATAAAATCCATATGTTAACAACATCATAATATAATCATAGACGAAACTTTTCTCAAAACTTTCCTAAATTCTAATGTATTGAATAACAAACATCAATAATAATTAGTAATAAAAAAAAACTAAAACTAAGCAAACAAAAATTAAAAGCTAAAAGCTGAGATTATAATAAAACATGCACAAAAAATATTAATATATTAAAACATTAGTTCATTTAGAGAAAAGCTATATACACAAGCTAACTTTAATATTGATTCTAAGTCTTCATCCTAAGAGGCAATCTCAACAGAGACTGAAATTTAAGTTAAACCTGGCCATAAATAAATATTCGAACATTATCATTAAACTAATAACATAAATTTAAAACTTACAGAAGCTTAAGCACAAAGAAGCCATACCTGATCCGCGACAAAAACATATACAAGACAGAAACCTTTTTTCAAACATTCCATTATTTACATAATAATTACCTTCCAATCAAAATACCCTCTGCTAAATATTTTTTTAAATATTAATTTTCCCATTGTACCCGCAGCTCAATGCAACCCTGTAGCTAACTCTTACCGTAAAGTGACGTTAAGGTTAGGGTTCATACTGGTTTAGAGTTAAGTCTAAGTTTTAAATCTTAGAATCTGCCACATAGGTGACCCATGTAGGTGACCCATGTAGTGGTTTAAATCTTAGAATCTGCCACACAGATGACCCATATAGTGGTTAAAAAACTGGCAGCAAATCTTCGGATGATAATCCGTGTTCTCAGATGCAATGGTCATCGGCCAGGTGACCGCTAGCATCACTCTGTCCCCTAAACCCCTCAACACCCTCCTCTGTAGCTCCAGCATAAAAATTGTCTGTTTCTGCTCGTTCTGCGGCCAGCGCTGGTAAGCCGAGTGGACCGTCTGGAACACGACTAAGGCCTCTGGGTTACGTGCTACCAGTCTCTGTATGGCGGCTCGAATCAGACGCAGGTGAGTTTCCGTGACAGACAGGTGAGACGGTATCAGGTGTTGGAACTCGTGCAGGTGCACGATGTATCTACCTGTGGCTGGTATACTGTCCATGACTTGCATTGCTGAATACAGATCTTCGTTTCGTAAATCTTCGTCCTGATTAAAAATGTTATGTTTTTAGGTTCAATCGGTTAAAATAAGATAACGCGTAAAAAATTGTCGAAAATTTAATAAGCTATTCACAAGTCTGATGCCTAACTAATTAACAAATACCTTATTTCCGTAAAATGGTAACTTGTGGGGAAGGTAATTGATAGATATGCTCATGTTGTCTACGTCACATAGTAATGGTGCGTGCCATGTTAACTGTATATATATATATATATATATATAAATATATATATATATATATATATATATATATATATATATATATATATATATATATATATATATATATATATATAACATTGAATTGTAAATAGTGGACCGTTTTATAGAACTGGGGCGTCCAGCATGTGAAAAATATTTAGAAGACTCTCAAATATACAGATATTCCCAGTTATGATTTGGGACACCCAGTATAAATATTTTTAGGACGGCGTTGTTTAGAGGTAGAGAGCTAGAATGCTAACCAGAAAGTCTCGAGTTCGAATCCGGGTTCAAGCCAGGAGAACGTTCCTGACTCCACTCTGATGGGGAGCCGGATGTTTTCCCGAAAGACACTTGTCCGAAGGCCGATTTCCCGAATGAACACTTGCTCGAATACGACTAATGCCCGAATGCCGTTTGCCCGAAGGCCGATTTCCCGAATGGACACTTGCCCGAATGCGACAAATACCTGAATGTACACTTTCCCGAATGCGACAAATGCCCGAATGCCGTTTGCCCGAAGGCCCATTTCCCGAATGGATACTTGCCCGAATGCCACAAATACCCGAATGGACACTTGCCCGAATGCGACAAATGCCCGAATGCCACTTGCCCGAAGGCCGTTTGCCCGAAAAATGTAAATATTAAGTAAAATTTGTACTACCAATTAGATATTCTTAATGAATTCAAATTTGATAATCATCAAAAATGTGTTTATATTTTAAAAATTTAGCTTTTATTTTTTTAAACATGAGAAATTGCTGTAAAAAAATTCTTTATTCTTTAATAAATGTAAGTTGATGTTGGCGTCGGTGTCTTGGGTATGAACAGGAAAGGATGTTGAATATACATATTTGACCCTCTAATATATATATATAGATCCCTCATTTATATTCTGGGAACGCTCAAGTACACTAAAGTTGTTCAAATATTTTTGAATAGAGAATTTTCGAACATGTATTTTAGCACATGCAGAACAAAATTTCATTCCATAAAAATTATTTAAAGCGAAATAAAATTTCTTATCAAATCTGCGAATATGAAACATTTTTACCTTTGTCATGTGTATTTTTTCTTGACACTGCATAGTTTTACTAAAACAAAGGTACTGTTCCCTCACATTGGAGTCACCTATCAGATACACCTGCAAGTGGGGTTACAACAGTAAAAGAACTAGCTTCGACAGTGGCGTAGGCAAGGGGGGGTTAGGGGGGGGGGTTATAACCCCTCCCATGGACCCCGACCCCTATATATATATATATATATATATATATATAGTCATATATATATATATATATATATATATATATATATATATATATATATATATATATATATATATATATATATATATGTATGTATATATATATATAGGATTATATACGTATGGAAACATTTTTGAACACCTCCCATGACCAATACCTGGCTACGCCACTGAGCTTCGATATCAATGTGCTAGAATGAAATTAAAAAACAAAAATTTATAACAAAATTGTTTACAAGCTACAACCTTCGTTCCATTCAAACATTTGAGCAGGAATTCTTTGTCTACAACCGGAAGCTGACAACGTCGAGGTCGCCATTGTTCGTCATAAAAATACCCGGATGTGTTGATGTCATCAAATGTTTCTGACAAATTCCGTTTGGAACATGGAAGATGTGGCGACACGAGTTTGCTGCTGTTGTCTAATCAAAAATGTAAAAATACACTTGTAATGTTTTTAAAGTATAGTTGATGAATGTCTGCTGTATAAGATGAGTCATAATTTTTTATGCTGAAAAATTTTGGATCGGAAAATTCAGCGCAGTAAAGAATGTTCGTATAGAGTGTGATACATTGAGCTTGATTTTTACAAGGTTTTATTTAACCTGCTACCACTGTATGTCTATCGTGCGTCGTCAATCATAGATCGAAACTGCTGAGCGAAATTTCGACCACTTCGAAACGACCAATTTCTCAGAAACTTATCACGTGGATCAAGACCCATAGGATAGATAAAAACAGTTCACGTCTTTCTTGCCCTCGGCCTGTGAAAGGGAAGTATGGTCAGTAATGTGGTCAGTAGTGTGGTCAGTAGTGTGGTCAGTAGTGTGGTCAGTAGTGTGGTCATTAGTGTGGTCAGTAGTGTGGTCAGTAGTGTGGTCAGTAGTGTGGTCAGTAGTGTGGTCAGTAGTGTGGTCAGTAGTGTGGTCAGTAGTGTGGTCAGTAGTGTGGTCAGTAGTGTGGTCAGTAGTGTGGTCAGTAGTGTGGTCAGTAGTGTGGTCAGTAGTGTGGTCAGTAGTGTGGTCAGTAGTGTGGTCAGTAGTGTGGCCTTTACTTTCCATAACGTAAGTCAGGTACCAGCCTTAGCGGAGTTCTCATGGATGTTCTACGGACAAGAATTTGGCATTTGAACTTAAGACTTTCGGATTTGCAATCGTATGCTTTGCTATACGACCACAGAGACACCTGGCCAGATGTATTAAATCCATGTCGATTTAGAGGCTTCCGCTTAGGTCGTTGTAAGATGGAAGCATAATATATCAAACTACTCCCCCCCCCCCCCTAATATCAAAATATGGTGGCGCATGTCCGGGGGAGAAGAAAACACCTTTCGGAAACCGACGGCTGATATAAAACATCCCCGTTAATTCATCCAGTTGCTGCCAGTGTTTCTTTCAGAAGTTTTTCTCCGAGGGAGGTAGTTGGGGGGTGGGGGTAGGGGGGGGGGGTCACTTGAAACTTTCATTTGTGGGGTGTGGGGTGGGCGGTAGACATCCCCCCTCCTCCCCCCACCCTCCCCCACTTCAGAAGACGATCCTTAAAGAAACTGCTGTAATCTTAGCATTGCTTAGAAGCCTTTTATGTCAGTGAAAGAAAAAGAGATATGCAGACAGCGATTTATATATAAAGAGAAAGTGTTTTCACTACTACTAACAATATTTACTTATGGTCAATTAAAAAAAATAAGACGCACCGTACCTGCCACAACTTGAAGAGTAATATTTGATGGAATCATAAAAGGGCGATAACTGAAAAAAAAAAATTTTATCCTATTTGTTTTCAAATTAACAATAGTATTATTTAAATATAATATATAATTATGTATAAATTAAATTAATTTTAAAACTATTCTTGTTATTTTTGTTACGGTTAGGAAATCACATAATTTTTAAAACATTGTAAATTCTCTATTCCTAACTGTTTAAACCATTCTTAATTTTTGATCAAATGCAATTTATTTTTACACCACGTAACTCACTTCTCTGTCAAATGTATCAACTTTTCCTCGGCTTCTGTCATGGGGTGGTTGGGGTACAAAATGTCTCTGGAGGTTTTGAAATCGTTACACTGGCAGAGAGATCCAAACTAATAGTTTATTTTCGAGAATAATTTGTTGATAGTCTTGTTCAGTTTATAACGAGTGCATTATATATATATATATATATATATATATATATATATATATATATATATATATATATATATATATATATATATATATATATATATATATATATATATATATATATATATATATATATATTTATATATATGTATATATATATGTGTGTATATATATATATATATATATATATATATATATATATATATGTATATGTGTATATATATTATATAATATATATATATATATATATATAATATATATATATATATATATATATATATATATATATATATATATATATATATACATATATATAAATATATATATATATATATATATATATATATATATATATATATATATATATATATATATATATAATAAAGTATGTTTGTTGGTGTGTGGGTTTGTTTATTCTTTATGCATTACTACACATTTCCTCCGATAACCTACATAACCTAAGGATAATTTCAAATGTTTCATCAGTGAGAGAGATATCTGTCTAGTCTTTTAAACTTTCTTACCTTCATGTGCCGAGGTTTCCCACAATACCACGGGAACTGGTTGACCTCTGTAAGGTTACACATGTCTGTGACGTTGTAGCCAGGTAGTTTAGGGAGGGCCGAGCATAACGTGACCTCTGACCTTGTAGCGTTGGAAAAGGTGGCGATTTCCCAGCGAGTCGTTGTAAACAATCTCTTAAAAAAAAAGAGTTAAATCTAATGCGAAAATGCGAGAGCTATGAGCTAATACAAAAAGTAGAAGAGTTACGAGATAAGGGATAAATTACGAGACTTTAGAGCTAATAAAAACATTAAGAGAGCAAAGATCTACCACAAGAGTTACACGCTAATGAAATAATTATGAGAATTAAGTGTTAAGTAAATACACGACAGGTGAAAAGAAATCTAACCAATCATAAAATTACTCTAACAAACATTATTTAACATTAAGCTGTTACATAAAGAAATAACCAGGGAGCTAAATGGCATATCCCTTATCCTAAAATAATCAACATCCTGTTTACGAATTTAACTTTACTTTTAAAACATTAATTAATATCTTCACCACTTTAAAAAGGCGCCACTCTTCAACCTACAGCCAACCCCCCCCCCCCCCTCCCTCCCAGTTTCAACAGCATTTCTGTCTAAAAATATTATTTGACATTGATCGTAATTACTTATATTGTTCAATTTTATTTACAAATTACAAAAAAAAAAGGTATTTAAACATCAGAAATTACTCTTAAAATTAAACTTAAAAAAAAATACTTTTAAGAAAAGAACCGTCCTGAAGAGTTCTCTGTGATGGGCTATGGTAGCCTTGACCTTTACTGACCCACTCCATGGTAACGGACAAGACGCCAGATACGTCCCGTCTAAATTATCCGTGACGTCAGCAGCGATAGCGGCTTTAAGTGAGTCAGTGACCAGCCACGCCCTGACGCTGGTCCCACCTGGGGAGGTCAAGGTTGGATCATTGTACACCTGCACATACAGGTGTGTCTAATGTTTGTCTTATTGTCTGAGTGTCTGGTCAGTGACCAGCCACACCCTGACGCTGGTCCCACCTGGGGAGGTCAAGGTTGGGTCATTGCACACCTGCACATACAGGTGTGTCTAATGTTTGTCTTATTGTCTGAGTGTCTGGGCAGTGACCAGCCACACCTGGGGAGGTCAAGGTTGGACACCTGCACATACAGGTGTGTCTAATGTTTGTCTTACTGTCTGAGTGTCTGGGCAGTGACCAACCACACCTGGGGAGGTCAAGGTTGGATCATTGCACACCTGCACATACAGGTGTGTCTAATGTTTGTCTTATTGTCTGAGTGTCTGGGCAGTGACCAGCCACACCTGGGGAGGTCAAGGTTGGATCATTGCACACCTGCACATACAGGTGTGTCTAATGTTTGTCTTACTGTCTGAGTGTCTGGTCTGTAAAAAAAAAGTCTTTTTTTTTTCATTTGTGTAATTTTAATGGACACGAGCGAGAAAAGTCTCAAAGGTATTTGAGAGGTGCATAAATTAATTTAAAAATCTTGCACGGCGTAGTTACAATTAATATGGTTATAAAATCCTGTCTTTCTGCTTATTTTTGGACTTTACTAAAGATTGGACGTATTTGATGTTTTTAATATTTTCGGTAACTAAATAAAATTTTTAAAAAAAGCAAAAACAATTTGGTTTTCACGTGTAATGGCGACATAAACAATGGCATCCTGCTATTGGATAGGCCGCCATTGATTTTATTGTACACATTGTAAGCTAAAAATAGAAAACTAGGTCATGGGGTTTTAAATTTGCATTGTTATTTAAAAACTTGATCTGCAAAGTTTTGTAAACAAATAGTTATCGATCACTAAGTTACTGTACAGCCAATCAATATTTGTCTTACGAAAGTGAAACATCCGGTTATAACTTAGGCTTGATAAAAATAAATAGAAATGTAGCCTTAAACTCAACAAATTATTTTCAAGTTCTCTGGATTTGCAACTTTTATAGCATTTATTCTAAAAATATAAAATTTCTAAATTAATTTTAGGCTTAAGTTTTTATTTTTTATTTTTTTTTACGGTCTAAATCTAAAAAGCACGTTTTTACTCCATGTCAACAACATTATAGAAGGAATCTCGTCAACTCGCTCGCCTCCATTACATCGTCAGTTTGCATTGCCATGTTTTCTTGTATATTTTTCTTTATTCATATTTATTTCACACTTCAGTAAGCAGGTAACAACAAATTGCAAAATTAAAAAAAACGTATTCACTTATCCTGAAGACAATCCTACGTTAAACTCTGCACTAACAGTATTCTACTGATCAAACTATACACCAAACTTGAAAGGAATACAGTACGTTGTTTAATTTTGCCAGCAAAAGTACCACTTGCGCTTTGATCATCCCATTGTTCTACCCAGAAAGAAGGGCATAGATGTGAATATACTTTTTTAAAGTATTCACAAGGGGTATAGATGTGAATATACTTTTTTAAAGTATTCACAAGAGGCATAGATGTGAATATACTTTTTAAAAGTATTCACAAGGGGCATAGATGTGAATATACTTTTTTAAAGTATTCACAAGGGGCATAGATGTGAATATACTTTTTTTAAAGTATTCACAAGGGGTATAGATGTGAATATACTTTTTTAAAGTATTCACAAGGGGCATAGTCTTCACTTTTTACTTTCCGACAAGGGAAGTAATCAACATTGTTTTGCCAACAGTTTCTTGTCTGATTTTGATTAGGGAATCTGGTATCAAAAGGGTGTGACCAATGCTGGATATTCTACTCAACTTCTGACATTTTTCGGCTTGACCTTTTTAACATAAAAGTTTTATTACAAACAGCTCGACTTTGATCACACACCAGATACCGGATAGTTTAGTTATTCTCATACGTGGTGGTTATGTTAGAAAAACATGGGAGGCGTAAAACGCTGAGGTTTGTTAAAATATTACTTTAAAAAATAATAACATCTATCAGCAGATGAATAACCAGATTTACTCTATCCAATTGCACAATTTAGTAAATATGACATTACCTATTGAAATTTTCTACCCTTGAACACATCAGGAAATATGACATTACCTGTTGTAATTATCTCCCATTGAACAACTCAGTAAATATGGCATTGCCTGTTGTCAGTAAATATGACATTACCTATTGTAATTCTCTCCCCTCTCCAATTGAACAACTCAGTAAATATTCCATTACCTATTGTAATTCTCACCCATTGAACAACCCAGTAAATATGACATTACCTTTTGTAATTCTCTCCCCTCCCCATTGAACAACCCAGTAAATATTCCATTACCTATTGTAATTCTCTCCCCTCACCCATTGAACAACTCAGTAAATATTCCATTACCTATTGTAATTCTCTCCCCTCCCCCATTGAACAACCCAGTAAATATGCCATTACCTATTGTAATTCTCTCCCCTCTCCCATTAAACAGCACCACTTGAATGTTGATGATGTCCCCTAGTCTGAACGTGCTGGAGTCATTGACTAAAACCACTTTGGAGTTGTCCGCTGACGCGATGTCTCTGATATCCCGTAGAGGTGGGTGGGACAGGAAGTCTTTCTCCCAGGGGTAGAGCTGGGGGTGGGGGGCTGGCATCATCAGCTCCTTGTGGTTGAAGGCGCAGCATCTGTGGGGGGGGGGGGATAAAATTTTGTTATAACCTAAATCTTTCAAACAGCAAAAAACGACACCATACAGTCAAGTCTTTCATTTTAATAATTTATGTCCGATCACTTTGTTTTGTAAAATTAAACCTTTCACTTAAAACATCGTTAAATTTCGTTCCATTACATAACACCATGTCATAGTGGAGTTTTATTTCAAACATATAGTTGTATGTTATAGTAATGGTAAATACATCATGTGATAACAAATACAAGATATAAGAAGTATTGGTTTACAAGACTAAATGAAGGTGTTTTGGTGACGCACGACTCACTGTGACGCAAGGACCATCCTAGAGATGGCGTCACTGGTGTTGTTAGACTCCGACCTCCAGTACTCCAGTGGGTGTTCATGGACGTCTTTACACGCGGGGTTGTGGGTTATAGACACAGATTTACACCTAAATGGGAGATTTACACAGATTTACACCTTAATGGTAGATTTACACAGATTTACACCTAAATGGGAGATTTACACAGATTTACACCTAAATAGGAGATTTACACAGATTTACACCTAAATGTGATATTTACACAGATTTACACCTAAATGGGAGATTTACACAGATTTACACCTAAATGGGAGATTTACATAGATTTACACCTAATAAGAGGATTACAAAGATTTACTTTTAAATGGAGCATTTACACAAATTTACATTGTGATTGGATATTTACATATATTTCCATCTGAATGGGAGGATTTCACAGCTATATATTTAAGTTTATGATTTACTTAGATTTAAATTAAAATTGGATATTTATAAAGATTTACATCTGAATGGATGATTTACACAAATGTATATCTCAATGGAAAATGTACACCGCTTTACATTAGCATGGGAAACAATCACTTCAATGGTAGGTTAACACACATATTTATCTAAATAGGAAATGTATACATCTTTACAACTAAGAGATTTATACATATTTACTTCTAATAGAAGGTTCTCACAGATGTACGTGTATATGTGAGATTTACACAGATTTATATCTATATTTAAGATCTACTCTGGTTTACAGCGAAAAAGGGAGATAAAAATCTAATTGGGTACTATACATAGATTTATATCGTAATGGGAAATGTTCACAAAATTACATCTAACTGGGAGTTTTATACATATTTACATCTAACTTAATGATTTACCCAGATTTACATATTAATAGAAGAGTTGCACACTGTATGTCTAATAGGAAGATTTATAAAAATTGACATTTAAATGGAAGATTTACAATGATTGACTTTTAAATGGAAGATTTACAAAGATTGACATTTAAATAGAAAATTTGCCAAGTTTAACATCTAAAAGGAAGATTTATACAATTTTCTTTCGAAAAAAAAATGTTCATCAGATTATCCCATATTATCCCAAGGTCTCAAATTTTTATAATTTTTTGATATGGTTTAGCTTTTGGGCACTGAATGAAGGAATGACTATGGATTTTTTTTTAAAATCAATACTTTTTTAAATATCGATTTTTTAAAAAACGTCCCATAAATGGGACGCTAGCAACGAACGGCCCCATGTACATTTATTGAAAAATAAAATCATTTTTCACGAAATATGGTTAATCACGCGAAAATTAAGCTGTGTACTGATTTTGTATTGTTAGACCAATGATTTAATTATTTAGGACAGCTAAAAATACTGATAATGATCAATTGGGTTAGCCATACCATGGTCTAAAATGCAGAAATTATGTTCAAAAGTCTAGTTTTCTTTCAATCTAGCATCCATCAAAGTGAACAACACTTGGAAATAAGTAAAGGTGTGACTAGTACATCTAATTATACACACATGATCACAAATATTGTTATTATTCATTGAAACTGTAATATAATTAAATATAAATAATTGATTTTTTTGGGGGGCGTACTTGAAATTTTCAGGGGTGGGGACTTAAATTTCAGGGGAAGGGTGGACATTGGTAAAAGTATGTTTTGTATATAAATTCCAATTTCTTCTGGGGGCAGAGCCCCCCCCCCCCCCCTCCTCCGAAATGATGCCTGAAAGAAACTCTGCCCTTAGTGAAAAAAGAGTGCAAAAGATGTTCCGGTCCAGTCCCAGATGTCATCCAGCCATCTTCTCTTACCGCCGCTATCCCCCCCCACAGGCGTACATTAGGACATCAGATATCTTATTTCTAGGGCAAGGATCCGTCTCTGGGGGCTTGTATTGAGTGTTCATGGCTCTCATCCATGTATTCACTTCACTATGCAAACAGCTCCCAATCTAACACCAGGAATCTCCTTTAAAAGTTAACAAAGTAAAACTTGTATCGGGAAACTTTGGAGGGGAATATTACTGGGGCATGACAACTGTACACAGCTAATTCACATTTCTGCTATATGTAGCTTGAGCTATTTTACTTATATGAAAAGTGTTAACCAACCCCCATGACTCAATCGTTTCACCTGAATCGTGACCATTGTTATTATTCTGGTTTGTTATAATTTTAATATCACGCGCTACTACATTTACAGCAGTACTAAATTAGTTTGTATTCAATGGTATTAAATACTTCAGTAAGTGTAATTCTGAAAACTTACAAATAAAATGTAAGTTTTTCGATATTTGCAATTTTTTATACAATAATATATAAGTATATATAAGTCAAGGTCATAATTAAATATCTATAAATACTACTTAACACCCCAAAGTCATCAGTTATCAAAGTCAACAATTGTTTTACCATAAATAACCATTTAACATAAATATTTGCATCTGTGTTTCTCGCTAGTGTCCAATAAATATGACGTTTGTGTAACAATTTACATGGGGCCATTCGTTGCTAGCGTCCCACTTATGGGACGCTTGTTGTACACTTGATATAACGAAGTAGTAAAAAAAAATTCTTATCCTTAAATTTTTAGCAGATAGAAATATTTTACTGCTACAAGTTTCAAATGTATTTTGCACTTAAAATGTTAATATTTTAGAAGATATGCATTTTCCTGTGCGCATGTTTTCTTTTTTCCGCCATTTTGACAAGTCCTGCAAATCCGGCACTGTAACATTTTTCGAAATTAATTTTTTTCACAAAACACACACACATTCAATAGTCTAACCATTTTCAAATACAATGAAACATAATTTGTGTTTTAACTAGTTTTTAGTAAATTTTGGCAATTTTGTTTACAAGCGTCCCATAAGTGGGACGCTAGCAGAATATGGGTTATGCTCAGTCGTGTGGGAATAAAATGCCATGTTGTTTTGATGTGAATATATCGTGCTTTAGGTTGAAAGTTGACTCTACATTATCATATGACCTTCTGATAATCATAAGGTAATGTAGACCTACATGGATTTTTTTATTTACCCGCCCCACTCCTCGTGCACACGCTTATGCACACACACACACACACACACACACACACACACACACACACCCAACACACACTTTTAAATTACATCCATTAATACCATACAGGCAAGAATTCTAGAAATGAACTGGATAGATCGGGGTTCAAGTTCGGTCGCTCTATAATTCTAAAAGAATCTTACAGTGCAGAGACAAAAAGATCATTAGTAATTACAAAAACTTTTAATTAGACTAAACCTTTCTAACTTTTCTGTGACTTCGTTGACCGTTATAGCTGTACCGTCTAAGGAGGGCCACGCATCTGTATCTGAAGTATCTGAGTAAAGATAAAATATCTTTATAAAAAATCTTGAACAAAATTAGAAAAAAAATCAGATGTATTGGAAATAAGAAACTAACTAGATGTATTGGAAATAAGAAACTAACTAGATGTATAGGAAATAGGAAACTAATTAGATGTATTGGAAATAAGAAACTAACTAGATGTATAGGAAATAGGAAACTAATTAGATGTATTGGAAATCAGAAACTAACTAGATGTATAGGAAATAGGAAACTAATTAGATGTATTGGAAATAAGAAACTAACTAGATGTATAGGAAATAGGAAACTAATTAGATGTATTGGAAATAAGAAACTAACTAGATGTATAGGAAATAGGAAACTAATTAGATGTATTGGAAATAAGAAACTAACTAGATGTTTAGGAAATAGGAAACTAATTAGATGTATTGGAAATCAAGAAACTAACTAGATGTATAGGAAATAGGAAACTAATTAGATGTATTGGAAATAGGAAACTAATTAGATGTATTGGAAAAAGAAAACTAATTTCATGTATTGGAAATAGAAAACTAATTAGATGTATTGGCAATAAGAAAATAATTAGATGTATTTGAAATAGGAAACTAATTAGATGTATTGGAAATAGGAAAATAATTAGATGTATTGGAAATAGGAAATTAATTAGATGTATTGGTAATAGAAAACTAATTAGATCTATTGGAAATAGAAAATTAATTAGATCTATTGCAAATAAGAAAATAATTAGATGTATTGGAAATAGGAGACTAATCAGATGTATTAGAAATAGGAAACTAATTAGATGTATAGGAAACTAATTAGATGTATTGCAAATAAGAAACTAAATTGCTGTATTGGAAATAGGAAACTAATTAGATGTATTGGTAATAGGAAACTAATTAAGAGCGTCTGGCGAGGATATTGATTAGTATTTAATCGATGCAAATCGATTTAGCTAAGTAAACGAATTAGAGGGGAACACAGAAAAAGATGTTTACACAGTTCAAAGTGGGAATTTTAAAAAAGCTTTTTTTAGTAGAATTAACAATGCTCTGGCAATAAAATAATAAACTTATAACTATGAAAACGACATATAATTATATATATATATATATATATATATATATATATATATATATATATATATATTTATTTATATATATATATATATATATATATATATATATATATATATGTATATATATGTATATATATTAATATATATTAATATATATTAATATATATTAATATATATTAATATATATTAATATATATTAATATATATGAATGTTATCTAACCATTATGCGACGTTGATTTATTTTCAACAGGTGTTTCATTAGGCATTTTGGAATATGTTTTCACATTGCCTGTTTTGTTGAAGTTATGTCCCGCTTCTAGTGGCCGAATAATGAAACTACTCCTGGGGATTTGATCAAAGATATCATGGAATCTGAAATACATGACAAAGATGAAAAATATAACAAGTGATTAAGTGGAGACGCTTTGAAAAATATATGGCTAGAAAATGTATTGTGAATAAATTTCAATGTACGGAACAACATATGTGTTTTGTTAAGATTTACAAAGGGTTTAATTTTTTTCATTTTTCCCTTGGATTATCTGAGTCCACCCAGCTCTAATGGGTACCTGACTTATATTACATTAAGTGAAAGCGGCTGGTCATAGTGATGTCCACACCATCTGTTCATATGTCGAGTTCACAGAAACGATCTCTACCTCATTTGCCACAGTGAAACGCTTCGTTCAAAATGACAAAACGACAACCGAGCAATTTCGATTGTTGTTCAATGTTACAACCGTGAACAAAGGACTGCGTTAAGCGAGTCAGAGTTAAGTTTGGAAAATCCAACCCATTAGCCCGCTTGGCATATATTGACCTTTAAACGAGTGCAAACGGGTTTGGGTAAATATCATCTGATCGAATGATTTGGAAACTATCGACTGATTGAGTTATTATTTTACTTGTGTTGGCTTTGTATAGAATGTATTGATTGTGTGCTAGTAGTGGCTTTAAGCAACCAACGCCGTACTGCATGACTTCCTAGGTCTCAACAATCACATTTCGATCTGGTGTCACTTAAATATTTAAACAGCCGCTAGATAATGCATTCACAGTGCACTAAGAGTAGATCTAACATTAACACTGAACAGTTTTGACAATTTTTAAATTTGAAAACGACCAGGATGATTTTTTTATTTTAATTTTAATATGATGGATGACTTGAAGATGAGCAATGTTTCTATGTGAATAGTGTAGTTTTAAGGAAGGGCTAAAAATTATCCACGGTGGTTTGACTACATTACTACCGTATCTAAATATGACACCATTTTAAGCTTATATAAAACTTATGGGGACGTTTGGTCTACACATTTCTTTCCATTTACCGCAAAGATAATGATAAATGCTTTATAATTTCCTCTTCAGACCAACGGAACATAGTGTGAGGAGTCGTCCAACATAAGAATGTATCAAGTTCAGCGTGTTGTTTACAAAACGACTTGTTGACTCCATATTCAACCTGCTTTTTTCACGATTTACTTCCATAACGTGTGTCCTCTCTATAAAAATCTGCAAAGCAGCAGTTGTTTGTTTTTGGAGTTGTCTCTCCTAGTTTGGCTGCTGTCCCCATCTAATGAGCCTCATCTGGGTGGGAAATAAACTCTGGTTTATAAACTCTGCCACCAGACCTTAAAATCCCTTACCCATCCAACTGAAACAGTAGTTGACGTTAAGTTGTTATCAAATGGAAGCCCTACCTTAACAAGATGCCCACAGCAATCACACACGAGACAAGGCATGCGACGTAGCACAGTTTTTTGGTGAGGACAGGCATGGGGCTGGTGCTGAAAGTAAGGGAAGTAACCAGATATGTAATACATGTGTAAGGGAGACAATTGTAAGGGAAGTCATGTAGTTGAAAGTAAGGGAAGTATCCAGATATGTAGGTAATATATAATTAAGGGAGATAATTGCAGATGATAGTCATTAAGTTGATGCTGAAACGAGTCATATAATCTATATATATAATTCTCTTCTTGGAGACGATAGAAAACACCAAGCTGTTAGCGCGCTCCCTACCTCCCCCACCCCTACATGGTCTGCTTAGCTGTGGTTCATGCTTAATGTTTACAATCATAGAGCCGGGTTTAGTTACGGCTATTAGGGGGAGATAATTTAGTTTGATTCGATTTTAAACTTAGGGGGAGTAACTAAGAGGAATAAATTTCACGGGGGTGGGGAGGGGAGGGGAAAAGAGGGGGTGGGGTTATCGTCCTTAACGAGCTACTGATAGTGTTTTAAAGCAAATATTTTCAGTGGCAGCGTTGGTACTGTCCAATTCACAAATTATGAATTACTGTAAAGTAGAAAATAAAACAACTAAATAGCGGCGTATCATATGCCGCAGGTCGGCTCGTAATTTATAATAGAAGTGTTTAATTAAGGAAAGGGCTTGGTCGAATGGTGGACCGTAGAAATGCTAACCCGAAAGTCTCGAGTTCGAATCCCGGGCTCGAGTCTGTATGACGTCCCTGAGTCCACCCTGTTTAGAGTGTTACATGTTAGGGAAACATGTCGGTTGGGTATAGTGACCCCCCCCCCCCCCCCCATTTATGTCGAGGCCGTTTGAAACAGATGAACTCTACTTCATAAGCCACATGTGTCTTGGACACGAACGGGAGAAGATAATGTTGAAGCTCGAAAATACCTACAATATTGTCGAATAAATTTATTCTTTCCTTGGCTGTGGGTGGTTTTATGCTATTGTTACAGTTTCCAGATCCCGTGGACGGCAGAAAGATATTGTAGAAGAATGTACATGCAAGTGTTCTAAAAAGTTATTTGCTTGAAATTTCCGGGTGGGGGGGGGGGGGGGGGGGGCGGACTAAAATTTCCAGGGGGGGGGGGGGCGGGGCGGACGCTGGTGAAAGTTTTAGAGGCAAATGCTTAATCGAAAAACGAAGATGGCTAAAAGGGTCATGTTTTTAAAATTAGGCTAGATTATAACGCAGAAATGACGTTTAACTGGACGCCTCAAGGAAAACAATGGGCCAAAGGAGACAAAAGAGCCCGGCAAAAGTGGAAAGATAATTCTATGGCGGCCTTGATCTTGGGCACAACATGGAGTAGATGAGGATAGCCTTGCATTAAAAGCCGTATATGATCATGTAAATTTGGAAAATACATTTTTAAAGGTAGATTTTTCCAACTTTCATTTATTTGGACAAAAAGTTGTTTGTTTTGATTTTTTGTAGTCGTGGGGGGGGGGGGGGGGAGAGGAGGGAGAAGGGGGAGCTAATAGGAGTTTTAAGATGGCGTAAGTGGGGTGTAATAAAAGAAAATGATGGGAAGCTTTGCTTAAAACAAAAGTCGATTATGCGTGGTCAAAGACAAGGCATATGAAGGGATGGTGTGGTCGGCACTATGCTCTTTCGCCTTAAAGCATTTGTCGAATAGTCCAAGGCGTGCCTTTCTTGACTAAATAATACGCAATAGTAAAATTAGTCAGAAACATATCCTCACACCATCCCCACAACAACCCCACACTATCCCCACACCATCCATACACCATCCCCACACCATCCCCACACAATCCCCACACCAATCCCACACCATCTCGACATAATCCCCACACCAATCCCACACCATCTCGACATAATCCCCACACCAATAACACACCATCTCGACATAATCCCCACACCAATCCCACACCATCTCGACAATTTGTTTTTCAATTTTGTGGGGTGCGGGGATGGTGTGGGGATGGTGTGGGGATGGTGTGGGGGTGCTGTGGGGATGGTGTGGGGGTGCTGTGGGATTGGTGTGGGGATTATGTCGAGAAGGTGTGGGATTGGTGTGGGGATTATGTCGAGATGTATTCGACAATTAGAGTTGAAGTGCAGGGAATATAATATTCGATACAAAGTGTATGAACGATACCTGGAAACAAGCCAGATGGATATATGGGGATGTTGCTTTCGACTTATAAATCAAAACGTGCTGATCGTATCTACGCTTTGTAAAACATCTGAACATCGTCAACTTCTTTAATATTATCAATCTATAAATTATTTTTAGCTACCTATGTATATATATATATATATATATATATATATATATATATATATATATATATATATATATATATATATATATATATATATATATATATATATATATATATATATATATGAATTTGCATGTATTACATTTACTAGTTTAAACATCCTTACCTTTATGTATATTTTCTGCCGAAATGTGAAATCCGCGTACTCCTCTTCCTTAGTCAGTAGATATTTGACATGTTTGCAGACTACTTTGTGCTGTAGTTTGTGTTGTAAACGAATGTAGTCGTCCGATTCGTCACCTGATCGAATATCACTTAGGATGTTTGACTGACGCGGTGTGTCTGACGCTGCGACTACATGCCGGTTCACTAACAGCTGCGTCGTAAGCAGCGCTTAGCGTTAGATTCTCACCTGAACATATTTTCTCTCAAGGTAGATTTCTAGAGTATGTAATAAAGAATAGTTCGGTAAAGGGGTTGACCAAAAAGTTGTAATGTTTAGCGCACATATAGGTTCGGCCGGACAAGCTATTAATAACACTTGTTTTTAATTTGGTTAATGAGAGGTTACTACCCCCCCCCCCCCCACACACACTACCACCTCCCCCGGCCCCGTGAAACATGTACATGTATGTACGTATGTATGTATGCATGTTATTATGCTTTTATGTACGCAGATTAAAGGATTCGGTATTCTAAAACATATTCTATTTTTTATTTCCATTATCAGATTAATCTCATTGATAAACTGATTCATTCAACACCGTCAATTAAAAAAGCATCAAAGACAAACACATAAAGTAATTCCACGCCGGGGTTTTGCACTGAATACCTGTAAAGTGGTGCACTGGCGCATTACCGAACCGGTTACAATCATCAAGCTAAATTTAAATTTGTTTCATAGTTGCTCCCCAGATTCTTGTTTTTTACTACACTAATATGTTTGTGTTCACATGTGATGTGTGTGTGGGTTTTTTTTATATCACGTTACCCAAAATATGTCTTTAAATAAACCGGGAGCGATCTCCCCTAAACTTTCTCGAATATTCTTTTATAAAAAAACAGGGGATGGGAACTCGGGATATAGACATGAATTTCAATCCATTTTAAATACTTAAACTTTTTAAAATAGAATAAAATCTCGTAGAAAAAAGAATTGCACACATGTGAACGCCAAATAAAACGTGCATAATAGTGCGGAATATTATTAGTACTTTAAAAATTTACATTCGTTTTTTGAGAAATCGGAAATAGCGTAAATTAGTTCTTTCAATCAACGGAAATTACTCAAAATTTGACAGAAGGTAGAAAATTAGATCTTTTACTAACATGTGAAATTTCATTTATCTATCTGAAATAATACTCAAGTTATAGGCTTTTTAAAAATTCAAAGTAGAAAAAGCAACACTTCCTGTTATCGGAAATCGCTCAAAAGTTGATACGGATCTACGATTTGTATAAAATACTTATATATGAAATTTCATCAACCTAGCTGTAACGGTACTCAAGTTATAGTGTTTACACACAGACACACACACACACACTGACATACGGACAGAATTGCCAAGTCCAGTTTTTCGACTCGATAACGCATAAAACGCCAAAATGTTTATATATTTGTATTTATAATTTTTGCCTGATTAAAATAAGTCCTCTATACTCCGGATGTGATGAAGAACTGAGGAGTAAAACGGTGAAAATTGTCAAAACTTCATGTTATTTTTGTGCACGATTACAATACTTTCTCTATATTTTGTATATACGAGAAAGTAAAAAGTTTTAATTTACAATTTCGCAATGAATGATATTATGCTAGCCATTTATTTTATTCATAAAAAACGTTTTAATAACAAGTCTTTATGTAATAATGCACAAAAAAAGCAGAAAATAAATGAGTTTCTTTAAATATATAATAATACACTATTTAAATAACCATAAAAAAAAACAACATTGGTCTCTTCCTAATTATCAGTAAAGGTATGTAATAAACAACGAAAAAAATATAAGTTTTCTTGGCTCATTTGTTTGTACGAATTAAGGTGGGTTTGTGTAGAGAACGAGTGAAGAGGGATGAATAGAGGAGAATGTTGTTTGTACTTGGTACCCTGTTCCATTCGTACTTGTTCAGTTCTCGTGCCGTGAATTGTGAGAGCCTCGTTTGTATCTGGTGTATTATAAGGTGTGTGTGAACGTGTGTGGTCGACTCAGTTTCGTCCAGATCTCTCGGTGTAGGTTAGGTCTATACTGTTAGTTAGGCTCTGTGGTTTTTGTACTAGAGTTCTTATTTTGTGTTTAGAATAGACTGTGTTAGTGTAAATAGTGTAGATATTAATAAATTCTTCTATTTTTAACGAGGCTTTTAATTCAGTCGTGTTTTGTAACCCGTTTGTGGTTGTTTCGTCTTATATGTTGTGTGACGCACTGGACCACCCGTATCCATGTTCGCAACATTTGTGTGTGTGTGAGGGGGGGGGGGGTGTAGTTGGACTTTTAAGAAGTTTTATTTGGGGTGTAATAAATGGAATGTATATGAAACCTTGCTTGAAGCGAAAGTTGGTAACGTCTGGTTAAAGCATCGTTAATGGATGTTTTTATAATAGTGAACCACTATCACATACTATTAATCTATCACATACTATTAGCACTATCGCACACTATTAGAACTATCACATTCTATTATAACTATCACATACTATTAAAAATATCACATACTATTAGCACTATCGCACACTATTACAACTATCACATACTATTAAAACTATCACATACTATTAGAACTATCACACACTATTAGAACTTTCACACACTATTAGAACTATCACACTATTAGAACTATCACACACTCTTAGAACTATCACACACTATTAGAATTATCACATTCTATTACAACTATCACATACTATTAAAACTATCACATACTATTAGAACTATCACACACTATTAGAACTTTCACACACTATTAGAACTATCACACTATTAGAACTATCACACACTCTTAGAACTATCACACACTATTAGAACTATCACATTCTATTACAACTATCACATACTATTAAAACTATCACATACTATTAGAACTATCACATACTATTAGAACTATCACCTATTACACCACCTAACACCATTCAACCTACGACGATTGCTTTTTTTTACCACTTGTAGCGTGTGTTATTTTGTTCGACTCGTTGGGAAGTTTGTAAAATATAAAAGCTGTAATAAACTGTTAAAGAACGACACGCTTCAAAGTCTGCTTCGAAGATTACGCAAACGATTTCAATTTTTTTTTACACAGGTTTGAATTGAATTCGGAATTTTTGAAGTAAAAAAATTATTTAAATTTCACTTACACTTGATGTAAGATTTACATCAACATCCGATCCGAATTAAAACATAAAACAATACACACAGTGCACCGATCTATGTTACGTACTCTCGTCAAATAGAAGGCAGTGTTTCTTCCAGACTTTTTTCTCCGGGTGGGGGGGGGGGGTCAACATTTTCCGGGGGGGGGGGGGGGCTCTGCTCCCTCCACCCCTGAAGAGATGCCTGGAAGACACTGATAGAAGGACAGAAATGCACTGAAGAAAGCTTTAAATACCATTGGGAGTTAAATAAAGGAAACAAGTAGACGTTTAGACAGGTTCGGTGGGTGTATTCGATACCTCGAAAAAAAGGTGTTGGATGAATTTAATACTTTGTGATTAAGTGTATTGAATATATTCAATTTTCATCTTAGCGATTTTTTTTTTCGATACTGCATTGTATTTATTTTATCGTAGTACCACCGCGGCGACTATATGGCGATTATTGGCATTTATACAAGATCATTCATGGGTGAAACCCTTCATGTGCCAAGTTTCAAGATTGGCCCCTCGATTTGTCTGTGTATTGGGCTTAGATAAGTTAGAGCAGGGGTTCCCAACCCTGTGCCACGGGCGCCATGGCGCCCGCCGAACGATTAGTATGTGCCCGCCTCTCACTATTCGACAGAATTTTTTTCATAAACATTATTGAAAGGTTGAAGGGGATGGAAATCGAAAGTTTGGGGGGGGGGGGGGGGTGCAAATCGAAAGTTTGAGGGGGGGAGGGTGCAAATCGAAAGTTTTGTCCCCGGGTGACGGGAAGGGTCGCTACGCCTCTGGAAGGAGTTTGCCGATTTAAAATAGGTGGTGCCCGCCACCCTACCGATATTTTAGAATGTGCTCTAGAGTAAAAAAAGGTTGGGAACCCCTGAGTTAGAGCCACGTTACGTGCTGCTATAAAGCGATATTACCGAGCCCATATATATATATATATATATATATATATATATATATATATATATATATATATATGTATGTATTTATATATACATATGTATGTATTTATATATGTATGTATATATTTATATATAGCCTATAAATACATGAATTAATATTTATATATTCAATTTAAAAGTTTGCATACCCTTACCTGAATGTATATTTACTGCCAAAAAGTAGAATTGATTAACTCCTCGTTAGTAGATATTTGACTTGGGTCGTAAATTTGTGAACGTGTTTGTACTGGGTTCTTAAGTTTGTGTTATGAACGAATCTAGCCGTCTCATTGGTCACCTAATCGAGTGCACGAACGTTTGAATGACGATGTTGACGGACGCCGCAGACCGTGATCAAACGTCGTTTCACTGGCACCAACGTTGCCGGCAGCAATATACGATAGATTCTTGCCGGCAGCGATATGCTATAGATTCTTGCCGGCAGCGAAATGCGATAGATTCTTGCCGGAAGCGATATGCGATAGATTCTTGCCGGCAACGATATGCTATAGATTCTTGCCGGCAACGATATGCTATAGATTCTTGCCGGCAACGATATGCTATAGATTCTTGCCGGCAGCGAAATGCGATAGATTCTTGCCGGAAGCGAAATGCGATAGATTCTTGCCGGCAGCGAAATGCAATAGATTCTTGCCGGCAACGATATGCTATAGATTCTTGCCGGCAGTGATATGCGATAGATTCTTGCCGGAAGCGATATGCGATAGATTCTTGTCGGTAACGATATGCGATAGATTCTTGCCGGAAGCGATATGTTATAGATTCTTGCCGGCAGCGATATGCGATAGATTCTTGCCGGCAGCGATATGCGATGTATTCTTGCCGGCAACGATATGCGATAGATTCTTGCCGGTAACGATATCCGATAGATTCTTGCCGGCAGCGAAATGCGATGTATTCATGCCGGCAGCAATATGCGATAGATTCTCGCCTGAACACATTTTCCCTCGAGTAGGTAGCCAAGTCTAGTCCTGTAATGGGGTCGACAGACATGTTTTACGTTTGTGCCCAAGACACATGGGCAGATCAAGTTGAGTTCATCTGTTTCAATATTATCGGCATTCAAGAGGCTAATGTGGTCAGCCCTATTCCCACCCGCCTTTGTTTCCCTAACGTGAGGCCACGATGCCCCGTGCATATAAGATTCACTAGCTATTAATTATACATTGTTTTAATTGGTTAATGAGAGTTTTGCCTCCCCCCCCCCCCCCCCCACACCACCGCCCGTTTGAAACTGCACACAATCCACTAAGAGCGTCCGCACACACAAGAACAAACACTGGCACGCACGCAGACATGAAACCACACACTTATAAAACATACACATCTAATTCCTAAGATTATTTTGTCTAAGAAACCTTTGTGGCAATCGACATGAAACTCTCAGAAGATGTAACCAATTCGTGAGAGCCGATGCCGCACAATATAGCCGACTGTCTTCATTGAACACGTCAAATCACACAGACATGCAATTTGGCTTCCCAAAATTGTCACAAACTAAATTTCTGGCGACCCGCAGTATCAGCTCCCAGTACTCACCAACCGGATGTTTGTCGCTCATGACGTAGATAGACCATGGAGCAAGATGGCGCTGTACGGCCAAAACGTAATGTAGTTCCAGAGATGGAACGTGCACGGTCCGCAATTCACGAAATAAACTATTTTAGGCACATTTGTGCTGTTTTCCGATGCCATGCTTGGTTTTCCAACTGGGTAAAATAGATCTTCAAGGTTGGGCGACGTACGGAATTATATATATATAGATAGATGTTCAGCTGCCACGAAAGTATACGTCTGTTCACGTTTAAAACATTCCGCACTAAATACTACTTAATCCCATTGCATCGAGCGTTACACAGTTCACATGCAGGTCTCTTAATCTGGAGCGGTGGCGTAACAGATCAGTGGGGGACCGTCAACATTTAAAGATTTGGGGGGCCCTTACCCCCGAAACCAGTAGCGTAGCGAGGGGGGGGGGGGCGGGGGGTGACATATAGGGGGCGCCAAAATGGTTGGAAAAATAAATTGAAAGGTTGAGGGGGGTGCAAATTGAAAGTTTGAGAGGGGGTGCAAATCGAAATCTTGAGGGGGGGGGGGTGCAAATCGAAATCTGGAAGGGGGGTGCAAATCGAAAAGTTTGTCACCGGGCGCCGGGAAGGGTCGCTACGCCTCTGCCCGAAACGTACGCAAGTTTTTGCGGTAGTGGCTACAGCGTATATCAAAAGAAGGGTAATAAGTGATACTCTTTACTATAGTTCTTTATAATATTTAATAACGTCTTTTCAATTTTATTTTCTCAAAGAATATACTTGTTATATAAAATATATACTTGCTATTTTTTGTTTCTTATAAAAAGTAAATATATTTTATGATACACGATATAAAGCATATCGCACGTTTACAGAAATAACCTAATATAAAAGCGCATTATGCACAAACGAAAAATTAAACTCTACACATATTTGAAATTGAAAAGCTGCAAATACCAAATTTTTTTTTTCTAGTCGATTGGATGACTTTAATTCCAACAATTTTTAACAGATGGAAGTGTATGAAACTATTATGTTTATTGTACCAACAGCAGCATCGATGCGTTTATATAGATTTTTGTTTTACTACAAATACGGAAATTATGTTTTTCCGTATCAGTGAGGTGTAAAACGTCGAGATTTGTAAAAATCTGGATTTTTTTTTTGCACGATTACAAGACTTTCTCTATACTTCGTATATACGAGAAAGTAAAAAAAGCTAAACTCCTACTCCTATGTTTTCTTAACCAAAAAGGTCCGGAAAAACATAATTTTGCAATCTTGTCTGTGTGTGTGTGTGTCTGTGTGTCTGTGTGTGTGTCCGTGTGTAAACACGATAACTTGAGTACCGTTACAGCTAGGTTGATGAAATTTCATATATAAGTATTATATCAAAATCGTAGATCCGTATCAACTTTTGAGCGATTTCCGACAACCGGAAGTGGTACTTTTTCTACTTTGAATTTTTCAAAAGCCTATAACTTGAGTACAATTTCAGATAGATAAATGAAATTTCACATGTAAGTAAAAGATCTAATTCTCTACCTTCTGTTAAATTTTGAGTAATTTCCGTTGACCGGAAGTAGTAATTTACGCTACTTCCGATTTCTCAAAAAACTAATGTAAATTTTAAAAGTACTAATAATATTGCGCACTATTATGCGCTTTTTTATTTCGCGTTCACTTGGTGTGCAATTAATTTGTCTACGAGATTTTATTCTATTTTTAAAACTTTAAGTATTTAAAATGGATTAAAAATCATGTCTATAGCCCGAGTTCCCATCCCCTGTTATCTATCTATCTATCTATATATATAAAAAGCAATGTATGTTTGTGTGTGTGTGTGTGTGTGTCTGTGTGTCCTTTATGCATTACTACACCTCTCATCACATCGCCGTGAAACTTTGGGAAGTTGTTGAAAATATTCCTGGGGAGGTTTCTGCGAAAAAAAAAATTTCAAATTCGCAGGGGTGGCGCCCCGACAGGGCGCGATTTGTTTTTTTCTATATACGGTATATAAAAATAAAAGTTGATTTTGGTTTGGCATCGTTCATCCGATAGCCATGAGACTTTGGGGAGTTCATTATACCACTCTAGGGAAGGGTTCTGTAAAAAAATCATTTTTAATATCGCAAGGGCGGCGCCACGGGAGGGTCCGATTTTTCACCATATACGGTTTATAAAAATAATAAAAGTGAATTACAGTGACATCGTTCACACGATCGCCATCAAACTTTGGGAATATGTTGAGAATGTTCCTGGGGAGGTTTCTGCTTAAAATACATTTTCAAATTTGCAGGGGTGGCGCTCCAGTAGGGCGCGATTTGTTTTCTCTCTATAAACGGTATATAAAAAATAAGAGTCGATTGCAGGTTCCCACTGTTCATCCAATCACCGTCAAACTTTGGGGAGTTTATTAGAGCATTTCAGGGAAGGGTTCTGTAAAAAAAATCCTTTTTAATTTCGCAAGGGCGGCGCCACAGAAGGTTGCGATTTTTCACCATATACGGTTTATAAAAATAAAACTCGGATGCGGTTCATCTGAGTGCCATAAAACTTTGGAAAGTAGATGAGAATACTCCCGAGAATATTTCTGTGGAAAAAAAAAAAAATTTCCCCATGGGCGGCGCCATGGAGGGTACACTGTTCGTCAACAACGGTTTGGCGCCCAGAGTTTTAGAGTGCCTAAGTTGGCACTTGGCATCCGTTAATTCGAGCGTCCTGCATAGCGAGTAAGGTGTACTACTCTATTCAGCGGTAAAACTACAACAGGCTTCTAAAAATAACTTTGTGACGCGAAGGAAATCCTCCTGTCCGGTTTCGTCACCTTGCGAAAGATGAAAAATTAACTTTTTGAGAGCCTACTGTAGAGTTTCGTCACTTTGTGAATGATGTAATAAGCATCTATTCGTAGACGATCCAATCAGAAGTTGAGATCGAGCATCTAATAATACACCATTAGTAACGCTAGCATATTGCATCAGTCATACTGATGTTTAAAACACGTCAAATACTTTTTTACGTGTTAAAGAAAAAAAGCCTGTTCATTTGTGGCACTTTAGCGAATGATGAAATCTGCATCATTATTAACAGGATGCTATTTGGCACGATGGCGCCTATTACTTTTAAGGAGCCAGGGGTCGTACGCCGCGCCTATGCGGTAGTGTAATCGGGGGGAGGGGGGGGGGTGGGGGCCCTGAGAACGCCCCTCTACGCTCTGACACAGAGGCGGTCACCGAAGTGTGTTACCAAATTATTTCGGTGAGTGATTAATGTACACTCAAGGTTTTCATGCCGTAGTGTAGGTAAACCAGTGTCCTGATATTTATGATCCAAGAACAGGCATTGTTTACATTTAAATAACTCATTTTTAGAAAAGAAGGTCACGCGTCTAAGAACATATAATTATAATTGATAACGCGTTGGTGAAATCCTAATATATTTCGTCAAACTTTCTTCTATCCCCGCGGCAACGCGCGGGGGTCGGGTACGCTAGTTTTATATATATATTCGAGAAAGTTTAGGGGAGATCACTCCCGGTTTATTTTAAAAACAATTTTTAAAGAGCGTCAGTAGTTTCAAAACATCGATTTATTCACTTAGATAGCTCGGGGGCAGGGGCGGAACTACAGTACCGCCAGACTCCGCAATGCGGGGTGGGGGGGGGGGGGTACGCCATTTAGGGACCCACAGCCGACCATAATAATTTTTTTATAGTTTTTTTTTTTTAATTTATTTTTTTTTGCATTTTTGACTTGATGGTTGTTTTGTAAAAAAGATTACCGTAGCTGTGGTTGGATTATCTCCTACAATCAAACTTATAAAAGATAAGCAAACGTTCAAACCACTTCCATGACTTATTTCCCTTTTTTAAATAGTCAAATAGGTGTGCTCATAAGCTCCTTTTAATAGATTTGTTCTAAAGAAATTAAAAAGCAATTATTTCTCTTAATAATTTTTTTTTATAAAGTACTTACTAAAGTATAAAATTGTATAAAAAGAAAATTTATTTAAAATTAATATTATAAATACAAAATAAAATAAAAATAAATATAACACGAGACACCATTACTTATACAAGGCTTTCATGTTTTATATTCTTTTTACCGACTAGAGGTTAATATGTCTTATAGTATAGCAAAGATAAAATAAAACTGATTTTCACAAAACACATGAAGTTGTAAAAAAAAAAACCCGAACAGGCCAGCTATGAGTATCCAATGTTCGTATTTTGTGTTTGTATATATATATATATATATATATATATATATATATATATATATATATATATATATATATATATATATATATATATATATATATATATATATATATATATATATATGGGGGGGGGGGGGCTTTTTTCTTGTTCCGCCCTCTGCTCGGGGCTCTAGGACACCAGGGACCCGTGGACTTTGTCCACCTTGGTTACATAGTTGTTACGCCACTGATCTGGAGCAGATGTTTTACTTTAAAACCTAAGCTTTTGTGACTTCTACTACGGCAGCATACAAATCCCTGCCGTTCTCGAGCTTGATTTGTTTCAGCAGCTTTTAAACCCCATGCGGATTCCACAATTTTTATTGGCTTCTTTATACAAGCGAGCGTGCTGCCTTACGTGTGATAAGACGTAAATAGGCACGTTTGAATTCACTTGCCCTATTCCGGATTGTATTCGATCCTCTAAAGAAGAATAGAAGCTCTTAAAGTGAACAAAAGGAAATATCGGTTAGCAATTTTGATTGGTGTAATAGGATACCAACGCGACCAGTGTTTGTTTTAGGCATATTCTTGTTTCACCTTCCCCCCCCCCCCCCCCCCCCAAACGAATTATAAAAAAGAAAATATATCCTTAAGATAAAATAGCTGTGACAAAACATAAAAACATCAGCCAGTAGACAGAGACATGAAAGCCTGCAAATATGGATGGATAGGGCATACACTGAGAAGGGGATAACATCGCCAGGCAAGCACTTGACTGGAATTTGAATCCCCAGGGGAAGAGGAGAGTAGGTTGGCCAAGGAAATCCTGGAGAATAACAGTAGAAGATGAGGCGAGTGCTGCCAGGGTTACGTTGGTTCAAAGAGAGCCGCTCAAAACCGATTCGGGTGGAGAGGTGTGGTTGCAGCCCTTTGCTTCTCAGGCGCCAAAGAGGAATAAGTCAAATCAAGCAATCGCATCATATTTCAACCTCTAAACAGACAAATAGTTTGAAGCGTGTTCGATTTTTTCATGTTAGAAGATACATGTGGTGTAATGTATGATGAATTTTCTTTCAGTTTCAATGAGGATCCTAATGTTCCAGATCATTCCTTGTATTTTGGTTGGCTGGCTACCCAACGGCATTCATTAGCCAACGTCATGCTCTCCTCCTTGGAGTAACAATTTGTACCCACAGACGGGCGATAGTTCAGGCACCAAAGCCTCTTTGTTCAACTGTTTCAAGATAGATCTGAGGTGATCTTGTTAGATACCGCAACGGTCAAGTGAAAAATCACCACCAATCTTCGCACATTACGAATAATTCCCTAATTTACCTATAACAATTTACCACAAAGGGCTAGAAGACCTTACGTCGGGCTTTTGCATTTCAACATGTAAGGAGGAGGGTAGCATTGGTATGTCTGAAAAAAATCTATCACAGCTTATTCCCGAAATACAATCTTCAAGTTACCTTACACAAAGAAATATTATTGGTAGTCCTGCAGTATCAAAAACTTCCCAATCTCACTACATCTAAGACTCTTATCTCCACACTCATGCATGCAAAGTTACTCACCATAAATTAGACTTAATGAACAAACACTAAAGTTACAAAAAACTTCAAAAATTTATTTTTATAACAAACAAAAAAACCGCATGCAATTAATGCTCAGCAGTATAAAAACACAATAATTCATTTGTCAGTATATCTCTCTAGTAAAACATACAGATTTTCATTCTCGTCTTGTGGAGAAGCCTTGGTCACATAGGCAGTAAATGCAAGATCATGATTATATAATTTGAATAACTAACAAACAAAACACGTTGCTTTTATAACTAATAACATACATTCATTTTTAAAGTGGAAGACATATGTTCTATACAACCATATCTGGTTAGAGGCATGCTTGATAAACCACCCATGGTAAAAATACAGTACACACTTATATGAATAGAACCAATTTCGGGATCAGTATTACTTTTAGGCATCCCATATATACAATCTACTACCTTTACATAAAATTGTGTCAGCATTACTGAAGCAGTACTTTAGTCACTGGCTTTGAGAAACAGTAAGTAGACTGTAGAGCAAATACCACTTCCACTTATAATACTACCTTTATATTCCTTATACAAAAAAGTAAAAATTTGACAGTCATTATTTCTAATTAAATGTTAATTATTGACTTTTACCCACAAAAAGCTGTTTTTCACAAAATGTTATCCAATAACAAAACACTGACATTAAAAATATGGCATTATGGACACTAGATGTATTGAAACAGCAATGTTGTTTCACATCTAGTCTTAACATCACTGGTTTTTAGAAGTTTTCTTGGAATGTTATTCAAAACACAACCTTGAATTTTTAACACCAGCACATACTAAAGTACAGTAACTTAAAAAGGACATGAGCTAAAGATAGGACTGTACTGATCTTGAAAGGACATGATGTTAAAGAGTTGTGAAATCAGTAACACACAAAGACAACTATGAGGTCCCTTAAAAAATTTATAAACCTCTCATGAACAAGCATAAGTATGTTTTCCAATTCTTATTGAAATGTTCCATAAAACCAGGTAAATTAACAAGGATGGCATCTTCCAGTGTTTCTTGCAGACTTTTTTCTCGGGGGGGGGGGGGGGGCACTTGAAATTTTTTTTGGGGGGGGGGGAGCGGTAGACTTTCTTCGGAGGGGGGGGGGGAACAGGGACATTGTTAAAAGTATATATTTTCTATATAAATTATATAAATTTCATTTTTGTTCAGGGGGGGGGTGAATCCTGGAAGAAACTCTGGTATCTTCACTCCTTATGAAGTAATGGAACATGTTCAACATCAGTCAGATCCATATCATCTTCATTACCTTCAGCAGAACTGAAAAAGAAAGACGAACAATTTAAAAAAACAAAACAAATCAATTTAGATTTACAGTTTCTCATGGTTATTAGAAAGACCCATTTTTTAAAAATTTGAATAGCTGCAGCATTTTCATGTTTAAAATTTCTCTAATGCATATTTTAATCATTGGTCACAAGGTGTATTTTGAAGGAATATAATACATTCATAAGGCCATGTCAATGTGTAATAACATTTAAGAATGTATGAACTTTATTTTCTATTAGCATAAACTAAAGCCTTGGATTTAAAACAGGACCAGGACAAAAAGCCTACAACTGTTCATGTTAGCCTTACGTCCTGGTCCTGTTTAAAATTGTCCTTCAATTTATTTGATGTATTTGTCTACAGATACATACACAGATACATATAAAACTAATAAATCTAATAATATTTATGAAGATTTATTCTTACTCAGGAATGGCACTTGACTGGAGACCTGAACTCTCGTTAGCTGCTATGAATGAGAAGAAAAAATGAGACCAAAATGTCAAATCTTATATAGCTCTAAGTGTTAGCTATAAGAAATGAGAAAACTTTTAACACCAAATAAATTAACGTTTTGTTTTTTCACAAGCTACAGTGCTGTTAAACTTGCAAAAATATTTTTTGGCATCTTGTTATTTTCCTATAATACTCTGGCTCAAATATATTTTTCCTACTTTTTTCTTAATTTGTTTGAGAACATTTTTGAGTTTTATTGCTAGAGCAAAATTAAATAAAACTCTCATAAAAATTTTTTAAGGAAAAAGACTAATTATATTCACAAATCACAAAACAATCACTAATAATTGAAAAATGAACTAAAATGAATTTTTTTTTTACCTTGGTATGAATAAAAATAAAAGCCTGTGTGCTCAATGATGAAAATTGAACCTAGGTATTAAGCTATAACATAAACCTATCGATGAACTCTTTATGAAAGAGAATACATTCTCCATTAGTGAGCGCCCAATCTTTTATTTTTAGTTATACCAGCATACAGATTTAGTAAGGTTACACCAAACTAAATTTATATTTTACTTTTTAATGCATTTTTTTAATGATTTGCAATCTCTTGTATTTATTTTTACATTATCTCCCCTTTTGTTATTGACTATTGTAATTTTAATTTTTAAAACAAATTGTTTATCAAATTAGATTAAATAATTATCATTAAAAAAGTTTTTAAAAACCCACATTTTCTGATTGAACTAAAAAGTAGAAAATAAATACTATACATCACAATAATGCAAGCTATCGCAAACTGCGTGCGCATTATGACAAAAAATGAAAAACGTGGGGCGCCGAAGTAAAAGTTTTTTATCGGTCATTGTTAATATAAGATGTAAAAGTTATATTACTATTGATTAGATAATACTATTGAGTTTTATTAGGGAGCTTGTAGAGAGTCAACATTATTAGAAACTGTAAGAAAATCACACGCTTTTGATCGCTTATAGTAGAGTGATCGCTTGCATTATTGTGATGTATAGCATTTATTTTCTACTTTTTAGTTCAATCAGAAAACGTGGGTTTTTAAAAACTTTTTTAATGATAATTATTTTCTACTTTTTAGTCTTTGTCTGTTTGTTTGCATTCAAATCTTGCTATCGATTTTATCTTCTCGTATTCACTTTTTTTTTGGGTAAACGAAGACAACTCGTAAAAAACGTGCCTTTTCCAATCGACGTTTCTTCTGTGTTGCAGTTTCTTTCACCATTTTGCCCTCGCGTACAAACCATTCGACCATCAATATTCTACTTCCTGATCAGTCAGATTTGCATAGGTTTTTACACAAACACCGCGTGACCACTAGTCAGCCAATCGCGTGCTCGCCAGAAGAGGGAAAGTATCGAACCTTGTTTTATCAAATTACAATTACCAGGTTATGTCCCTTTTTTGTACAAATCAATAGGGGTCTAAAATGATCAATAAAATTTTTCCATGGATCAATTTAGTATAAATAATAATTGAATATTGTATTGTCATTGGAATCAAAGCTTCCCTGAAAATTTCAGTGCGCTAGCTAACTGGGAAGTGCCCGAAATTTTGATCGCAAGATTTGATTGGAAAAACAAACAAACAGACGCGAAAGCAAGTTAAAGAAAACGTGGGAAAATAGACACTCTTGCATTGTCATCAAAGATCTATCACTGTGCCAAATTTCAGCCCAATCATACAATGGGAAGTGGATTAAATTAATTTGTGGAGCCACACACACACACACATACTTAGATGGTCAAATAAAAGTCTTAAAAACATTGTTTACCACATTTCATGTATTGTATGTAAAAATGTAATGATCTGTTTATTATTATTTTTTAGAGGTAGTTTCCAGAGTGAAAAAATATAACGAGTGAACTTACCGGAAAAAGGTGCTGGCTCTGTAGCACTATAGCCAGAACCACTGTAGAATCAAGATATATAATTTATTCTACGTTTCAACATATGAACCATCATAGACAATTATGTGCTTGGGTATATCGAATTGCACAAAAAAAAATGACAGATTAACAATAGAGCAGAGATTAAAAAATGCAAATTGATCTGTGAAATAAGGATATTAAGTTAAGAATTAAGTCCTAAACAAAAACAAAACTGGAACTAAATGTTACTCCTGAAAAAAACAACAAAAATGAGAAATGAACGATTAAAAGTTACTCACTGTGTTGCAGTGACTGGAGTTTGATTTTCATCATGTGAAATCTTCACTTCCAAAACTGTTAGATATTGTATACAAAATATTATGCAATTATATAAACAATCAACAACTTTTTGGAATCCAGATGTTAAGAGTAGCAAAGAAGAGAGCATTAATTATTCAATACATAAAAAACAAAGAAAAGTTCTATAAATAGAAAATTTATGATAAACCTAAACATGTAATAGCCCGCAAGGTTGAATGATGATGCTAAAATAGTTAAAACCTACCTCTTATTAAGACTTGCAATGCTTTCATCTCCTCTTGCAATGTGCTATTCTCCTCTCTCAGATCATAATTCCACTCTTGCAATGTTTTTATAAGAGCATTATTCTTCTCTTGCAATGCTTTTTTCTCCAATATCAGAACATCATTCTTCTCTAGCACTTTATTTTTCTCTTCTGTCAGGACATTATAGTTCTCTTGCAATGTACTTTTCTCTTCTGTCAGGACATTATAGTTCTCTTGCAATGTACTTTTCTCTTCTGTCAGGACATTATAGTTCTCTTGCAATGTACTTTTCTCTTCTGTCAGGACATTATAGTTCTCTTGCAATGTACTTTTCTCTTCTGTCAGGACATTATAGTTCTCTTGCAATATCTTTTTCTCTTCTGTCAGGACATTATAGTTCTCTTGCAATGTCTTTTTCTCTTCTGTCAGGACATTATAGTTCTCTTGCAATATCTTTTTCTCTTCTGTCAGGACATTATAGTTCTCTTGCAATGTCTTTTTCTCTTCTGTCAGGACATTATAGTTCTCTTGCAATGTACTTTTCTCTTCTGTCAGGACATTATAGTTCTCTTGCAATGTCTTTTTCTCTTCTGTCAGGACATTATAGTTCTCTTGCAATGTCTTTTTCTCTTCTGTCAGGACATCATTATTGTTCTCTTGCAATATCTTTTTCTCTTCTGTCAGGACATTATAGTTCTCTTGCAATGTCTTTTTCTCTTCTGTCAGGACATTATAGTTCTCTTGCAATGTACTTTTCTCTTCTGTCAGGACATTATTGTTCTCTTGCAATGTCTTTTTCTCTTCTGTCAGGACATTATAGTTCTCTTGCAATGTCTTTTTCTCTTCTGTCAGGACATTATAGTTCTCTTGCAATGTACTTTTCTCTTCTGTCAGGACATTATAGTTCTCTTGCAATGTCTTTTTCTCTTCTGTCAGGACATTATAGTTCTCTTGCAATGTCTTTTTCTCTTCTGTCAGGACATCATTATTGTTCTCTTGCAATATCTTTTTCTCTTCTGTCAGGACATTATAGTTCTCTTGCAATGTCTTTTTCTCTTCTGTCAGGACATTATAGTTCTCTTGCAATGTACTTTTCTCTTCTGTCAGGACATTATTGTTCTCTTGCAATGTCTTTTTCTCTTCTGTCAGGACATTATAGTTCTCTTGCAATGTCTTTTTCTCTTCTGTCAGGACATTATAGTTCTCTTGCAATGTACTTTTCTCTTCTGTCAGGACATTATAGTTCTCTTGCAATGTCTTTTTCTCTTCTGTCAGGACATTATAGTTCTCTTGCAATGTCTTTTTCTCTTCTGTCAGGACATCATTATTGTTCTCTTGCAATATCTTTTTCTCTTCTGTCAGGACATTATAGTTCTCTTGCAATGTCTTTTTCTCTTCTGTCAGGACATTATAGTTCTCTTGCAATGTCTTTTTCTCTTCTGTCAGGACATTATAGTTCTCTTGCAATGTCTTTTTCTCTTCTGTCAGGACATTATAGTTCTCTTGCAATGTACTTTTCTCTTCTGTCAGGACATTATAGTTCTCTTGCAATGTCTTTTTCTCTTCTGTCAGGACATTATTGTTCTCTTGCAAAGTACTTTTCTCTTCTGTCAGGACATTATTGTTCTCTTGCAATATCTTTTTCTCTTCTATCAGGACATTATTGTTCTCTTGCAATATCTTTTTCTCTTCTGTCAGGACATTATTGTTCTCTTGCAATGTCTCTTTCTCCCCTGTCGGATTAGTAGATTATTGGTAATATAAATGTTTAGGAAGTCAGTAATAAAACTAAGAAATTTCATAACTATTTAAAGCATTAATGCAGATACAATGAAAGCTACATTGGGCTTTTTTGTTCACAGTTTTTGTTTTGAAGATAAAATCTGATTTTAAATTTGTTGAAGCAATCAATGAAGTAGATAAAAGAATATTTACAGAAATTTAAGCTGCAGTGTTCGATATGTTTTTTGCTATTAAAATTAGTCATATAAAATATCTTACATGAATTTTACTTTTATCATTTAAACAAACTATTTGACACTCAAGATAAATAATACAATATTTGTGGTAAAAAATACAAAAGATGTACATACACTTGTAATATTAGACAAACAATCAATGGCTGTTTAATTTTGTGTCTATATTATCAATGATGTCATTTTCTTTGTGTATGTTTCCCTAGGTTCTCTTTTTAATTCTATTTTGAACTACATTATTATCTTTGTGCACTTTTCCAGTTTCCCCTTTTTGTTTTGACGTGAAATTATTATATAGATATTGATAGTACCCCATTTATATATATTTTTTAAAATCTGACAAACAAAACAGCAAGACCAAGATATGCATAACCCTTGTAACCAGTTGTTGGAACAGTCATACATAAAAGGAAGAATTTGAAGCAATAAAGATTAACATAAACTGGATGCTACTCTGCTTAAATGAAATTAACTAAAATAAATTAGAAAAATGAGGGAAAAAAAGCAGTTACATTATTCACAGGCAATATAAGCATATGTATAACTATGGTATTTAATATTACTAGCAGCTTATACTTGGTTCTGCCAAGGTGTAGCAACTATATAACAAATTAATTGAAATGTCTGTATATGAATATGGATATTTTTAATTGATTGTGTAGTAAAATAAATAATAAGTACTATGCAATAATTATTTTCTCTCATGTTGTTGACATTGATAAAAAAATTTTTTTTTAAATTTTGACTTTATCTTGACCGTAAAATAATAAAAAATAAAAACTTAAAACTAAAAATAATTCAGAAATTTAATTTTTTTAGAATCAATGTTATAAAGGTTACCAACCCCAAGAACTTAAAAATGTTTTTTTTTATTTTAAGGCTACATTTTTATTTATTTTCATCAAGCCTACGTCATAACCTGATGTTTCACTTTTGTAAGACATCCTTGGCTGTACAGGAACTCTGTGATTGATAGTTATTTGTTTACAAAACTTTGTACATAAAGTTTTTAAATAACATAATGCTATTTTAAATGACATGACCTAGTTCTGCCATTTTGTTTACATTTTGTATAATAAAATTATGCTAGCCTATCAAATGTCATTGTTTATGTCACCGTTACCAAGTGTAGGCTAAACCAAATTGATTTTGCTTTAATTTAAAAATGTGTTTAATTACTGAAAATACTAAAACGTCTAATATATCCACTCTTTTTTTAAAGTCCGAAAAAAAGCCAAACACTCGGGATTTTGAAACCAAATTAATTTTAATTACACTGCACGTGATTTTAAAAATATTTAATGGGCCTCTTAAAATACCTTTGAGACTATTCTCGCTTGTGTCCATTATCAATGCATGAAACCAAATCTTAACCTTATGATGCCTTAACTTTAAACCCATCAGTAAATGTTTCTATCACACACCTTCTGTAACAGAGTATCTTTAACCAAACCACAAACTTAATCATAACAAACTCTAATTTTATGCCTTATGGTTATATTTAATTAACACTAACTCTAAATCTAATGTAACTTTCATCAAACATCAAGCTGCATAATTAATAAGTATATGCCAAAATATAACCTAAACAAAGTTTTACTAAACTAAACAAACCACTAATCAAAACTAAACTCAGCTATGATATACCAAACTTAAGTGAATAAACTGAACTGATGTAACTTAATTTAACTAAAAGTCAATTTTGAGGCATGTATGAAGACAGCAGTTGTTTAAACAGAGACATACTTTGCACATTTCTCCTTATGAAATTTCTGTTTGCACATTTTTTTGTTGTGCATTTTTCCATTGCCAAAATTTTGTTACTGTACTTTGCTTTTTACTTACCTTGCAACAATCTACTTGTATTCTTCCATTTAACACATCCTAAAAAAGGCAAATAAATAATTATTACTGTCATGAAAACCTCTTACATTTCAAATACTCAACCAACTCCCCACTTCCTAACCATGGAATGGGATTGATGAACATTGGTGAACTGTGGTCATGTATTCCTACAATGATGGAGTAACATAAGTATATGTTTGCCAGTAAGATGTGAAAGAGGGGTGCTTGGCTTAAAATAGATTCTAACAAATATGAATATCTTATACAACATATTGTGCAGAGAAGCTCTAATTAGATAAAAACAGCAAGCTAAAATTGCTAGCACACAGTGTCCAGTGATTTAAATTTAGTGCCAGTTTTGCTAGTATCTTTATGTGGCATAGGCAGATATCACATGTATCAATAACAGGCCTTGGACAAGCTGATACTTTTAGTTCTTGACCATGGATAACATTAAACAGATGTAGTTTTTGCCTTAAACTTGATAGAGGCTAATCAGAGGCATAGCGACCCTTCCAGGTGCCAAGGGACAAACATTTTGATTTGCACCCCCATCAGACTTTCAATTCCCATCCCCCCCCCCTCTAGACTTTCAATTTGCACCCCCCTTCAAATATTCAATTTGTTTTTCCAACTCATTTTGGCGCCCCTTAAGTTCGGCGGCCGGGGACACATGTCGTCCACCCCCCCCCCCCCCCCCTGCTATGCCTCTGAGGCTAATACCAAGGACTGATTAGTGAGAGTGACATTTCCACAGATGTGGTTAATAAAATAATAGAACCAAAACCAACACTGCAAACTGTTCAACACCCTATGCCAATATGGGAATCAGCCCAGTCCCTCAAGAGCAAGATTAGAACTTCAACACAAATGTCAAAGAAGTACTGCTCTATAGCTAAGAGACCTGGACTCAAATAACAACATACTACAGTCTTTCACAAATAAGACGGACAGAAAAGTCACTAAATAACAGCTGATAGATATGGAATGGAACCCCTTGGGTAAAAGAAAAGTAGGTTGGCCTAAACATCCCTTTAAAAAGGACTGTGGAAGGAGAAGCAAGGGCTTAACTAAAAAGAGCTGCTCAGTACTTAGAGGTGTAACTGCAGTCCTTTGCTCTTCAGCATCTTCACATAATTAAATCAAGTCATATGAAGAACTGGCCACGGTAAATAATATGGATATAATTCTAGAACAGTGAATTATGTAAGTTGTAACTAGCATATGGAATCATACCTAAAGCTGTGTACTTTGTTAGGATCAGCCATTACACACAATGACACTCAGTGGGTGACAATTATTTATATACCCACATATAAAGTGTTACATATGAATTAAAGCAGTCATTTAGCTTGCTTTAATTTTTGCAGCATATAAATAATTTTTTAGACCATCCTCTCAATGAAATAATTGTAAATGGATCACTTCTATAACATTGTGTAATAACAGTTTAAGTGTAATTCAAGTTCATATAAAGACATTATTTGGACTTACCAAAAGCAACTGTTAATATGAACATAAGGAAAAATAAGACATCCAAAACAATATAGACAATACCTGCAATAAAAAAGTCAGTGGTTAAAAACAGATTCCTCAAAAATTAAATAACAAATTATCAGAATAGAAGGAAAAAAAATTGAGTAATTGCAGATCAGGACTGTTAACAGTAAAATAGTATTGTTAACAATCCTGATCAGCATTTTTTTCATTACTGTGAGTACAACTTTATATTATCATTTTTTTTTTCAAACTTTACTTTGGTTTTACTTTAGATTATATCTTATATTATATATATATATATATATATATATATATATATATATATATATATATATATATATATATATATATATATATATATATATACATACTAGCGTACCCGTCCCCTGCGCGTTGCCACGGGGATAGAAGAAAGTTTGACGAAATGTATTAGAAGGATTTCACCAACACGTGACCGTCTTTTCTAAAAGTGAGTTATTTAAATGTAAACAATGCCTGTGCTTGGATCATAAATATCGAGACATGGGTTTATGTACACTACCGCATGAAAACATTGAGTGTACATTAATCACTCACCGAAATAATATGGTAGAACACACTTCGGTGACCACCCATGTGTCAGAGACGTAGAGGGGCGGTCTCAGGGCCCCCACCCCCCGATTACACTACCGCATAGGCGCGGCGTACGACCCCTGGCTCCTTAAAACTAACAGGCGAAATCGTGCCAAATAGCATCCTGTTAATAATGATGCAGATTTCGTCATTCGCTAAAGTGACACAAATTAACAGGATTTTTTTCTTGAACACGTAAAAAAAGTATTTGATGTGTTTTAAACATCAGTGTGACTGATGCAATATGCTAGCGTTACTAATGGTCTATTATTAGATGCTCGATCTCAATTTCTGTCAGGATTGTCTAATAATAGATGCTTATTGCATCATTCGCAAAGTGAGGAAACTCTACAGTAGGCTCCTCATATTCAAAAAGTTATTTTTTCATCTTTGGCAAGGTGACGAAACTGTACAGAAGGATTTCCTCGCGTTACAAAGTTATTTTTAGAAGCCTGATGTAGTTTTACCGCTGAATATAGTAGTACCCTTTACTCGCTATGCAGGACGCTCGATTAACGGATGCCAAGTGCCAACATAGTCGCTCTAAAACTTTGGGCGCCAAACCGTGTATTGACGAAAAGTTTCATGGCACTCGGATGAACCGCATCCGAGTTTTATTTTTTATATACCGTGTATAGAGAAAAAAATCGTCTCCCCCCCCCCCCCCTGCAGGGCGCCGCCCTTGCAATATTAAACAATATTTTTTTGCAGAACCCTACCATTGAGAGATCTAATATCTCCCCAAAGTTTCACGGTACACGGATGAACGGTGTGAAACCAAAATAGACTTTTATTTTTATAAACCGTATATAGAGAAAAATCGCAGCCTCCGGTGGCGCCGCCCTTGCGAAATTAAAAAAGGATTTTTTTTTACAGAACCCTTCCCTGAATTGTTCTAATCAACTCCCCCAAAGTCTCATAGCTATCGGATAACGGTGTCACACCAAAATCGACTTTTATTTTTATATACCGTAAATAGAGAAAAATCGCACCCTCCTGTGGCGCCGCCCTTGCGAAATTAAAAATTATTTTTTACAGAACCCTTCCCTAGAGTGTTCTAATCAACTCCCCAAAGTTTCATGGCTATCGGATGAAGGATGCCAAAAAAAAATCGACTTATATTTTTATATACCGTATTTAGAAAAAAACAAATAGCCCCCTGCGAATTTGAATTTTTTTTTCCGCAGAAACCTCCCCAGGAATATTCTCAACAACTTCCCAAAGTTTCACGGCGATGTGATGAGAGGTGTAGTAATGCATAAAGGACAGACAGACACACAAACATACATTGCTTTTTATATATATAGATATATAGATAGATAGATATATATATATATATTGATAGATAGATATAGAGATACAGACATATATAGAGAGATATAGAGAGAGAGTTGGAGTAGAATGCCAAGGCACTGCTGTTTTTTTAATCAGTTTGCTGCATATGTATAAAGTGATAGTGTTTAGAAATATTTTGGGAGTGAAAGTAAAAAAAAGTGAGGGTAATGGGGATAAGTTTAAGTGGATAGTAATGGAAATTATACATAGGATATTTTTAACAGAGGGCAATTAACATACACTCACTGCTTTCAACAGCACACACAGGGGCATCTGGGTGGTAGTGTGGAAAAACATGTGCCAAAACAACTAAGATCTAAGAAATATAGCAGTGGCTTTGTTTACAGTTAAATAGCTCTGCTTTAATAAAACAAGGTCACATGCTTAAAAATACACTACTGGTCACGTTGATGAAACCCTAAGAAAATGTTTTGTCACTCTGGTGTGTAGACCTAGATCACAGTAACGGAGTGTGCATGTATATAAATAAATGAATATATGAGTGAGTGAGTATCTGCCTGTGTGTCTTTATAAAATTTATACCATTCATCTGATTGCCATGAAAGTTTGGAAGGTTGTTGAGTATACTCCAGTAGTATGCTGTTACCACCCTGAGTTTATCAGAAGCTATCATTATCATAGAACATGGGAAACACAGACTGGGCATTATGCACAGTTGGTCAAGGGTACTATATGAATCAACATAAAACTCTCCCCCAATGAGCACTACATTGCCTACCTTAGTTTTAATGAGCACCCTTCAAAATGACAATTGATGACTTAATTGAACCAAGGGTCTCAATCAATGCCGCTAGTAGTAATGTAACCCTTGACAACCAAATAGTGCCCTGCGATGCCCCTAACTGGTGAGTCACCAAGAAGAGTCCTACCTCACGAGAGAGGATAAAAGTACACTCAAGGTTTTCATACAGCAGACCCTGGGCGTTTGGTTGGTAGTGGACAAACCCACGCACCAAAATCTTAAATCTCATAAATATAATGCAGACAATTTCACATTTAAATACCTTATTATTGAAACCCTGATAAAAAATTGTGTCAGTATGGTGTGTAGGACTAGATCACAGTAAAACGCAACTGGTATGCTAGTGCTGCATAAATGGCAATTCAAATTATGTACTTACAGTTTTGGATTGTGTCTGTGCTGCTGCAAGTGCTCTCAGGGACTGAAACAAACCAGAAGAATTAACATGCACCAACTGATGGCATGGTTATTATGGAGAGAAAAAGATACATTATTATTTTATTATTATAAAAGTCTAAGATAGTACTCTAGCAATGAATTGTCAAATGCAGGTTAAAACTAAAGATAAGTGCAGCTCCACATACTGTCAATACACAAAAATACTTCTTCGTCCTTAATTTTAGTGTTGGAAGGGATCCCCTCCAGCACAATTAGGTATACGTGTGAACTGGTAATGCACCATTGAGGCCATTGACTCCGATTTCAGCCTGCTTTTCTTTTTGTATTTGCTTCCATAGCCATTGTCCAACTAAGAACAAACTACAAGGCAGCAGTTGTTTAATTTTGGAGTAGTCTCTCCTAGAAGTGTGGCTGTCCTCAGCTAACGAGTCTCATCTGCCTAAGGGATAGAACTAGAGGCTTTTCGGTTTAGCAACCATGAGCTTTACTGACTCAACCACACCAACCCTCAACAAAATAACTGCTAAAACATCTTCGTCACTGCTTGAAGTAAAAACAAATTCAGTGTTGCATCTTTTAAAGCTGATTTTATTTTATTTTAAAAGGTATAGCTTAATTTATACTCTACAATAAGTGTTAAATTCATAAGTAGGCCAATCTTTATAATTATTATGATAAATGATCTTGTAAAGAAAAATTGGTTAGAAAATTAGATTAAATTACTATTTAAAAGACCAGTAGTTCCAAATACAAAGAAGTAGTGACAAATGAAAAGGCAAAGCTTACTATTGTAACATCAAGACACACAAATTAATCGAAAGTCTTAGTTTGCTAAAACTAGGATAGTAAATAGATGTGTATTAAAAACCAAGCAAATTTACTAGCAAGTAACAAAAATTCATTAAAAAAAGTTTTAATAACAAGTTTGTATGTAATAATGCAATAAAAAGTAGAAAATAAGTTTATAGACTACTATTTAAATAACTATCAAGAAAAGTGTGGGTCACCTTAGTACCTATTGGATACCTTTACTAATATTTGAGAAGAGACCCACGTTTTTCTTTATAGTTATTTAAATAGTAGTGTGTATAATTTATTTCTACTTTTTAGTGCATTATTACATAAAAGCTTGTTATTAAAACATTTTTTTTTAATGAATTTTATTTTAGTACTTTACATGTTTTATTTACACTCGAGTTACATGACTAAAAACCATTGCGCTCCTATTGAACGTGAAGACGCCCTATTGAACGTGCTCACATGGGTCTAATAGTGCGGAGTAGTTGGATAAGACTGCCTACTAATTTGGTCAAAAATTTTAATTAATTCATAAAAAATTAATTAGGCATCCAATTATGTCAACTTTAATGTCATGATGCATTGTCTTCATGTCTTGACCCACGTACCAACTACGAACGTATCTGTCAGAAGTGGCAGAAATTTCGCTCTGGCGTTTCGATCTAGACTGACGACTGACAGAGGAAGTGAGTTAAATAAAAGCTTGTAAAAAAGCATGTTTTTACAGATTAATTAATTTAAAAAATATGCATTTAGTAAGCATTATCTAATAAAACAGTTTTACATTTTAACTTTTTAACACCTGTAATTAACATTTAGTTTAAGATTCAATAATTCAAAACCAATAAAAAATTTAAAAAATTGTACCTTTCCATTGGTGTAAAGTTTTATTGCCTGCTACATCCTTCAAGAGTATACTTGAATAATGACTTGATGTTATATTAAAGATATAGTTGGTTATGTTATTCTTCTTTACTGCTGAGACATTTACATTATCTAAAAAATCCTGTGTAGGACTACATAGAAGCCAATGACAATTGGCAGCTATCATTAGTATCACACTGTCAATTATCCATTCTACACTCGAGTACACTGTTGTTGCACAGAATGTATATAAACAAAAGTTTTCCTGACAAATGCGGCTTGGCGGGTCACCTATAATTCAATAAATAAACAACTATATATATATATATATATATATATATATATATATATATATATATATATATATATATATATAAACTGCAAAGTATTAAACATTTCATTTTGTATTTAATAGTATTTTTCTGCACTTGTAGATCTATATGAATAAAAAAAAAAGTATGTTTGTGGTTTTGTTTGTTTGTCCTTTATGCATTACTACACCTTTCATACAATCACCATTAAAGTTTGTTTTAAACAGTGTGATAGGCTATGGATAAGATGGGGTATCATAGCTGTTCACTAAATTGTATCAGGTGCGTCTGCCAGAGCTGCAACAGGGTGCAATTTGGCATCCCGGGCTATTCTGTGAGAACTATGGGGCATATTTTGGAGAGCACTCTACAGTATTGACACACTGGTAATCATTTTATGAAATCAATTCCAAAGGTATGAAAACATTTGATGCATTCAACATGGTATGTGGCCTGACCTATTTAAATGAGAATTTTTAATATTGTTTTCAGTTATATTTAACTCAATGCAACAAGCCCGCTGGTTAGTTGAGGTCAAGATGAGGGGGGGAGGGGGGGGGGGATGGGGCAGACGATCTGTCAAGGATGGATTCAAAGGGTCAATTCTAAATATCATCCACCATCTGAATTTGTTTTTGTAAAATCTTATTATAATATTAGTTATTTATTAGTTATTAGAGTTATCAGTTAGATTTCCAGGTTTTCATCAGTGGCGGAACTAGAAAAAAAAGGGCCACCCCGCAAAAAAAAATTCTGGCCCCCCCCTATATATATATATATACAAACAAAGAATACAAACATTGGATTGTCATTTCTGGCCTGATCTAGCTTTGAAAAAAAGTGTTTTCTTTTCCAATTTAAACTAATTACAACATGTCATGTGTGCAAGCGCATTAGTCTGTTTTGAATTGTTGTTTTTTTTTTTTAGATTTAGAACTCGTTTATTCAATATTTGTGCTGTAATATTTAGCCGGTCAGAAGAATATAAAGCATAAAGCTTTGTATGTGTAATGGTTTCTCATGATATGTTTATTTTTATGTTTTTTGTATTTGTATTATTTGTTTTAAATATATTTCCTTTTTATGCTATGTCAATCTTAAGTAGGCCCTATGTATTTCAAAAAAAAATAATAATTAAGAGAAGTAATTCCTTTTTAATTTGTTTAGTAGAAATATATTAAAAGGAGCTTATGAGCACCCCTATTTAACCATTTAAACAAGGGAAATAAGTAATGGAAGTTTGCCTATCTTTCACACTACAGCTCAGGCATATATAAATATTTTACGCAACAGCATGTGTTAGCTACTGTATAACATCACTACTGTATTAGATCTGTATGTTATTTACAAAAGCTATTACAGTCAAGTCAAAACTGCAAGAAAATTATTTTTTTTTAACTATAAAAAATTTATTATGGTTGGCTATGGGCCACTAAATGGTGTGCCCCCCCCCCCCCATTGTGGGGTCTGGCGGCACTGTATTTCCGCCCCTGGTTTTCATACAGCAGGCGCTGGGCATTTGGGCGGTAGTGTGGACAAACCCACACACCAAAATCTAAAATCCCATAAAAAAAATATGACGTTTTATGTAGGGAACCTCACCCGGATGAAGAGCACTAGTCCCCGGATTAAAGGAATAAATCGAACCAATCATAGCTTAGTTAACTGGGTTAACTATAAATAGCTTATATATATATATATAGAATGCTATAAATATCATAGTTACGGTTGTTTAAGCCATCTTAGAGGAAAAATTGGGGTGTCCGCATAAGGGATATACCTTTTTTGAGGGTTAACCTTTTGCGGACACTAATGAAAAATCAGAGTATATTTCTCTCACTTTAAGTAAAAAGGAGCTTTGAACTAATCTTGATAATCAAGATTTATATTTAAATTTAAGTCTAAATCTAGATCTATAAGTTTTTAGTAATGTTTTTAGGTTTTAAAAATATTTTTGATCATCAAACGTGTCTACTAAGCAAATAGTGAAATAAAATCTCAACTGGGTCCTGAGTTTCTTTCAGGCATCACTTTAATTTAATTAAAACTTATTTCATATTTCTTCATATTTTTTGTTTTTCAATATATTAATATATAAAACTATCAACCACACTATTTATGTATGCAACATTTTTATTTCAATCAATTAAATAGAAACAAAATAAACAAAATATGCCTTGTCCGCATAAGGAGCAAGTGTCAGCACAGAAAATAAAATGTAAAAAAAAGTGCACTTAGTGTCCGCACAGAGGCTCACCACTGAAAATGTTAATACATTCAATGCTATGCGTATGAATACAAAATGAATCAGACGTGATTAAACTAGAAAGAATGCGGAGGAGTAAGACGGTACTTTCGGTTTGTTTCTATGCGAAACGGTTACTGAATGGCGCTCAATGGAAATCGGCACTTCCGATTTTTTTACTACGTCTGTCCGCAGACGCCACTTTACTCTAGATTCAGTAAGTTATTAGTAAAACTTATTAGACATTAGCTGTTAGATCTAGATCTAGTTATTATTATTAGACCTAATTAGTTAATAATTAGATTCTAGTTCTAGATTTCTAGAATCTATTAATAGTCTATTATTTATTTAAATTAGGGCAACTACTAGTACTTGATCTACTACTAGATCTAGTAGTGATAGCCTAATTATAATTAATTAGGCCTAATTATTAGATTATCTAGAATCTAGAATCTCTAGATCTAGATTAGATCTAGATCTAGCTAGACTCTAGAATCTACTTCAATCTAGCTAGATCAAGACTCCACTTAACTACTAGAATCTAGATTTAGATTAGATCTAATCTAAATTCTACTTTTTCTAGACAATCTCTAAACTCTAAATCAGATTTAAATTGTCTAGAAAAAGTAGAATCTAGATTTAGATTAGATCTAAATCTAGAACTAGATCTAGATCTAGATAGAATCTAGACTAGATCTAGCTAGATTAGATCATTAGATTGAAGTAGATTCTAGATCTAGAGATCTAATGATTCTAATCTAATCTAATCAAACCTGTCTGGTGTCTAGACTAGTGAGTCTAGCTAGAGTGAGTGAGAGAGCTAGACTCTAGCTCTAGAACTCTAGATCTAGAAGTACTCGTCTCTAGAAGTCTAGATTTCTCTAGAGTTCTATGCTAGAGTCTAGATTCTAGATCTAAATTCTAAATCTAAGTAGAATCTAGATCTAGATCTACGTCTTACAAGACTTACAGAGAGTAGACATCGTATATCACTCGCGAAAATAGATCTAGAGAATAAGTCTTGATATCACAGTCTCAAAACAAGATTCCAATGTGAATGTTCTGTTTACGGAATCAAGAGATATTTAGATTCTCGATTACTTTTTCCTTTTCTATATCCGGTGTGTCAGTGTGTAATCTGGAAACCGAAGTTCATTAACCTGGAGCTATGAGTTCGAACCCGTGGCCGATACTGGTTTCTTTTTTACGTATTATTTTTTCATATTGAAAACATGACATTGTATTCTTTTTTTTTAATAAAATTTCCAAACATCGCCACTGGCGTGATTGCTTGCCTTACGTTTAGGCTAGGGGTCATCCATAAATGACGTCACGCTTTTTTTTGACGATTTTTACCTCCCCCACCCCCTCCCCTCCGTCACACGTCGTCACAAAAAGCCAGACCCCCCCCCCCCCCCCTTAAAATGACGTCACACCTCAGCCTACAAACCCCTCAAAATTGCAGTTGAATTTTTTTTTAAACATGGATATTTTTTCAAACTCTTGTCTGAGCTCTGTCAATATAGAGTATTTTAATAAATTCTTATTAGGCCTACAGTTTATTAAAACAGTTTTCTGAAACGTGAAATAACGGCTAAAATTCGTTTTCTAACAGTGCTTTTTTATTATGCACATGGGGGCATGGGCGGATTAAGCTTGGGTGGGGCCCTTATATATATATATATATATATATATATATATATATATATATATATATATATATATATATATATATATATATATATATATATATATATATATATTACGGTCAAAGCCCGAAGTGCGGCCAAAGCCCGCATTGGCCGGCCAATACGCACATTGGCCGGCTCTCTTGGCCAAAGCCCGAAGAACTTAGCATTAAAAGCGTATTTCGTACATTGGCCGGCCAATGCGCGCACTGGCCGGTATGTCCTGGCCAATGTCCTATCTAAACTAAGTTGTGATCGCGTTTTCATTATTCTGAGTGCGGTTTCAATGTAACGTATTGTTTGGCTCTTGTTTGTATAGCATTCTATATGCAATGCGACATGGACTAAAAGGACCGTCAGATCAAGAGACAGACATAATAAATAATCCAAATCCTAAACGGAAGAGAATTTGTGAATCAAGTTATTTCTGAACTAAACAATATGTGGCCTGAACTTAAACTAGTTCACAGAAAACCAAGGCATAGCCAAAGCCAATGTTCAGTAGAACATCAGTAGATGTTCAAAACATGATGACGACAAGGATGCAGACAAACGAATCAGCGTATTGGGCTGAGAGTCTTAAATTCATTCAATTGATGAAAAACCGTTATGTTCATTAAGGAATCCAACAATCGCCATACGAAACCTTGTTTGGATGCAAAGCAAAAGTGGGACTTAGCACTTCAAATCTACCAAGAGAGACCCGATAATTTAGCTACTGAGGAAGATCTTGAGAACATTGAACAAGAAACGGAGGTTGCCATAAATGCAACGACATCCTCAGCTAACACATCTGCTGCCGTGACGGAACGTCCAGACCAGTTGCGTGACAATAATGTGGCCAACAGATTCTGGATAGTTTGTGAAAAACATTGTAGTGCAGCCCATTCTTGTGGATCTTATGGCAACGATGTCCATGCAATATGCGGAATAGCCAATGAAGCAGACGAAGGGCATGGAGGAACAGTACTCGCAGAATGTCACAATAAACAAGAAACCATGGACAACAGGCCAGCAGCTCATACTACCTTGCAAACTCAAGGTGCTAAGATGCTAACAAAATTTAACAAGCTGAAGTGGGAGACAGGGGCGTAGCGAGGGGGGGGGGGGGCGGGGGGTGACACCACGGCAAAAAATAGCAAAATATATAGAGAAAAACTCGAGGGGGGTGCAAATCGAAAGTTTGAGGGGGGGGGGTGCAAATCGAAAATTTGAAAGTTTGTCTCTGGAAAGGGTATCTATGCCTCTGGGGGGTGACACCATTAAGTGCCGCACCGGGTGACACCCGACCTCGCTACGCCACTGGTGGGAGATACTGGTAGCATCCGTATTCCAAATGTTGACATAGGTCGCGGTGATCCCCGAAGCATCAATGCAGTTGTCATGAGCAACGAGGGCGCTTTCTACAAGCTAGGAACGGAACATGGTGTATTTAAACAACTATATGCTAGAAGTGCGTTTTCAATTCTTAACGAAAAACTGCTCTCATTGTCGCCCGTTGGCACAGAGGAAAATCACTACGAACCATCGCATCTCCACAATCATTGACTGGGGGCCAAGGCAACACTCGATGCAATTGCACAACTTAGTGCACAACAAATCGCTGCAAGTGTAAAAATAACAATGTAATTCTAAATAATAATCAACAAAGACTTAATTTTTATGATCCTTACTGTAAAAAACCCCCAAAATCTGCTCATGATCTTCTAATTCGGACTTTGACCGGTCGTCCCTAACCAGATGATCTTCTAATTCGGACTGGCCGGTCCACCATGACGCGGATTGGCCGGCCAAAGGTCGAAATGAAGTAAAGTTTTGGACTTTGGCCGGTCAATGGGAGGCGATATTGGCCAATGCGCACTTTGGCCGACTTCGGGCTTTGACTGTAACATAACAATACTCTTAAAATAAAGCTCATTTAATAAGTATTATGTTGATCTATGTTTAAAGGGAAACCGAAAGAAGTACAAAGAAGAAAAGAAAAGTTTAGATGTTATTCCGTGGGAGTAAAATTGATTTATTTTCTGTGCATTTTAGGTTTCAGTTTCTATGGGAAAAACAAATCTATTTTGCATTACCTTATAATATTACTTCCTTATGACTAAAACTTAAATGTTATTTTACAAGCTTCGTTGACAAACTATGTCTTTAAAAGCATACTTTGTCTTGATATTTATACACTTCTGTCATAGAAATCACGTTTATAGCGGTAGGCTTACTCGTGTTCATGTTTTAGTAAAGTTATATCAATGCGACTGAATTTGCTTTATTAATAAATGATAATAAATGTCATACATGTAGGCCTACTCGTGAGCGGCAGTGTATGTGGAATGCTGCGTGATTTATGTTTCATTCACAACCGATAAAGGCCTACTTGTTTTTCCAGTTTGTGATTTGGAAACAGAATTTGAGTGCAGTAAAACACAATGTCTCCCTCGAGTGTTTGTATGTGATGGTTATAAAAATTGCAGGAACGGCGATGACGAAAACAACTGTGGTAAGTCTTCTTCTTCTTCTTCTTCGTTCTTAACGAGCCTTATCTGCCAGAGGGTTTGAACTCGAGATTTTTTCGAATATATTAACCATTAGCTTTTTGCCTACTCGACCACGCCTCCATCACAATTAAGGATGCGTGTCAACTGGTTATGCGCCATTGAGGCCATTGACTCCAATTTCTGCCTGCTTTTCTTTTTGGATTTGCTTCCATAGCCTTTGTCCAACCAAGAACAAACTACAAGGCAGCAGTTGTTTGATTTTGGAGTTGTCTCTCCTAGAAGAGTGGCTGTCCCCAGCTAACGAGCCTCATTCGTCCGAGGGTTCTAACTCGAGACTTTTCGGTTTAGCAACCTTGAGCTTTACCGACTCGACCACGCCGACCCCTAAGTCTTGATTATTCGGTTTTAAAATCTAGAAATAAATACACAAAAGGTAGTCGTTTCTTATGTATACAATTTCATTTCATCGTATTAAATAAACGTCGATTAACCTTTTTCCAACACAACTTTTAACGCAGTTTTGCATATTAATTACCGCAGTATAAATGCTTTAACGTTAAAGCTGTAACCTTAAGCATATCATCATTTCTTATTTTATTCCATAAGTATAAATATAATTACTGCACATTACTGCAAATTAGTTTTATTTAATTATTTTCGGTGCGTTTAGAAGCTTGTTGCTATAAAGGTTTTTTATATTTGTTTTATTTTCTACTTTTTAGTGATTCCTAATTTATGAATTCGACACGGCTAATAATATTTGCTTTAAAACACCATCAGTAGCTCGCGATATCTGAAAGACTTATCGGCCCCGTGAAAGCATAAGTCCGTGATCACCTTTACAGTCTACAGCGAGCTGATAAAGAGGATAGATGTTAATCTTACTACCTCCACTTAGTTTCAAATCGTTTAAAAATCACATTATCCGCCCCTAACAGCCTTCACTAACCCGTTTCTGGAAAGCATGAATGATATTGCTACATTAGAAGTGTGACAAAATGTTTTTTTGAAGATTTGTATTGAACCCACAAACAGACGTTGCAACAAGTAAAACAAGTTAATAAAAAGTCTAGTGACAATTTAAGCGCAATTTCCTTATGTTATCTAAAAACAGATCTGTCGTAGCGTAAAGCACACACGGGGACAAAACACAAGACGTATAATGCTAGGGTGCGTTCAAGCTAGGAGAACGATCGGTTTGTAGGCGTTTATGTAATTAAAAAAAAAATTTTTGTGACCGAACGAAAGGATATTTTTGAAAACTTCCTTCGGCAATATTGTTCTAAATTATGGCAGGAATCGATTGGTAAATGTTTCAAGTCGCTAAGTGGTCTGGTTGCCGAGATATGGGCCAAAAACTGCATTTTTTCGAGGTTTTTTGGCTTTTCCTGGAAATCCAGAAAGGAATTCCGGGAATTTGTTTAGCCCACAATCATCCTCGAAACTTGCTTAACATATTTGCTTTTGGAACTAGTACTCGATATTGCTTCGTTGAGGAGGAGATACGACTTAAAGCTGCGGACACACATCCATACATCCATCCATCCATCCATCCAGAAATGACGCATTATTAAACGCAATAGACTGGAAAAGTGGTTCCAAAAGTGGTTCCACTTTGTGTTGCCAGAAAGCATATTTTTGAACCAAAATTGAATATTTTAAAATATTTGTGAAATAAGTACAAAGTCACTTCCGGTTTTACTAAAGCTAAAAATATTTAAACACAAAATTACTAATAATATAATAGTAATTTACAAAACATTTTAATTTGGATTAGTAAAGTCAGGGTGTTGTGGTGAAAGGGGATGTTATATTATTTAATATAAATAAACTACTAGGCTATATTCCATTGTAATAATAAGTAAAGCGTAATTAATATCAACAGTTTAATATAGGCCTAATCAATCTAGATCGACCTCTGACTATGGGGTCATCTATTAACGATGTCACAACGATGCCAGACACTCCCCTTCCCCAAAAAAGTAAACCTAAGCCCCCTTCCCCCCCCCCCCCCCCCCCCAACGCTATTGCAGTGATTTTCATAAAATATTTAGACCTATGGGCTTTTCCAACATTCAATGTAGGCCTATTGATTAATTGTTTTATAACAATTTATGAAACAACTTTTAATTATGCAAATAAAGGCTTAGATTCAGTTTCTTAACATGAGTGTTTGTTGAACATTGAAAAGTGTCATCTTACTTTCTGAACCCCCTCCCGCCCTTGACACAAAGGTCCAAATCTCCCCCACCACCTCAAAGTCTGATGGACGACCACTACAGCATTTTGCTATTATTTATAGGATATTCATTAATTGGTCATACAAACCCAATTACATTTGTTGCTGTGATGGTATCTCTGTCATTACAATTATTAAATAGTTTATCTTAACTCAACATTTCCCCTAAGCTCATTTGCTATAGCTGCCTATCCTTATAGAAAATATCTTTTCCTCAAATATCTGGAATGCATCTGATCAGCAAGTCTTTTTCTTTTGTAATATATAAACAATTACATTTTCATAAACTTGCACAGCCAATAACAACACATTACCAGGAAACAGGCAGTGATTATAGTTTGCTGTATTTGTGGTTGATGGTTAGTTATCAGCCATGCTTGACTAAGCCTGGTCTACATTTATATGCTGGTATGGCTAGAATTGACAAAAACCCATATTCTTGATTCTTCCCTTATCATTAAGTTTTACATCTATGATATATATATGCAAATGTAAGGCTTAGAGTGGGACTACATATTTGTGAACACATTTGCTAAAGCAAAAGTTCTTGAGTTGAAATTTTAATCCTTTAGGTTGTCTCTGATTCAAATTCAAAGCAGCTTTAACCTTAACTGGTACCTGACTGGTTATAGACAGTAAAACTTAGTAAAAGCTGTTTGACATTTTGCTGACCATAAAATTTATTAATATGGAGAGGCAACAAAACTAGGTGAAATCTACTTCAGCCCCATATTCTTAAAAACTATTTATAGTTCGCCAGTTTAAGTTATTTGTTGAATTAAGGTAGCAATAATTAGTTTCCGCTTACACCAGCACACACAACCAGTGCTGAAAAAAAAAATAAACATAACAAAGTTTATGATTTTCTTTTTTTAATTACCATTCATTCAGAACTAACATAATAAAAAATAGTTGTTCAATATGAACAAGTTTTCTTGGGTCCAACATGTATCCTTGGATCAGTTTTTAAATTGAGCTTCATCTTGACTATTGTCTTCTCTGTATGCAGTTGTATAATCCACAGTATCTAAAAAAACATAAATAAATTTCATAAACTGTTATATTAAACTCATTATGTTTACATACTTTCAACTCTTAATGTTATAAATAAAAATATTTGTCGGTCTTATAAAGATCATAAAGCAATGACGTGTATTTATGTATTGGATTGTATGGGCTATCTAACCATTACCATTCATTAAAAATATAGGTCTAATAGTTTACTTTTAATATTTTAATGTAAGGAGTTTGTCATTAAATACAATAGGCCTTCAAAAGAGTCCAAAAGTCATGTATATATCATTTAAAAAAAAAGAAAAAGGTATCAATAAAGATATACTACTTATGTTTAGCCACCTCAGGAATTAGTTGAAATTTGATATTCAAACTAGGCTACTATAACTATCATTAATTCATGCACATACTAAAATAAATATTAGGATAATTATATTAATTTGATTAGTAAGTTAATCCATCTATGACAAGTGACACCTTTTGGCTTTATCAACTATTCTGCATTTTAAGTTCTAAAGATCACTACATAAAACTAAGAGTAGACTAAGTCATATATTAAGTTAATTAAGTAGAACTAAAATAAGACAGTTATTTACTAGTAAGCCTACTCTTCTATTCAGTAATTTTTACTATTATTATTAGAGGCCTAAAATTACTGTTAGACTACTAATCTAGATTAAACTTAAATTTTGGATATTATTTAATGTACTAGTCTGTAACCTTTTATTTAGGCTACATGTAATGTTTACAGTTTAAAATTGTAGCCTTATTAAGCCTAGTTAACTTTGTTTAACTTACATACTAATACTAAATACCTACCCTATCACAGGCCTACTAGACTACTACTACTACTAAGCTACTACATGTAAATCTACAGTCTAGATAGGCCTACTGAAACTAAAAGTAATATGACAACTGTAAAAATTAAGCATACTTTATTTTTTTTACAATACTATTGACCTACTGTTATTAAATATGAATCTATTAGTTAGACTAACATAAGTCATCATAAGTCTAATTAGTAATTACCTTTAACTAGGCCCTAATCATAATAACAATGCAATTGAAGTATTAGGACTGTCGTCTGTACCATAGCCTAAATTATCTTAAATAAAATGTATTTTGTACAGATCTAGTAATTTAGTAAGTATTAACTATTAAAATTAAATTAATATAGAAATTATTGGCCTACTAAATAATTGATTCACTAATGTCATGATTTTGCAATTATGAGGTTGTGTGTATCAGTGGCGTAGGCAGGGGGGGGTTAGGGGGGGTCATAACCCCCCCCCCCCCATAGACCCCTCGGTATATATATATATAAAGTTTGAGGGGGGTGCAAATCGAAAGTTTGAGGGGGGGTGCAAATCGAAAGTTTGAGGGGGGTGCGAATCGAAAGTTTGAGGGGGGTGCGAATCGAAAGTTTGAGGGGGGGGGGGGGTGCAAATCGAAAGTTTGAGGGGGGGGGGGGGTGCAAATCGAAAGTTTGTCCCCGGGTGAAAATTGGAACCCCCCCCTTGAGACGATCCTGGCTACGCCACTGGTGTGTATTATAATATACCTAGTAACTGTATAGAGTAACTATACTTACTAATACTACTACTATAGTAAATATATTTTAACAAGTAGGCTTTAGGCTTTAACTAATTAGACTAATCATTTATTAGACTAGGTGTATGTGTAGTGCCCTACTAATTACCAAGGACTAAGATTAACTATTTACCCTATGACTAGTCTCTAAAACTAGTCTATACCAGCTACACATTTATAATATAAACTATGGGCCTAATGTATTTAACTTATCTATTATTAGTATTAACTTAAAATATTTGAATTATTTAATATAGATTTTTATAAAATATATAACTTCTAGATCTAGACTAGAGTAGATCTCTACTCTACTTGACTTATACTTAATAGATCTACTGACGTACAATATAAAGTCACTTAACTAACTATAAGATCTATAGTATAGATCTAGATCTAGTTAGTATAGTATAGTATTAGTATTAGATCTAGTATTATTGAGTATTAAGTATATAAATTAGAATAGATCTAGGTCCAGTATTTTTATATTTAATAAATAATTAAACGTATTAAAAAGCCGTAACATCCTAGATCTACTACTAGACTAGATCTAGATTCTAGATGTCTATATAGTATATAGTATAGAGTATAGAAGTATATAGTATATCTATATAGTGTATAGATCTAGTATACCACAGTATACAGTATGTGAGTATACTAGATCTAGATCTAGAATCTAGCTAGACTAGACTTAGATCTAGATTAGCTAGATCTAGATAATAGATTCTAGATCTAGAATAGATCTCTAGAGTACTCGTAGAATCTAGTACTAGAATCTAGATTCTCGATATAAATCTATCTAGTCTAGATAATCTAGATCTAGATCTAGAAACTTATAGCTCTAGCTTACTGCTTAGAGCACTCACAGAGTGAGTAGTCACAGGCCACAGGCCTAAAAAAAACAATGAAACGTGCGTTAAAAACATTCTACAAAAACATTGCTAACAATTAATAAGAATAATGTTAGATATAAGTAATCTGAGCATAACAGTCATCAAAAAATAAGCCAATTATAATGAAAAGGGATACAAACGAATTTTAAAAGCCTGAATCGAACTGAAAATATTCCCTTGTTCGCCATTTTGTTTTCTTGGATCAGCTTGTTCGTATTTATCATAGACAATATATGTTATGACATTTATCGTTTCACTCTCCCTGGCCACTTCAGTTCAGTTCAAGGTGGGGTTGAGGGCGGTTTTATTAAATATTTAAATTTATACAAAAATTCAAAATCATTTTCAACGGCTTATGTTCAACACAAAAATCTGAAAAGGAGTGTAATCGATGGTTCCTTATCGACTTTAATTTTTAAAATTGTAGCTATAATTTTATCGCTTGCCATATTTTTAAAAATAATTTTTAAAAAATTTAGTATGATTACATAGACTTTTCCAGTCTATTGCCAGTATGGAAATTGTGCTAAAAAAAACCTTGTTAGAAACCAACCCATTGACACTTCTTAGTGTTTAATTCCCTCTAAACTCTAAACAATTCGCCCATATTATTGTTGAAAACTAAACGGATTAGAAATCCTAAATGTTTCGCGTTAGCTAATTATATAGTGAAGTTATCTTTAACATTCGTTTACACCTGTTAAATCTATTAGTGTTTTTATTACATAATATAATGTTAAATTTAATTAGTTTGCTTAAAAAGTAAAAAAATATATGTCAAGTAAAAAAAAAACCAACCTGGAATCGCAATTTATCTAGAGAGTTTGTGATGTCATGAATATAAATGAAAGGAGGTTCTTGTGCTTTTGTAACGATGTGTTTTGGAGATTAAAATTTGGAGAATATGGGGGTGTAAGAATAAAGGTTTGTGTTAAGTGGATAGATAACTTAGGACATGTTAATTTTTCTACACATAAATAGGTAAATTTATACTGTAGAGCTTAGTGACATCACTTTATGGTAGGTTTTGCTTTGAGTTACCTCATAAGAAGACATGCAGGAGGATTTCAAATCGGCCTTAAAAGCAGGACGTCATCGATGACGATATAAACAAAATTACAAGTAGGCCTAAATATACAATGTAACTGGAAACAATAAACACTGCCATTTCATTCACAGATAGAACAACGAAAACATCATCTGTGGTTACCTCCCTCCAGACCTACACCACAGTCTTGTACCCAGCCACCACAAGCAAGTCACCATCAGCGACTACCACACAACAAACGGAAACAACCTATAAAACTACCACAAACCCATGTCAACCGACACCCGCCTTTACCCACACGATGGCGATAGTTCACGACAATGGCAGTACACTGGCGACATCTACAGGAGGAACTGTCAATTTTAGTTTGTCAATTATAGGTTGTGATGTTGGTGGCGTTTATAGTTGTAAAGCTCTCTACGGCAAATTTGAATATCTACAATATAAAAATTGTAAGAAGTATATCAATCTATCTATATAATTATAAAAATATTTTTAAGGTTGCATTTCTTCGTATTAAATTCAGATATGATATTAATGTCCAGCATAAAGTGGGCGGTGTAGTTGTTAATATTGAATAACCCTCTCTGAATTTTTAAAAATTTCATTTCTGTTTTTAAGGTATTTCCAACAAGTTAATTCTTAGAGTTAACGAAATACTTAACAATGAAGAATCTGCCATATCTGTTGAAAAAGGATCTAGACTAGATATACATTGTAGTTTAACACAGGCACCTGTCATTGAAAGTGGTCCTACAGACAACAGCGCACCCCTCCAGTGTGAGGGCGACGCCACTGAGAACTGTTGGGTTACTGGCAGGGAGATGAGAGTTGCTGTTCAGGTTTTAAACTGTAAGTTGTTAATGTTTGTTTTAAGTGCAAGTTGTTAAAGTTGTTCTTTTTTAAACTGTAAGTTGTTAAAGTTCTTTGTTTAAACTAAGTTGTAAAAGTTTTTTTTATTTAAACTAAGTTGTAAAAGTCGTTTAAACTGTAAGTTGTTAAAGTTGTTTGTTTAAAAACTAAGTTGTAAAGGTTTTTTTATTTAAACTAAGTTGTAAAAGTTGTTTAAACTGTAAGTTGTTAAAGTTGTTTGTTCAAACTGTTGGTTAAAAAAAGCAACTGTAAACGGCTTTCAAGCTCTGAGCTGCCAAAATCGTTCGAGAGCCCGCAGTATGACTAGGCCGATCAAGAACCATCTTCAACAATCTTAAATTTGTAGGTTTAACTTTATGAAGCACACATGTCATTAAAATCTAAGGATTTCCTGTTCTTTATGTCTCGATACCATGACTGAGAGGAAATTAAACTTAGATAAACACATTGACTTTCTTTACTTCCTTGTGAATCACACTTTTTAAAATCAAAACTCGATGAAACAAATAAAATATTCGCAGCAGCCACCAGTCAAATAAGTTGAGGTGACTAATTACAACATACACCCTTTAAACGAAAACAAAGGTTTTCGGATAGAAGTCACCCCTCTCCCCCCTCCCCCCTTTGGTTTAATTTGTAAGCCTCGTTGTGCTTTTTTAACGCGTTTTGACGTTCGTGGAAAAAGAATAGGTATTTCCGATTATATCTCCCACATATTCAAAAAATATGAAAACCTCTATCGGCAATAAGTTTCAGTTTCTGTTTAAAGTGAGATTATAATAATTAGTCCGCGAATTTGAGATCTTGTTTAAGTTTATGGTTCGGTTTGTGATCTGTATCGACAAAAGTAGTTACACGAAAATACAGGTAGGCCTACCGTGAAAACTTAGAAACTAATGAAAGTTAAATGCATTAAATTATTTAATAACTATTGTTTCAAAGTGTGTTTTATGACAGTGCTTTATGACAAGGACCTAATATGACTGCCGAATTTCTGTCTCCACCAGGTAGTAGCTGTGAGCAGAACAGTTGTCAGGTCAAAAATCAAAGGTCATGTTTACATCTGGTTAAAAACGAGACGAGTTTTCAGAATGCTAAAACACAATGCGCACAACTGGGTGGCGTTGTCGCAGGTCCTAGTGTCTACATGGATCAGGATGGCTGTATACAGAGTAAAGAAGATTTTAAAAGATATATTTAATTATTAATCCTTTGATTGCTCATACCCACTTGACCTACGCACCGTGTAACGATAACCAATGTAATATCCCTTCATGTCAATGAAAATCTCATGTGAAGTAAGATATTTGTGTGGGTAATAGTCACTTAGAAAAAAGTATATTAAAAAACCATTTGTAGTAGCAACCTTTTAAATGCACTAATAAGTAAAAAAAATCTTTAGCAATGATAGTAGAACATGATATATAAAAATAATATTAAAAATCTTTCGTCGCTTTACCTTCTAAATTCATCATTTTGACTAAAGATTTAAAATGTATATTTTTAAATTAATCCCAATAAACTATTAAATAGAAAATGTTTATCTTTTTACATTTCAATGCTTTTTAAAGGTTGTTACCAGAAAAGTTATTTTAATAATTTTTATATTTGTATTTTGGAGGTAAACCTTTTCATTTCAAATAATTAGTAGCCAACCATCTTAATTTTCCCAAGCCGATTGTTTTTAATTAGTTAAACATATTATTTGCTACAATGTATGATAATATTCAATACTTTATAGCTATAAGGTTTGCTGCAACCATAAACAACTATTTGTGCACTAGCGAAATTGTTGTACGCATGGGGTGTGGTATTATAGAAAGTCATATCACTTGAGTATTACCTCCCTTATTGAGTGTACGTACTTTCCCCGAAAGCGTCGTAACGTTAAGGCAGTTGAAAATCAATATTGTATAGTTATTATCGTTATGGTAAACAACAGCAATTAAAGACATTCAACTCTTATTGCTTGAAGTTTAAACTTAATTCCAATACTATATTCTTTGAGAGAATCTATTAACCTTTACTAACTTGACACATCTTTACGATTGTAAACATTCGGCGTGAACCACAGCTCAACAATCTGGTCGGGTGATTGCATCTAGCTAGTTATCTCCCGTTTTGTTATTGAAAATAATACCATTTAAATCAATTTTTAAGGACTAATGAAATATCTAATTACATTGAAAATTGAATATTCTTGCATTGTCACCGTAGATAAATTTATCTGCAAAGTTAAAACGAAATCGATGCATTAGAAACGGGTCAAAGCTAAGTCGACATTTTTGCCACATCCCATAAACAAAAAAACACATTGTGAACTAAGTAAAAGATTGTAAAAAGTGAGGCTACTAGGTAGATATAGCCTACACGAAGAAAATTAAGGGAAGTAATACATACTTCTATAAATACGTTATATTAATCTTCGAGTTGTCCATCTTTCCTGCTATAAAATCCTTGTCAACAGACCAGCTAGCCGGAGTTACGTCCCTGTTCTCGTCAGACATCAGTGCTGCTTGTCTGGTCTACTCGACCAAAGACAAAACGTCCGGACATTGTAAGGATGTCAGAAACTTACCGTTTGGTTGTTTGGTCCCTGTTCAAGGTCAGTCAAGTAAAATATTATTTACATGGCTTTTTAGTGTTTCGAAAATGTAAAAACGATAAAATGTATCCATAAAGTTAATTTAGAGTTTAGATGGTGTTTAAGATTGGGATACAGATACATATTCATATATATATATATATATAAATATATTCATATATATATATATATATATATATATATATATATATATATATATATATATATATATATATATATATATATTCATATATATATATATATATATTCATATATATATATATCGCCTCCTATTGACCGGTCAAAGTACAAAACTTTACTTGATCATAAAAATTAAGTTTTTGTTGATATTATTTAGAATTACATAGCAGCTTGTTATTTTTACACTTGCAGCGATTTGATGTGCAGTTGGTTGTGCAATTGCAGCACATGTAGCCTTGGCCGCGGTCAGTGATTGTGAAGATGCGATGGTTCGTAGTGATTTTCCTCAGTGCCAACGGGCGACAATGAGAGCAGTTTTTCGTGAAGAATTGAAAACTCACTTCTAGCATATTCTAAGCATATAGTTGTTTTAGTACACCATGTTCAGTTCCTAGCTTGTAGAAAGCGCCCTCGACGCTCATGACAATTGCAATCACGCTTCGGGGATCACCGTGACCTCTGTCAACATCTGGTATACGGATGCTAACATTATCACCCACTTCAGCTGGTTTAAATTTTGTATCTGATTTTGTTAGCATCTTAGCACCTTGAGTTTGCAAGCTAGTATGAGCTGCTGACCTGTTGACCATGATTTCTTGTTTGTTGTGACAAAATCTGCAGGTAATATTCCCTCCGTAACCTTCGTCTGCTTCATTGGGTATTCCGCAAATTGCATGGACATCGTTGCCAAAGGATCCACAAGAATCGGCTGCACTACAATATTTTTCATAAACTATACAGAATATGGTGGTCTTATTATTGCCACGCAACTGGTCTGGACATTCCGCCACGGCAGCAGATGTGTTAGCTGAGGATGCATTTATGGCAACCTCCATTTCTTGTTCAATGTTCTCAAGATCTTCCTCAGTAGCTAAATTATCGAGAGCCTCTCTTGGTAGATTTGAAGTGCTAAGCCCCACTTTTGCTTTGCATCCAAACAAGGTTTCGTATAGCGATTGTTGGATTACTTAACAAAAATTACGTTTTTTTTTTAAATTGAATTAATTTGAGACTCTTAGCCCAATCAGCTGATTAATTTGTTTGCATCCATGTCATCATCATGTGTTGAACATCTTGGTTGGCACGTTCTACTGAACCTTGGCTTTGGTTATGCCTTGGATTTCCGTAAACTAGTTTAAGTTCAGGCCACATGGCCTTTAATTCAGAAATACCTTGATTCACAAATTCTTTTCCAATAGGATTTGGATTATTTATTTTGGCAGCCATCTGGCATGTCTGTCTCTTGGTCTGACGGCCCTTTTGATCCATGTCGAATTGCATTTTGAATGCTTTACAAACAAAAGCCGAACAATACGTTACTCAAATGCAAACACACCCAGAATAATGAAAACACGATCACAACTTAGTTTAAGCTCTTCGGACTTTGGCCAGTACGTCCCGGCCAGTGCGTGCATTGGCCGGCCAATGTACGAAATACGCTCTCAGTGCTAAGTTTTTCAAGCTTTAGCCAAGAGAGCCGCCAAATTCGCACATTGGCCGGCCAATGCGGGCTTTGGCCGCACTTCGGGCTTTGACCGTAACATATATATATATATATATATATATATATATATATATATATATATATATATATATATATATATATATATATATATATATATTCTAGCAAATAAAAATACAATCGTTTAAATTACTTTATTCACCAGAAACGGGAACATCATCAGCGAGTTTACCTATTGAAATGATCGCCATAATAGTGGGCGGTGTCTTCTTCATAGCGTTTCTATGTGTTTTCTGCATTGTGTACAGAGGAGTTCGAGGTGTGTATGTTGTTTGATAGTAAAGTGACATGTGAGATGTGACTGTTGATGTTGAGGCTTTCATAAGTCAGTGGCGACAAGCTAATATAACCAACAAGGAAGGGGCGACAAGTTAACATAACCTATAAGGCAGGGGCGACAAGTTAACATAACCTATAAGGCAGGGGCGACAAGTTAACATAACCTATAAGGCAGTGGCGACAAGCTAACATAATCTATAAGGCAGGGGCGACAAACTAATATAATCTATAAGGCAGGGGCGACAAGCTAATATAATCTATAAGGCAGAGGCGACAAGCTAATATAACCTATAAGGCAGGGACGACAAGCTATTATAACCTATAGGACAGGGGCTACAATCTAATATAACATATAAGGCAGGGGCGACAAGCTAATATAACCTATAAGGCAGGGACGACAAGCTATTATAACCTATAGGACAGGGGCTACAATCTAATATAACATATAAGGCAGGGGCGACAAGCTAATATAACCTATAAGGCAGGGGCGACAAGCTAATATAACATATAAGGCAGGGGCAACAAGCTAATATAACCTATAAGGCAGGGGCGACAAGCTAATATAACCTATAAGGCAAGGGCGACAAGCTAACATAACCTATAAGGCAGGGGCGACAATCTAATATAACAAACAAGGCAGGGGCGACAAGTTAACATAACCAGTTATATAACGCAGTGGAGACATGCTAACTAATTATATAGGCAGGGGTGACAAGCTACATTTTTATCTTTAGGTTAAAATACAAGTAGCCCTTTCGTAAGAAAAACATTGATTGTCTGTACAAGAACTCCGTGATTGATATCCTAAAACGCCACTTCATAAACAATTTTTTTAGTAATTTAGGCTCAAAACTTTGCGATACATCCAATGTAGGCAAAACTTCAAAAATCACAATCAGTTTTTATATCGATATTTATTATAATAAAAACGCACCGGATTTAAAAAATATTTTCTACTCCATTTCTAGATTATTCAAGGCCGCCTCTGTAACATGCTGGCGTTGGTCTCGTTAATTTCTTGCTGTCATCAAATTAATAGTATTGGTGTGATTGATACATAATATTGGAAAATTGTTTAAAAAGGAATAGTTTTTTTTTTCTCCAGTTTACCGAGAGAAAGCACACCATCGTGGCGACAAGTCAACTTATGACGACATAGCTTTAGAAAACAGGGACACCCCACCTATTTACAGTACCATAGATGAGCGGAGCTCGGATGTCTATTCGACTGGATGCTGTCACTGTGTTAGGACAAAACCGGCGTCAAACGGGAAAAACTTGACCCGAGCTGGGGGTCCACCCGCCCCTCACCTCCCCCCTAGAACACACTCATCTAAAGCAGACGTTAAACACGTGCAACGACAGGACCGAATGAAGTTTGATACAGACTCTAGTGTCGCTTTACAAAGTTCCCAGCATGCCCTAAATGTGCACCAAGGGAGATCAAAAACGTCGAAACGTCCGCTGCAGAAAGTAGTTCTAGCAAGGACAGCAGATAGACAAAGTTTTATCTGCGACGCGGAAGGATATTTACAAGCATCTCACCTCCACACGGAATGTATCAGTACGCAAGATGGCGGCTTAGATGAAGTGTCGCCGTGCTGTCAACGATACGAGGATCCATCCACGGACTACATCACGCCAGTAGAGTGTGAATACACAGACCCGTCAAATGATTACATAACACCAACGGATCGTGACTATAACGTTTTGTGAGATAAACTAAACCACACTAACATGTTATAACTATAACATTCACAAGTCGTGTGATGGAAGTTACTTGTGGGAGATGAGACTGACGGAATCTTCTTCTTTTCTTCTTCTTCGTTCTTAATTATTAGTGTTAAAGGGGGTCGAGATTTATCTGCCAGTGGGTTTGAACTCGAGACTTTGTTCGAATTTATCAACCATGAGCTTTTTTGCCGACTCGACCACGCCTCCAACACAATTAAGCGTTACGTGTCAACTGGTTATGCGCCATTGAGGCCATTGACTCCGATTTCAGCCTGCTTTTCTTTTTGGATTTGCTTCCATAGCCTTTGTCCAACCAAGAACAAACTACAAGGCAGCAGTTGTTTAATTTTGGAGTTGTCTCTCCTAGAAGAGTGGCTGTCCCCAGCTAACGAGCCTCATCTGCCCGAGGGTTTGAACTCGAGACTTTTCGGTTTAGCAACCATGAGCTTTACCGACTCGACCACGCCGAACCCACTGACGGAATGAAAGGATAGATTAACCCTTACATTTCTGAAATAGGTTTTCTGTTGTAAAATCAATTTTTATTTCAGTTTGCTATAGATGTGTAAATAATGATCGTCATCTTTTCACGTACGCGCTCAACACACAAGGAGAATTTGAAGTAGAGTTAGTCTGTTTCAGAGACCTCTTCATCTCTATAGGGCTGGTAAGTAGGTCACCAACCAGTTCTATGGCTCATGCAGGTTTTATTGAGCCGTAGAACTGGTTGGTGACCTACTTACCAGCCCTATGTCCAGCCGCCATTGCTTTTCCTCAGGGACGTTCTACTGACTTGAACCCGGATTTGGACCCTAGACTTTCGGATTAGCAGTCACGACGTGTAAATAACCCCTCATAAAAATGTAACAATTTTAAAAATCATACTTTGAAAATATGTAACACAATTGTAGTGGTAAAACGGCTCTTATAGACAGGCTTTTTTAAAAATCTCATTATTTAAATTGCATGTGAAGCGTTAAAAACGTTCAGAAATAAACGACTGTATTTTTTTGGTTGTATTTCACTTTTTCAAATAAAATAAGAATTAATTATAATTTACAGAAAAAAATAAATTCACTACTTTCCAAAATACATACTATTTTTCTTAGTAGTAAGCAAGTTTCCTTCTCGTAGTTTTTTTTTGGATGCGTGAAAATAGATATAGGAAGGTACATTTTACCCGAATATATAATAACAATTGGAAAAGCATTGTTTTAATTAATTATTTGCAATGGTGTCACTCCTGAAGTAGTGTCACCTGGTGCGGTCATCATCCCCCCCCACCCCCAACCTTGTAACGCTACTAGCATTTTCTCTCCACGAGAACAATTCCAGAGGAAACAACAATTTTTTCACTTCTTTCATCAGAACCTCGGCCTGCGCGATTGGAGGTTTTGATTGTCTCTTGAAATATTCAGACAACGTCGCGGTTTTTTTTTTCTTCAATTTCCTACACACAATAAACTGATTTCGCCCTAATAATTGAAAATTGAAAATATCTATATTTTTGAATGATGCGTCATTATTTAATGTTAATATTACCATGACCAGATACGCAGTGTTTCTTCCAGACTTTTTTCTCCGGGGGGGGGGGGGGGGCACTTAAAATTTTCGTTTTTAATTACGTTTTATTACCAGCCAAGTTGAATCAGCTGATAGAAATCAAACTGCATGGATGAGTTGCTGCTTACATAGTAGGCAACGTCAATGGTGTGTTAAGACTGTGTTGCGACATTGTAGTCTATGTCACCAGTGTGTATAGTGTGTCGCTGGCTATGGCGTTTGAAGCGGTTCTTAGTATGGGTGGGTAAAGTGTGTTGATCTTTTGTGTTCGCGTTTGGTTGCTTTATCAATTTTGTTTAGTAATGTGTTTTACAATTAGTGTTACGGAATGTGTAGTTAGCGTTACTTAATGTGTTTTACAATTAGTGTTACGGAATGTATAGACAGTGTTACTTAATGTGTTTTACAATTAGTGTTACGGAATGTGTAGTTAGCGTTACTTAATGTGTTTTACAACTAGTGTTACGGAATGTGTAGTTATTGTTACTTAATGTGTTTTGCAATTAGTGTTACGGAATGTATAGTTAGTGTTACTTAATGTGTTTTACAATTAGTGTTACGGAATGTATAGTTAGCGTTACTTAATGTGTTTTACAATTAGTGTTACGGAATGTATAGTTAGCGTTACTTAATGTGTTTTTCAATTAGTGTTACGGAATGTATAGTTAGTGTTACTTAATGTGTTTTACAATTAGTGTTACGGAATGTATAGTTAGCGTTACTTAATGTGTTTTACAATTAGTGTTACGGAATGTATAGTTAGCGTTACTTAATGTGTTTTACAATTAGTGTTACGGAATGTATAGTTAGCGTTACTTAATGTGTTTTACAATTAGTGTTACGGAATGTATAGTTAGCGTTACTTAATGTGTTTTACAATTAGTGTTACGGAATGTATAGTTAGCGTTACTTAATGTGTTTTACAATTAGTGTTACGGAATGTATAGTTAGCGTAACGTAATGTGTTTTACAATTAGTGTTACGAAATGTGTAGTTAGCGTTTCTGAATATGATTTACAATTAGTGTTACGAAATGTGTAGTTAGCGTAACGTAATGTGTTTTACAATTAGTGTTGCGGAATTTGTAGTTAGCGTTACTTAATGTGTTTTAAATTAGTATTACTTAAAGTGATTTACAGTTAGATGTTTCTTAATGTGTTTAATAGTTAGTATTATGTAATGTATTTTACAGTCAATGTTACTTAATGCGTTTTGCGGTTAGCGTTTTATGATGTGTTTTACACATATTATTATGTAATATGAAGTTAGAGTTATGTAGTGTGTTTAAAGTTAGTATTACGTAACATGTTTTACAAATAGTGTTAGACTTGTTTGCGGTAAGTGCTACGAAGTGTATTTTACAGCTACTAATACGTAATGGGTTTACGGTTAGAGTTATGTAAAGTGTTTTATATACATTGATGAGTACCGTGTTGTACAGCTAGTAGTGTGTACAAAGCGTGCGTGTGTGTGTCTTATAATGTGTTATAAAGTGCGGAATAGTTTTTTTTACATGATGTTGTATTTGCCATAAAGTGACGAAAAATTAGACGCATTTAAATAGTGCAACACTTCTCCACAATGAACTGGTTTATTAATTCACTAAGAGACAATCAGTTTATAACTTAACGAATGAAGTCAGCCTTTTAGACTAGTTTAAAATATAGTCAGTTAAAATAGTTGAGTATTCTAATACCAATAAAAACATCAAACAGTTGACTGATTTAAAAATAGATTTCTTTTTTTCTAAAGCTGTGAATGAATACACCATTTTAAATGTAAACATTGCGTGGTACGGCTTCCATTGAATTGGCTTGTGTTTACTTCCAGTGTTAACGATGGATAATCGTGTATCTTATGCGTTTCTACTGAAAACATTGTGTCAGTTATTTTATCATACGTGTAAGTAAACTGACATCTGGGCCAATACATATTTGTTTCAATAAAATATCATGTCAGCTTTTATTAAGTACACATACATATACATTTATACACATCACATACACAAAAAGAAATACACACTCATACATTATGTACGAGTTAATACAGTGCACATACACATATATATATACACCTTACATACATAAAAGAAAAAAACACACACACATACGTTTTGTGCGAGTTAATACACGCATTAGTGAATGAAAATAATCTCAAGTTCAGCCACGAAACAAATCTAATTTTAACTTAAGGAATGTAACCGGTTTGGCTGTACCTTCAACCAGGATGTAATGCGACACTAGTTATTCAACAACGCCAGGTATGGAAATACCCTAACCTTTTTTCAGCTGCATATTTTGATGACTGTCAGTTTATAAAACTGGTTAGTCTGCAAAGGTAACAACAGATTCGGCATTTCTTCGTGAATTCTTTATAATTTCATTATTAATATATATATATATGTGAATGTATATATATATATATATATATATATATATATATATATATATATATATATATATATATATATATATATATATATATATATATATATATATATATATATATATATATATCGTAGAATTGAAACAAAAAAATTGCTAAGAAACTTCACTCTTCGGATTAAATTTACACCGTTTTTGGTACGTAAAAGTAAAATTCCGTAAAATGTTTGAATTCTGATTTAGTTTATACATGTTTTTATATATTTACCTAAAAGCTTTAATCGTTTTGTAAAAAAAAAAAATAAGGAGAAAGGTTGGAATTGAGTAGGCATATCAAAAGTAATTGCCGGAAATAAAATAAAAACTTTGACCTGGAAAACTTCTGCTGATAAGGAGGACGTGACGATAGGTCTGGCACACACACACTGCGAAAGTTTCACACATAAGAGACAGGTCGGCGCTTGCGTGGAACCCCCCAGGGGAGGCGAAATTCAAGGCGCCCTAGACAACCCTGGAGGGGGAGTCTTCTTATGAAAATTATTTTTGGAAAATTAACAGCCAGGAACCAGAAAAAAGTGGAAGATTATGGTTGATGCTGCACAAAGAAAATGTAGAGGAGAATGATCTAAATAAAAGCAATACTGACGCTCAGTTGTACGACCCGATACCACGCAACAACACTGACCACGATCTTTTGGACAGGAAAACAAAACACATGGAACATCTGGACCAAGTCTAAGGACCGGTATATTTGCATAGGGATCTTGTATATCTTAGTCCAGGCTGATATAGGGATCTCGTATATCAGGCTGATATAGGGATCTCGTATATTAGGGTCATATCTTAGGCCAGGCTGATATAGGGATCTCGTATATCTTAGTCTAGGCTGATATAGGGATCTCGTATATCAGGCTGATATAGGGATCTCGTATATTAGGGTCATATCTTAGGCCAGGCTGATATAGGGATCTCGTATATCTTAGTCTAGGCTGATATAGGGATCTCGTATATCAGGCTGATATAGGGATCTCGTATATTATGGTCATATCTTAGGCCAGGCTGATATAGGGATCTCGTATATCTTAGTCTAGGCTGATATAGGGATCTCGTATATCTTAGTCTAGGCTGATATAGGGATCTCGTATATCAGGCTGATATAGGGATCTCGTATATTAGGGTCATATCTTAGGCCAGGCTGATATAGGGATCTCATATATTAGAAAATGTGTCTACTAGTAGAGATATATAGGGATCTCATATATTAGGGAATGTGTCTACTAGTAGAGATATATAGGGATCTCATATATTAGAAAATGTGTCTACTAGTAGAGATATATAGGGATCTCATATATTAGAAAATGTGTCTACTAGTAGAGATATATAGGGATCTCATATATTAGGAAATGTGTCTACTAGTAGAGATATATAGGGATCTCATATATTAGAAAATGTTTCTACTAGTAAAGATATATAGGGATCTCATATATTAGGAAATGTGTCTACTAGTAGAGATATACAGGGATCTCATATATTAGAAAATGTGTCTACTAGTAGAGATATATAGGGATCTCATATATTAGGACATGTGTCTACTAGTAGAGATATATAGGGATCTCATATATTAGGAAATATATCTACTAGTAGAGATATATAGGGATCTCATATATTAGAAAATGTGTCTACTAGTAGAGATATATAGGGATCTCATATATTAGGAAATGTGTCTACTAGTAGAGATATATAGGGATCTCATATATTAGAAAATGTGTCTACTAGTAGAGATATATAGGGATCTCATATATTAGGACATGTGTCTACTAGTAGAGATATATAGGGATCTCATATATTAGAAAATGTGTCTACTAGTAAAGATATATAGGGATCTCATATATTAGGAAATGTGTCTTCTAGTAGAGATATACAGGGATCTCATATATTAGAAAATGTGTCTACTAGTAGAGATATATAGGAATCTCATATATTAGGAAATGTGTCTACTAGTAGAGATATATAGGGATCTCATATATTAGGACATGTGTCTACTAGTAGAGATATATAGGGATCTCATATATTAGGAAATGTGACTTCTAGTAGAGATATATAGGGATCTCATATATTAGGAAATGTGTCTACTAGTAGAGATATATAGGGATCTCATATATTAGAAAATGTGTCTACTAGTAGAGATATATAGGGATCTCATATATTAGGAAATGTGTCTACTAGTAGAGATATATAGGGATCTCATATATTAGGACATGTGTCTACTAGTAGAGATATATAGGGATCTCATATATTAGAAAATGTGTCTACTAGTAGAGATATATAGGGATCTCATATATTAGGACATGTGTCTACTAGTAGAGATATATAGGGATCTCATATATTAGAAAATGTGTCTACTAGTAGAGATATATAGGGATCTCATATATTAGGAAATGTGCCTACTAGTAGAGATATATAGGGATCTCATATATTAGGAAATGTGTCTACTAGTAGAGATATATAGGGATCTCATATATTGGAAAATGTGTCCACTAGTAGAGATATATAGGGATCTCGTGTATTTAGAACGTGTTTACTAGTATAGACATAGGGATTTTATATATTAGTACCGTGTCTTAGCACTAGTAGTGAGATATAGAGATCTAGTATATAGCGACCATATCTTAGAACTAATATTGAGACAGAGATTTCGTATAAAGCGCCCATGGCATATAACTAGGAAGACATACAGATCTCGTATATTAGGACTATGTCCGAGAAACAGTGGGACGGACATAAGGATTTTTTTTATTAGGTTGCAACATGTCTATATTGTATATTATTTTATATTATTTTTTCATTTTATCATTCTAGAAACGTTGGAATGTATATTGAAAACGTTTAAAATCATCACATTGAACCAATATACAATATTATTGTTTTGGTGTCAATAATCAATGTAATAGCTGAAAGGTTAATGATTCTTTACGAACAAACAAAATGACAAGTAATACTATTGTGGAAGTCGGTGACGATATTAAAGGTAAGAAAATTATATTGATATAAAATTTTGAAGAAATATTTTAATTAAGTGAGGGATTTGGGTGGAGGGTGGCACATTTAGTTTTAGTTTCTAATATTATTTAAATTTGATAAACTTACATTTTATAAACTTACATTTTATAAATTTACATTTTATAACCTTACATTTTATTAACTTACATATGATAAACATACATTTTATAAACTTACATTTTATAAATTTACATTTTGTAACCTTACATTTTATAAACTTATATTTTATAAACTTACATTTGATAGACTTACAATTGATAAACTTACATTTGATAAACTTACATTTGATAAACTTACATTTTATAAACTTACATTTGATAAACTTACATTTTATAACTTTACATTTTATAAACTTATAATTTATAAACTTACATTTGATACATACATTTGATAAACTTACATTTTATAACCTCACATTTTATAAACTTACATTTGAAAAACTTACAGTTTATGAGGCCAGCTTGTCAGAGTATTCTAATTACGAGGCAAAAGTCAAAGACAAGCAAAGGTAAAAAAAAAAAAACCTTTTTTTGACCAAAATTTTACTTTTAGTTTTTTTCTATTTTAACACAAATATGTATATATATATATATATATATATATATATATATATATATATATATATATATATATATATATATATATACGTATATATATATATATATATTAGTTTAATAAAAACCATATTTTGTTTATTTTCACAGTATTTTGAAGTCATTTAGAGTAAGTTCTTCTCCTTTTTTTTAACACCCAATTCTTTTACATTATGGTTGATTTCGGTTAATTTTCAAAAAAAAAAAATTTTAAAATTTAATTTAATAAAAGTTTTTTACATTAAATAAAATGTAAATTGCAATACACTGTTCTTGTCAATGTCAATGTCCATGTCCATGTCCATGTCCATGTCCATGTCCATGTCCATGTCCATGTCCATGTCCATGTCCATGTCCATGTCCATGTCCATGTCCACGTCCATGTCCATGTCCATGTCCATGTCCATGTCCATGTCCATGTCCATGTCCATGTCCATGTCCATGTCCATGTCCATGTCCATTACCGAGTGTGGTATTATCATACCTTACAGACAAATTTATTACTAGTCTAATAATTTCTTTAATACAGAACCGTGTGACAGGAAACAAATCAGGTGAGTTTTATATTTGTTTCCTTGAAATTTAAACACAAAAAATTTAAACGTCATTACTGTACTAAACAGTTGAAGTATTCATGTAAAAACTCGTTTGAATTATGTATTGGTGAATTATACTTTAATGAATGTGTATTTGTCTTACAACTAATTCAAATTATGTGTCGCGTCTAGAAGCCGTCAGATAACAATATATTAAGATGTGTCTAGATATCGATGGCATTAGTGTTTATGTAAATCAAGCACAATAGATTTGTTCTAGAAAAAAATCAATATCGATAACTAAATTGGTGTGTGTGAGTTTGTTAATTTGTTTCATGAGGACTTGTTAATAAATAAGGATAAGTTTTCCCATATTACTAATACAATAATCTTAGTTTGATTACTTATTTTTCTGTTTACTACCTAGAAAATACAGATTACAGAAATTTTAGCGAATCAAACAAAAACCGCGACAAAGCAACAACAGGTAAAACAATTTGTTCTTTTCTTTAAGTATCCCTCGTACCTTTAGTGTGACTGAAACGCGAGAATAGTTTCAACATTAAATCGTAACTATTAACAGAAAAATCTAAACTCATTTTACTTACATCCAGTAAAAATGTGATAATCTCTGTGTAAACAACAAAGGAAGAGGGCGAATATCACCAATTAGTTAAATTAAAACACTAGTTCGAGTTTTCTTAGAAAATATGTCAGATGTTTTCTTGATTAGGGGTCATCCATAAATGACGTCACGCTTTTTTTGACGATTTTTACCCCCCCCTCCCCTCCGTCACACGTCGTTACAAAAAGCCAGACCCTCCCCTAAAATTACGTCACACCTCAACCAACATCCCCCCTCAAAATTGCAGTTGAATTTTTTTTAAACATCGATATTTTTCTAAAATCTTGTATAAACTATTACAATTTATTAAAACAGTTATCTAAAACGCGAAATAACGTCTAAAATTCGTTGTCTAACATTGCTTTTTTATTTTGCAAAAGTGTGACGTCGCAACAACTGAACCCCCCCCCTCCCCCTCATCACACATCGTCACAAAATTACGGACCCCCCCCCCTCCCCCCTACGAGTGTGACGTCATTTATGGATGACCCCTTAGTAAAAAACGCAGCAATTAACTTTCGTGCCGTTTAACCAATCACTGTTGAGGCATTATGGATTATCTCAAATTTTTAAATTCTGCTAATTAATGGACGGTTAAAGACATACTAGCATTAATTGTTGATAAAATAAATACTAATTAAATAGTTGTTTTTCACTGAAAAAGTGAGTGATTCTTTTTCTATAATTATATCTATTCAAAAATTTGTCAGGTCCTGTTGTTCTATCTGGGCTAGGTCTCGGCCAAAAGCCAAAGAGGTGCGTAAAGTTTACAAAAAATGCTGATTTAAGCAGTTCTTCTAAAAACAATTTTAAAACATTTCATTCAAGAAATTAAATTTTCGTTTTATTATGCCTCTAATTTCTTTAAATGTCTCATTTGATTGTGAATTACATTTAACTATTGTTTCAAAACTTTAGGAGAAAAAGAATTTCTTTAAATTTTCTTCAGGTAAGCAAAAAACTTTTTACAGTGTGAAAGTAACATGCATAAAAGTAATGAAATATCTCAGCTCATTTATCTGAATATTGTAAAAGTTGTGTACTTGTGGTATAATTTTAGCGACACATTAATTTTTGTTTGTGTGGACTAAATTATTCCTCACCGTCTTGAAAGAACGGAGGAGTGTCATTGTGATGCCGTCAGCTACGTTTTTTTTTTGGTTGTCTTCAAATTAACAAAAGCTATATATATTTATTTCACTTTATAATATAAGTTAGCGCTCTTAAGTATATTGTCTTGCAAACAATTTTGTATTTACTCAGTCGAGTTAAACATATTCGAGTTAAACACAGTCGAGTTAAACACATTTGAGTTAAACACAATCTAGTTAAACACATTTGAGTTAAACACAGTCGAGTTAAACATATTTGAGTTAATCACAATCGAGTTAAACATACTGGAGTTAAACTCATTCGAGTTAAACACAGTCGAGTTAAACACAGTCGAGTTAAACACATTCGAGTTAAACACATCCGAGTTAAACACAGTCGAGTTAAACACAGTCGAGTTAAACACATTCGATTTAAACACATTCGAGTTAAACACAGTCGAGTTAAGCACATTCGAGTTAAACATAGTCGAGTTAAACACAGTCGAGTTAAACACATTCGAGTTAAACACAGTCGAGTTAAACACATTCGAGTTAAACATAGTCGAGTTAAACTCAGTAGAGTTAAACACATTCAAGTTAAACACGGTTTTCGCATACCCACTATCGCGGGCTTACACGCTTTCTTTGAAAACTATACATAAACTTAAACTTAACTTCATTTTAATCGTAATTTGGGATGATATAACCCATCCTAAATTTGGGATTCTTTGATTGCAAAGTTGTCATGTTGTATAATTAAATAGTATACATGAGTCGGAATGTTGTAAAACTGATACATAAATATGATTAGTAAGTGGTGTATATAACAACATAAAGCATAAATTAAAATAAACTAAAACAAATAGGGGTAATGCAAAACATAAAATCTAAAGAAATTTTCATTTAAACAAATATTTTATTTAACAGTTTTGGTATAAAATGTAATTAGACTAAATCTAATCGTTGCAGAATCTTTTTCGGAAAAGAAAGAATCGAGAAAATGATTTAACAAATCTATCTTTAGCTGTACCTGAGGAAAAAAGAAACGTCGATGGTTTGTATTTTGCGACTACAGATGTCTTTTCTTACATTAGTATCAGAGTTGTTGTACTTGATATTTCATTCTCTTGTAGCTGTAAACGTACAAAAATAACATTCTAGGATAAGATATTAATCATCAATCGCAACAAAATCTGCAGATATAAGCATAATTTAAACGCTATTTACAAAACAAAAAGAAACGCAAAAAATATTCTTTTCAGATGTTTTAATAAGTTCGAAGCATAATTGCAACGCAAATGTTAAAACTGCGTGGCAACATATAAAATTGATCAAATGCACGACAAAATTTTAAAACATGAAATTATTATTATTGACCAAAATAAAATAAAGTAGTGCACAAATGTTTACAAATTACAATATGCACTAACACAAAAATGTATCAATGAATATGTTTATACAGGGTTTATGTTTTTTTAGAACTCAACTCTTTGTATGAGGACGTGCTTGGTAACTTAAAGACGAGAGTAGAAGGTATGTACACACAAACACGGTTACACATGGTCAGCAAACACAACCACGCTTACACAGTAAAGTAAGTACGCGCAAACACGCTTATACTGTAGATGGTAAGTACAGACAAGCACGCTTACACATTAGAGTAATTACACACCAAAATGCTTGTAAACGGTCATGCTTATAGAGCACTTACAATAAAATACTCACGCAATAAACTTTGAACACATATTTTTGCGATATAAATAATTTAGATATGATAGACTAAAATACATATAGATTCAATAATTTATTTAGTATTTCTTGGGTCATTATTTCATTACAGACGAAGTCCCTTTGTATTCTGAAGAACAGATTGTCGAGCGCGGGGTTGCTGAAAATACAGCCGCACCACCAACAACATCATTCAATAATATAAGTAAGACACCCAACATTTACGATGGTGTTTTTATAAAACAGCTTCTTATAGACTTGATAATGTATTAGAGTTTTTTTTAATTGTAATTAACAGTCTCTTTTTATTTTTATTAGTCGATACATTTAAACATATTTTTAATACGTGTAATATAATTTAAATCAAATATTTAAATCATATGTTTTGACAACGCATCATAGTTTATACATATTTTAATACATATACATATTTATATTAACCAATTATTTTTATGTACTTTTAAATTTTGATCTATAAATATTTTATCTTAATTAATTTTGCCGTGCAACTTTTGAGATAATTTATGTACAATTAAATTGGTTTTAGGAAGTTAAAGAGATTGAGTTTATCTTTAATTAAAATTACAGTTAATTCAAAATCTGTTAAGACAAAAATTAAAAAAAAAAACTCATGAATGTTTATATAAATGAATACGTTGAATAAAACATGATTTTTTAAAAAGCTGCTGACATTTAATGATGTTTAAAATACTGAAATATAATTATGTTAAAGTTAATAATGCTAAACGTTTTTGTCTGCAGGTGAATATTATCAAACACCAAACAACCTGCTCAAGCGTAAGTGTTTCTGGCCATTGTTTAAAATATGAATTTAGGTGCTTGGATAGTTACATTTTAATGTGTAATCTTGCACTGTTTAATTCTTTAACTTTTATTGGGATATTTTAATTGGCACGTTACGTGATGACTCATAGCTCGTAATCACATTAAATATTTTTAAAAATTTAAAGACTCATTTTCAGACTTAATCTCAGTTTAAACTTTAAACTAAGAATTTACTTATTTTCCGAGTGTGTAAAGTTATACATAACAATTAAGAAAATATAAATTGATAATCATATGGCATTTAAATTTAAGGGTTGTATGGGTTGTATGATTTAATAGAAATATATAAAAAAATATTAACTACTGTTTTAAATCATAATTAAAATCTATAAGATGTATTGTATTTTTTAAAACTTTGAAATGATTTTTTGAAAATACAAAATTTACTACTTATCTCTGACAAGTAATCCTTTTAAAATAACTGGACAAAATACACGCTAAACGCCTATATGTGCAAACTAAAATGTTCCACTGGTGTAGCCCTATGTCTTTTATAGCTACGACACAGTACGACAAAAAAGATGATCTCCACCATAAACAGGAGAGCTCCGCCCCTAGCTTAAAGACTCCACATGATATTCAACCTACTCTCCAAACAGGTAATTTTAATATCATATGCTACATACCAATTTTTTTTTACTTTCTCGTATATACGAAGTATAAAGAAAGTATTGTAATCGTGCACAAAAATCACTTGAAATTTTAACAATTTTCACCGTATTACACCTCAGTCCTTCATCACATCCGAAGTATAGAGGACTTATTTTAATCGGGCAAAAATTATTAATCCAGATTTATCAAAATTAAGAGGTTTTATGCGTAATCCTGTCTGAAAAACTGGGCTTTGCAATTCTGTCCGTATGTCTGTGTGTCTGTATGTCTCTGTGTGTGTCTGTGTGTAAACACGATTAATTGAGTACCGTTAAAGCTAGGTTGATGAAATTTCATATATAATTATTTTATCAAAATCGTAGATCCATATCAACTTTTGAGCGATTTTCGATAACCGGAAGGGGTACTTTTTCTACTTTGAATTTTTCAAAAGCCTATAACTTGAGTACTATTTCAGATAGATAAATGAAATTTCACATGTAAGTGTAAGATCTAATTCTCTACCTTCTGTTAAATTTTGAGTAATTTCCGTTGATGGGAAGTAGTAATTTACGCTATTTCCGATTTCTCAAAAAACTAATGGAAAATTTCAAAGTACTAATAATATTGCGCACTATTATGCACTTTTTTTATTTGGCGTTCACTTGGTGTGCAATTCTTTTGTCTACGAGATTTTATTCTATTTTTAAAACTTTAAGTATTTAAAATGGATTAAAAATCATGTCTATAGCCCGAGTTCCCATCCCCTGTTGTTTTATATAAGAATATTCCAGAAAGTTTAGGGGAGATCACTCCCAGTTTATTTAATCTAAACGTCATTTTCAGCACTTATGCATTAAATTATAATGCTATATATTTAAAACAATTACGTATTCAGATCAACAAACTTAAAGAAAAAAATATAAACATTTTTAGATAATTTTTAAACCCTAGGACATCCGTTTAGTAAGATTTTATTGTTTTATCAACATATTTACCAACTAAACATTTATTTATTAACTTAAAACCACATTACGTTTAATGTTTTTAAACATTAACATTTACATTATTTTGAGGCCTTTTCTGTGAACAAGTGTTTAAATCACACATTTATTGATTAATATAATGCAAACATATCTGCAATTGAACCGCGGTTTTGTGATCACAATCTATTTATTTTGAAAATTTATTTGACAAAGCAATATAATATAAAGTTCGTAGACCGAATGCTATGCAAGGTGGATCAAATTATTGAAACCAGACGCGCACGTGTTTTCCGACATTTTTATCGGGAAATCCGATGACATACAATTATCTGAGAAAACCTTCACAAATAAATAAAAATTATTCCCATTAATATAACAATCTATTAATTGTAGATGCGGATGTATATGAGAACGGAGATGTTCCAAATGTTCAAAATGGTAAGTGTTTTAACATGCAGCGAGAAGTAAAATATTTTTATCGCAGCCCTCTTATTAAATCTTGTTTACTTTAAGCTATACATCTTAAAATATTTTAAAACATTATTATTTAGTTTACATTTCCATTTTACATGTTTGAAATTATTGTTTGACTACTGTTATTATTTTCATAACGCAGTTTTATATCATTGATTTTTAAAACTAGTATAACATATTAAACATAATTATAATTGATAACATCTTAAAATGTGTTAAACTCACATTTAAAAGTAAGAAATAAAATAGATTGATTTCTTTTTTTATTTTCTTTTGAAGAACAAAAGTTTGAAGTGCAAGCTGTTGTAAATGGTAAGTATTTATATTTACCATTTAAAAATATTTAAGCATTTGCCACTCTGTCACTTAAAAAATAACAACTTGTTTTGCACTTCTTATTACATAAAATACTGTATCACTGTATCCATATTGTGTATCTAAACTTAAGTAATGTAATCACAAATGATTTTTTTAAAAGTTGATAATGTTTGATTCTGATAACATCAATGTTTTTTTTTTGCAAAGTCCAATATAAATTACATATGTAACTATACCTTCCCAATGAGCTGGCATTTAGAATGACATGTCAGAAATAATCAATTAGAATATTCCTGATCAATAAAAAATGTTTAAATACTCGAAAGTTGTAAAATAGACAACGACAAAGTAGCGTAAACGCACGTACTTCGACATCGTCTCCATTGATTTTATTTTCTTCCTCTTATCGATTTTTAGTAATGCTACTAACGTTAAGAATCTCAAAACGTAACGCTATTAGTTAAAACGTTCTACATACATTTAAATCTGTAATTAACTTGTATTTGTGTTAATCGAGATAATAAATGTTTGTGCAAAATGCGAATGCTTACTCAACAAAAAAATACATAGTATACATAGTATTATTTTGCGCAAAAAAACTCGTCTAGCGAAAACTTTACTATTTCTGCAAATATTTCTGTGTAAATTAAACTTTACTTTGTATGTTATAGTTTTAAATAATTTGATGTAACTTACAATAGAACATTACATAAATACATCGATTTTTAGTGTAAACTAAGTTAAACTCTACACAAATTTAAACTGGTTTACATTCAAATTTCTTTTTTCCAAAACAGTGGTTGATGGGCCTGCTTTCAGAAACGGTAAGGAATCAACTTTCGTCATATGTAAAGATAAAAGCTTTCATACTTAAAAGAAAAAGAAAAGACATTAACAAATTTGCAAATTAAGGTTATCTTTGCTAGTTTGCTAAAATGTTTATTTAGTCTAAATTTAGTGCGGTCTATTTAAAAACATTTGTTGTGTAAAACTATTTCCTTTTGTAATTTAAATTTATTTCTTAAACAAATCACATTTCACATTACTTTTAATATAGTTATCTGTTTCATATTTATTGATGTGATGTAAAATGATCAAATTGTCGTACATATGGATACTAAAAAAGTCATTAAATATATGAACATATTTTGTTTTTGTTTTACTGATGTATTTCTACGTGCAGAGCATACGACAGTTTGTGAAGAAACAGAACCAAAAGTAGTTCAAGGTATTTATTGTCTATCATTAACGTAATCATTTTTAAGTAAACGTGATATAAAAAGTTATAAGTATATGCTCTCTTTTTAACTGTTTCAATTATAATTATGTGCCCCGTTTCCAGTAAAGTAGGAAGTGCTTAAAAGATGCATGTCGTTTTTCGACTAAGAATTAAATTAAATGAAAGCCATTTTCAATAAAACACATTAACCAAGGCGTTTAACGAAATAACAAGCAGACTTACAGGCAATGTGAAATGTGTAGAACAAAAGCAACAATTAGGCCCCTATTTGAAACAAAAATAACAATATGAGTAAATATTAACAAAAAATGAAAAAAACTGGAAAAAACAAACGCTGGCCATGTCCCCTGTTTGTCATTAAATAGTCCTAAAATTACGAATTAGGTTGTAGTTTGCTGTCCTACACAATGACGGTAAAAATTTGTAAAAAAATATTTATTTTCTTTAGAAGATGTATCTAGATTTCCAGAAACTTTTTTCTACAAAACAAAACCAAGTAAGTAACAAATAGTAATAATTAATTAATTGAATATTTTAAATAATACAGTGTTTAAAACAAAGTAAATTAATTAAAAAGGAACGTGTTAAAAACTAAACATTTTAATGATAATAGTTCAGCCATTTAAATAACACTTTTCTTCTAGTATCTGAAAGTTTGAAATCTCTTTAATTATTTATGGTTTACTTATGCATCATTTAATACAGTACAGTATTTAAAAAATGTCTTTACACATACACAATATATATATATATATATATATATATATATATATACATATATACATACATATATATATAAGTATATATATATATATATATATATATATATATATATATATATATATATATATATATATATATATATATATATAATGTAAATTATACATTCATGTCAGAAATCAAAGGCGTGTTTGGAGAAGAAGAGGTTATGCACTTGGATAATTTAGCGCCGAAAGAGAAAGTTATTCTGAAAGATGGCAGCATATCACCTCTTCCTTCTATTTGTAAAGACGACCTGCTGAAATTAATAAAATGTCATGCCGAAAACACAATGTTAATAAAAGTAGCTTCTACCAGTGCTGAAAGGCCTGAGTTTTATCCCAATACGACGACACCTTACCCTTATTACAGCAGCAGAAACAGCACGGAGAGGAGGTCAGGTACTGGTGTCTTGATGAAGGTCATCAAATACACAGAAATTGATGACGTGTTTTGTCCGTGTTTAAAGCTGTGTAATGGAAAAGATTGCACGCGACAGTGGGGTGAGATACAAATCATTACAGCCAAACATCTTGTATTTGACAACAGCGAGGCTAAGTGTGCTACAGCTTTTATGGGGTGCGACAGTCCGGACTGTCTAGGCGAAATGTTGTGGGGGTGTAAGGCCGATACCAGGATGATAGGCGACGGCTGTTTGATGACGTGCTACACACACGATTTGTGGTTGGTGGATCGGCTGGAGAAAATAGGCGAAAAATTCAAAAAATTGTGCGAGAAAATCAACAAACAGTTTCAACAGTTGCAAGATGCTGTTGTTGTTGTAACGCAGCAAACTGATGGCCGTAAGAAAGTTTTTGTAGGGGACATGCCACAAAACTGGAGCAGAGATGGCCAAATTGGAGTTGACAGTTTGCACGGAATACGCACGACCTATTACCGCAAGGCGGCTGTATACGTCCTAAGGAAAGAATTTCCCACGTTTTTTCAAAGCAATTTGAACATGAATGGTGAGTTGTTTTTTTTAAATCCTTCGTTCCTAACTGTAACGTAGGACGATTAAGAAACAACTATTAAAACTACAAATGTCAGCATCCTTTTTTAAAAAAAAACATAATTAAAATCGACCGGGAACTTGGAACTCTATCGCTCCCTGAAAATCGATCGCATTCAATTATTATTTTACAAAAAATTTATATTTTTTTAACAAATTCCGCATGATTGTTTAGTATAGTAATATAAAAAAATATGGCTATTAAGAATTAATACACTTTTAATTAGTATTTCCTCAATTTGAGTTCCAGTAAACTTTAACATTGTTCATTGTTTTAGATTTGACAACTCAAGACAGCATTCAATGTAACTTTTTAGGTAAGAGAGTAAAAAAAGAAATTGGATAATTAGTAAGACAAAATTGAGAGATACAAATAATTAATCGTGGATTAATGCAATACATCAATTTGTATTAGATCTAACTAATTAATCATGGATTAATGCAATAAATCAATTTGTATTAGATCTAAATAATTAATCATGGATTAATGCAATAAATCAATATGTATTAGATCTAAATAATGAATCATGGATTAATGCAATAAATCAATTTGTATTAGATCTAAATAATAAATCATGGATTAATGTAACAAATCAATTTGTATTTGATCTAAATAATGAATCCTGGATTAATGCAATTGATCAATATGTATAAAATCTAAATAATGAATCATGGATTAATGCAATAAATCAATTTGTATAATATCTAAATAATGACCCATGGATTAATGCAATAAATCAATATGTATTAGATCTAAATAATGCACCATGGATTAATGCAATAAATCAATTTGTATTAGATCTAAATAATGAATCATGGATTAATGCAATAAATCAATATGTATTAGATCTAAATAATGAATCATGGATTAATGCAATAAATCAATATGTATTAGATCTAAATAATGAATCATGGATTAATGCAATAAATCAATATGTATTAGATCTAAATAATGAATCATGGATTAATGCAATAAATCAATTTGTATTAGATCTAAATAATGAATCATGGATTAATGCAGTAAATCAATTTGTATTAGATCTAAATAATAAATCATGGATTAATGTAACAAATCAATTTGTATTTGATCTAAATAATGAATCCTGGATTAATGCAATTGATCAATATGTATAAAATCTAAATAAAGAATCATGGATTAATGCAATAAATCAATATGTATTAGATCTAAATAATGAATCATGGATTAATGCAATAAATCAATTTGTATAATATCTAAATAATGACCCATGGATTAATGCAATAAATCAATATGTATTAGATCTAAATAATGCACCATGGATTAATGCAATAAATCAATTTGTATTAGATCTAAATAATGAATCATGGATTAATGCAATAAATCAATATGTATAATATCTAAATAAAGAATCATGGATTAATGCAATAAATAATTATGTATTAGATCTAAATAATGAATCATGGATTAATGCAATAAATCAATATGTCTAAGATCTAAATAATGCATCATGGATTAATGCAATAAATCAATATGTATAATATCTAAATAATGAATCATGGATTAATGCAATTAATCAATTAGTATTACCTCCAATCTAGGTGTTGGGGTCCCCGAGGGCAGTGACTGGGCTGAGGCACAGACCAACTTGTTCTGGGTTGATTGCCAAAAAAACCCAAATCACAAAGATTTTATTCCCATTCGTGAATTAACACTAGAACACATTCCTTTATCAATTCAAGAAGTTCTATGGGAGTTGATCCAATCCATTGCTGGAATAACCGTCACTGTTTCTGTTTTATTGAACGGTAGATCGCAGGCGCCAATAGAAAACGGAGCAGGTAGGATTTTGAAGGTTGAAAAATTTAACAACAAGGAAAAAGTATGTCTTTGTCTTTACTGTAAAAGGTCACGAACTTTGACAAAATGGGCGAAACTTACGATTGAAACAACGGCGCATGTTTTCGAGAGCGTTAGAGATATTTTAGAAATTCGCGGAAATCAGGAGATGGTCGCGATCACTGTAGATGGCGTTGAGTTAACAGTCGTTCAGACAATTGCCTTCAACATCCTTGAGTGTGTTACCCATAATACTGCAGAAGTTTCACGATTTGAAAAAGCCAATGAACGGTTCATATCTGTAAACCAGGAAATAAAAAAAGAACTAAGCCTAACCGTTGTCGTGTCGCATCCACACGGCTGCTCCAAGCAAGTATCGTTCGGGTATTTAAAACATCAAATATCGATGAGTGGATTCGATTACAATACTGAACGATACCGAGACAGAGACTATTGGGTCAAGTATGTGTACACGACACAGACTTGCCCAGGGAGTAGTGGCGCCTATGTGTACACGCTAGGGGACATTTTTAGTCCACGTCTGCACAGTGGGGCCTACACAGCTTTGAACTACGCCGGGGAATATCTGCCCCCGGTTAACAGATAGTTCTTGGAGTTATAAATTTGTTTGTGGGGCCTACACAGCTCTGAACTACGCCGGAGAATATCTGCCGCCAGTAAACAAATAGATCTTTGAGTTTTATATTTGTTTTTTAAAACATGTCGAATGTTGATTACTTTTTAAAATCAAATGATACTTTACGTACCTGTACGTTGCACTGCCACATTATGGATGATAGATCTAATAAATGACACATTATAGATGTAACGTTGAAAGCTCCTAAACGAGTGTTATAAAAAATGACAACATTTTGTCAAAGTAACCATAATTATTTAACATATCTATTGATTACATTATGTAATAAACTCCACAAACTGTGTTTGTTAATATAACACGCGTAATAAACTCCACAAATTTTGTTTGTTAATATAACTCATATGTAACTAACTCCACAAATTGTGTTTGTTTATATAACACACATGTAATAAACTCAACAAATTGTGTTTGTTTATAAAACATACGTAATAAACTCCACGAATTGTGTTTGTTTACATAACACACACGTAATAAACTCCACAAATTGTGTTTGTTTATATAACACACGTAATAAACTCCACGAATTGTGTTTGTTTACATAACACACATGTGATAAACTCCACAAATTGTGTTTGTTTATATAACACACGTAATAAACTCCACAAATTGTGTTTGTTTATATAACACGTAATAAACTCCACAAATTGTGTTTGTTTATATAACACACATGTAATAAACTCCACAAATTGTGTTTGTTAATATAACACACGTAATAAACTCCACAAATTGTGTTTGTTAATATAACACACGTAATAAACTCCACAAATTGTGTTTGTTTATATAACACACACGTAATAAACTCCACAAATTGTGTTTGTTTATATAACACACATGTAATAAACTCCTCAGATTGTGTTTGTTTATATAACACACGTGAAATAACTTTTTACCAACTTTGATTTTAATTGAAATGTGTTGTCTTTATATACCTCAGGAACGATTTGAGAAAGATAAATTTTTATTACTATTGATATTCTTATAAAGCACAGTTTTTTTTAATATTTAATAAATGCGACGTTGTATTCGGGAGGAAGAGCTAACGACCTCGTCAATGAAAGTCTCTAGTTTGGATCCTCGAGTTTAAATTCCACGATTGTATCCTATCTGCTGGATACAGACTCCAGTTAAGGAACGTGTAACGGCTGAACATAAAACTGACCACATCATCCTTTCAAATGCCGAGTTCACAGAAACAGGTGAACTCTACTTTACCAAAACTTTTGACTGCCTTACCAAAAAGGGTAAATAACTTATAGGATCAAATAACGAGAATAAACTTACTATTATAAATTTGTAAACTAAATCTTATTTTGATTTATCTTTTGTATTGTATAAAATCAGTACCGAAACTATTTTTTCCTCAATTAGTAAGTCTATGTTTTTAAAATGTTTTGCTCATATTATATCATTTTTTAACGTTGATTATTAAGAAACAATACCTAAAACTGTTTTAAACTTACTTTTTACTTTTAATAAATTATGCAAACAGTAAAGAATGTTTGTGATATTGTAATCCCAGTGTTACTTATTTTTGTGTCTTCTTATGAAATCTCAACACTAGAAGAAGAAACAAAAAAGAAATGTTAAAAGATAATAGTTGTTGTTTTTTCCGTTATTTTGTATGAGTGTTACTTAAATTTGTTCTAAAAGTTAAAATCATAAATAAAAATTCACAAATATGAACTATTTACTTATCTAATTTAATAACTTTAATGTGCGAAATCAATTTTTTAATACATTTATGTAGTTACCAAACAAATTTTCAAAACTTTTACTTTTCTCTACTTGACGACTACATACTAAATGCTAATTTATACTAAATTAATATTTTAGTTTAAATAAATCTGATTTTATTATTTAAACAGGTCATTGAAAGAGATAGTTTTTATAGCGCCACTATCTCTCCTTTGAATTCAGTTGCATGTTTTTTCTACTTCACTGTTTTGAACCTTGTTTTATTAAAAAAATGTTCTTAAGAAATTGAATACACGTATACTTATTTAAAATGAAATTGATATTAAAGTAAGTCAGCGTTTAAGTATGATTTTTATCATATTTAAACACCAATTAAACAGTATTATTTTTTTATGCTGACGCTATAGTCTTTTAATTTAATACCATAATCCACGTAAAAAACTTAGAACTTGTCGTAATATTGACTATTATTGTTGGAGTGTTGGAGAACTCAACTATAATAGTGTAACACACATATTTAAATTATAGCATAACACAATCATACATTGAAAATGTTAACTTTAAATGAAAATGTAAAACACTAGTAACAGCTACGATAATGCTGATCAGCACTCTGTGTTACATTTTATACATTTTGTGTCTCATTCCGTTCAATTCCCATGCAAAACATCGATATCACAATTTTCCAACCCACTTTAATGGCAAATATTTTCTTCAATTTGTGAATTTCTTTCCATATCCTACATCTCATCTAGCCATTAGCAGTTCGTTTGTTCTCTTTCTTCTCTTCCTTATTTTCCAGAAATCTTCCTCATCTTTCTTGTATCTTCCTTACTTATGTAAACACAAAGTTATCTTTTTGTGACGTTATACTACTTTGTCTAAGGGATAGATTTAAAACGATACGTCCTCAATGTTGACGGGTAAACGTACGGAAAAATAAATTGGGTTGTATTTTACAAAAACACAATAAAACTAGTTCTTATTAAGATGTATTTTACAAAAACACAATAAAACTAGTTCTTATTAAGATGTATTTTACAAAACACAATGAAACACATGTAGAGATTTTGAATGGCGTCGTAGCTTAAAATCACAGCGAGTATGTTGATGAAGTGGGCAGTTTGTATGAAGATTAAAGTGATGGTACTGGCATGTTCTGGGTCGTGGGATCTCATGTCAGCTCATTTACTCATGTACCAGTAATGTAGAATATGCTGGAATGTTTTGGTTAAAGTTAAACACTAAGGCTATAACTGATCCATTGTTTCATGAAGATACCATTGTTTTATGTCACTACATAATTTTTCCTTGGTGCAATCGTTTAAAAGAAAAATTTAGTGATTAGTTTTAAAATAGAGCATTAAAATTTAGCAAGAGATGGGGAGTGTATGTTAACTTAAAACAAATATTACTGTGATTGGAATGGTGACATTTTTTGTTATCATTGTTGATCTGGCCTGTAGAGTTATTGTGAGGGGGTGGGAATGGAGAAGGTTTACAATTTACGTCATCAGCTCAACGGTTAAGACAAGTGCTGCTGTAGACATACTGTCCAATCTTACACCGCGCAAGCAGAAGGTTGAGACATGTGACGTCACTAAAATCGAAACATACCTGATCTTGACGATGTAGAAATTACCTACTTCTGCTAAGAGACGTGGGGGAAGAATGGGGGAGGGGGAGGATGGCTGTTCCTATAAAGAACAATCCAAGTGGCTCTCGTGGTTCTCCAACAACCCTTAGCTCCGTGACACTTAGCTCCGTGAAACTCAGCTCAATATTGGGGTGATCGATGTATTGATAGAAGGAACACGACTGGATTGCCAGGTCACTCCCTTAAACAACAATTTGAACAATCGTCTGTTTAAAAGCTAAAACATTTTTAAAATTTAAAACTCATTTCCCTAATTACTTGTATTGAATGATATTGTTGAAATCATTGTTCAAGTACAAAATATTGCGATCTGTATTTATTTGTTGACCTTGTCAACGGTAACGAGATATTGCAATCAATAAAATTTCGTTCAAGCACCAACGACGTATTTTTTCAAGTGTAATTGCCTGATTTGGTAAATCTTAAGTTTAGCTGGATTGTTGCTGTAGTAGCGACGTATGGGGGAATTGATCCATCTTGACTTCATTTTGTATTCGTAAAGGCTACGTTTCGAGATGAATCTCCACTCTAAAGCAGAGTAGAAATAAATAGATTGATATGTTGTGTAAGTCTTGACAATACTTGTTAGTTTATTAACTTTTCTTGGAAACATCGGGTGAAATTATTCTATATGGTCTTGACATCCTCAGTGCTTAAAACTACAGTAGTATTTTTAAAGAAAACCTTTCATACATCTTCACATATTACACTTTGATCATACTATGAATTCCCAGTTGCTTTGTTCGTTAAAATTCACCAACAATGTATATTACAACTAAAGTCCTAGAAAGAAGTTAAGAAGATTCTACATAGATAGCTATTTGGTCCTTAATCTAAGTTTCATCGCCTAGAATTAATGCTAACTCAATACAAATTATTATAGACTTCAGGTTTTGTTTCGATTTATTTAAACGCACTAAAATTTCGATTAAAATTAAATAATGTTGTATTATTTTAAACCGTAAGATAAAATTTGCTTTTTACTCTTTTTAATCCAAAAGATAAATCAAGCTAAAGTAATTTATTACTTGATGGATTATGCACGTTTGGTTTCTTTAAGTCTGTAGGTTTTTAACTGATTTCTATTATAAATATAACTTTTTCTTATAAAACGTATTTTTATGATTACTATAATTTAGTTCAAATCAAGTTGTATCATTTTGATAAAATATTTTTCAAAAGATTTTGTGTGAAAACGTTTTAGAGGAAATAAAAGTTTTTAAAGCCATACAAACCTTAGATGTCGCTAAAGTTGTTGAAATCAATCGAGTTCAAACATCAGCAGCACAGTCCACCCTACTGACGGTGACACGGTCACATGGCACCCGTTCCAGATCTATCTACCATGAGCATCAGAGAGAATCAAACCCTAACCCCTGACGAGGGTCCCGGTAAAACAACCATCGAGAACCAAACGGTTGCAGACGCTCTCTACGACGACCTCAGCTTCGAGACGTTCATGGTTCTCTACACTTTCCTCGACTGTGGTTTCCTTCACCTCACCAGCATCATCGGCGTCGTCGGCAACATCCTCAACATCATCATTCTCGGGTCTCACGGCATGGACGAGACTACAAACATCCTTCTCATGTCCTTGTCGGTCAGTGACCTTTTGACCTCGTTGTTCTTCTTCTCGGAGAGTCTATGCTGCGTTGTTTCAAAATTCGACTACCCGACTTCCGCTTACGTCACGACTTTCGTCCGGGTCTACATCTTCCCCAACCAGATGTGGGTCGGGGTCAGCTTCTGCCTGTCTACAGCCATTGCTATAGAGCGTTGCGTCGCCGTCTTGTTCCCGTTTCACGTCGGTCGCGTCTTCACCCCCCAGCGCGTCCGTGTCGTCGTTGTCTTTATCTACATCTACATGCTGGCTATTTGCTGTCCCGTGTTCAACTACTACGACTACAGTTGGACATTTGACCAGCGCTACAACGCCACCCTCCCTGAGTTTGTGTTCTCCCAGTACTACCTCGACCGCTTCGATAGCTTAGAAAACTACCGCGGATATTTCGTCAACAATTTAGTTTCCAACATCCCTTTAATAATAATTATTATTTGTTCCGTTTTTATAATATACAAACTAAACTGCGGGAAATCTATGCCGATAGCGCAAGGGTCGTCAAAAACTAGGAATGAAAGAAAAATCGCCAAAATGTTATTGACGGTGTGTTTGGTGACTTTTTTCACCTACCTGCCGTCAAGTGTGATAGATTCTTACCTGTCGTTTATACCTGAGAATTTGAACAACTCTCTCCAGTACATCAATGTCTGGCTGTATCAGCTGAACGCGTCATCTAACTTCATCATTTACGTCACTGTGAGCAAAAAGTTCCGATTGAGCTACCACGAGCTGTTTTGTAAATGTGTCAGAAGTAAAGTCACTAGAGAGATCAGAAACCAATAGTCGCAAACATTCACTTCTGCGGGAGAGTGGTGGGTTGGTAGTGATTTAAAAAAGAGAGGCGGCGCCTGTTTGAAAGTGTGTAAACAGAAAAAGGTTTTAAATGTGTATGTAGGGTGGAGGGGGGTATGGAAAGGGGTGGGGGAAATGCGTTTCTCTTCCATGTGACTTGAATGTTTATCATTCTGTGAATTGTTGTAATATATTTTTTTTCATTAATCATGTTATTTTCTTAAGTAGTCATATCGTAATTCATGTGTTTATAGAATTCAGTTAAAATGTTACAGAATAAGTTTGTATTAAGTTACTGATTAATTGTATTAAAGCGCCGTTTTTTTCGTAGTTCATTTGTTTCCATATTACTTACTTAGCTTGGTGTTTACTAGTAGCATTGTGTAAACTAAATCTGTATTATCTTTGTTACGACGGAGTTAATTGACATTAGAGTTATAGGACTTTCGTCTTGTATTTCTTGTTGAATTTCGTTATAGCGTAAAGTTACAAATTAGTTCGGCGATTTACACTGCGCGTCACAGAGCGCGTCACGGAGCGCGTCGCTGAGCGCGTCACATTCATTTAACGCATTGCAGATCGTCGCTGAGTAGAGCGTCGCACACTGATGCGTCACATAGTAGCATGTCACATAGTAAAGCGACTCATAGTAGCGCGTCACATACTATAGCGTCACATAGTAGCGCGTCACATAGTAGCGCGTCACATAGTAGTGCGTCACATAGTAGCGCGGTACATAGTAGCGCGTCACATAGTAGTGCGTCACATAGTAGCGCGGTACATAGTAGCGCGTCACATAGTAGTGCGTCACATAGTAGCGCGGTACATAGTAGCGCGTCACATAGTAGTGCGTCACATAGTAGCGCGGTACATAGTAGCGCGTCACATACTAGCGCGTCACATAGTAGCGCGTCACATACTAGCGCGTCGCATACTAGAGCGTCATATACTAGCGCGTCTAATAGTAGAGCTTCACATAGCTCCCGTCACACATTGAAAACGTTGAAACAGGTGTTTAAAGGTTAGAGTGAGTGAGTGACTCAGATTACATGATAAATAAACAGACTTTTAAAAAAAAATGTATTAGTTCAACTTTATTGATTTTACTACACAACAAACAAAATTCAACTTACTCCTAATCTGTAATAATCGAAAACCTGACTCTTAGATCGAGTAAGAGGTTTTATTCTATGCTAAGTTAAAACATAAAAAGTAAAACTTGCTGTGCATATAGTTTAAAATGGGTATAAAGTACATTACTGCAAAAGAAAGTTTTCTTGGTAGAAGCACTGTTTCAGACCAGATAGTTCACATGGAAGATGAAGTAGAGTTCGTCTGTTTCTCTGACTTACGTATATAAATGAATAGTGTGACCAGCACGCAGTCCATCTGTATTTAACTTCCAATACACTTAGATGAACTCAAGGGGCGACTACTGACTTCTGCTCGTGAACTCAACTCCAGCCTTTCGGGTTGATGAACGTGCGCTCTACCCCTCGGCTTCACCGTAACACAAGCCTCCTGTTAGAGCAGATGAAGTAGAGTTCACCGGTCAGCTTCTCATAAAGCATAATGTAGAATTTCCTTATCACGTGAGTCCATGTTTTACCGAGAATTGAACCCAAGAACTCAACTTGCAATAACATTCTGATATATTTTCTTCTTCTAAGTTCCTAATTGTTTTACTGAAGCGGATTTCCTCCAACACAATTAAATATTGCATGTCAACATGTTAAATGCCATTTTTCTGTTGTGTTACGATTTCGGCCTGATTTTCTTCTTCCATTTGAACAAAGAGCAATCTACAAGGCAGCAGATTTTTGTTTTTGAAGTTTTATCTGCTTGATGGATTGCTGCCTACAGGCTCATCTGCAAGTGGGTCTGAACTCGAGACTTTTGGGGATACCAGTCCTACACTACCTTACCCGACCACTCCGTGCCCTGCTGATACGTGTTCATTCATGAATTTGTTAACAATGTTAACATGTCTTAGTTAACAATTTCCTGTGTATAATGATCATCATTATTCTGATCATTATATTTCTACATTGCTGTATAATGTAACATTTAAAACCTTCCACATAAATGACCCATATACAACTTCAAAAACTGGTCTCTTATTGCTGGGTGTGGATCGGAGTTCTCTGAAACAAGGGTCATGGGCCAGGTCACGGCTAGCATGACCCTGTCCCCTAACCCCCTCAACATCCGCCTCTGTAGTTCCAGAAGGTAGACGCCCAATGTCTGCTTGTTGCGGTAGACTCCCGCTAGTGCCGTGTGCGCGGTTTGGTAGACTACCAAGACGCTAGGGTTCCGTGATACCAGTCTCTGTATAGCCGCACGTACTAGACGGAGGTGATGTTCGGCTACAGACAGGTGAAACGGCATCAGGTGCAGGAACTGGTGCAGGTGTACCAGGTATTTACCTGAGGCTGGGATACCGTCCATGATTTGTATGGTAGAGTGGAGAACACTATTAGGTAAGTCCTCGCCCTGTTAAATACATGTAAAATTTAACTAGTCAGATATTTCAAAGACTTAAAATCTTCCTCTAGCCTTAACTTACCTAAGACTTAAACCTTCTCGTAGTCTTACCCTAACTATTTTAACTCAGTATTTTTAAAAAGGAAATGGGAACTAACTAATTTTACCCCAACTTCGTCCCTGCAAAACTTCGAAATTCTAATGTTCATTACGCTACATCAACTCTAAGAGCAGTGTTTCTTCCAGACATTTTTCTCCGGGGGCACTTGGTATTTTCGGGGGAGCGGTCTACATTTTCCGGGGAGGGGGCGGACACTAGTAAAAGTATATGTTTACTATATGAATCTCGTTCGGGGGCTCTGCTCCCCTCCCCCGAACAGATGCCTGGCAGAAACTCTGTCTAAGAGGCGGATTGTTTATCGAACAAAAGCTAGCATTTCATCTTGATTACTCCCTTTTAATGTTGAGTTAGATAGTCTTTGAACAGTCTTGAAAAGTTTGAACGAAATAGCTATATTAAAAGAGAAGGGTGTTAAAACTAACCTACAAGATTTGCCGCAAACCCACAAACAAACAAAAACAACAACAGACAAATTGAACTAAATAAAAGCTTGATGAACCAAAGTTGAACCGACTACGACATGACTTACTATAGATCCATAAAACGGATGTCTAGGAAGGAAATATTTAATCGACAATCCCAGATTGTCTATATCACACTGTAATGGGGCGTGTTTAGTTTCCTGAGGGTAATATGAGTTCAAGATTATAAAATAACAGATGATGTATCTAAAATTATAAAAAAAAACAGATGATGTATCTAAAATTATAAAATAACAGATGATGTATCTAAAATTATAAAATAACTAATTATTTATCTAATCTACAAAATCTATCTATGTTGTTTGGGACTAGCTTGTTGATCGAATTCTATGTTATTGATCAACGTATTTTACACAGCGATATTCTACTAGCTTTAAACGTAATGCTCAGTGTCTGTTCTTTTTCTTTCTTCTTCGTTCTGAATTCATTGTAATTGGGCGGGATTTCCTCCAACGCAAGTATAACATGGCACATCAAGAGATAGTGTGGTAAAAACTAGGCTCAGCCTTTACTTTCTCTTAAGTTAATGAGGTACTCATTAGCTATGAGCGGTCTCAGAAGTGTCCGACGGTCTCGAACCAGGGATCCGAACACGAGAACTTCGGGTTAGTAGTCGCGCGCTCTATCGCCCGACCACAACGTTACCACGTAGGTGAGAGATGTTAAATAAAACGATGAAATAATTCCACTTAACCTTTGACCTTTTCATCTTGTGCTGGCATCCGGTCATTGTTTGAAGCACCACCAGCTGGTGCCTGGAGTTGGAGTCGCCCAAGATTAGCACCTGTAGGCAGGTGGGTGATAGCTAGGTGAGATCATCTTAATCCATAATACTAGGTAGATAAACTTAACCCATACGACAGTTGAGGTAACCTTAAACAATAAAGCAAGTGAGATGACTTTAACCCATGAACAATTGCGGTAAAGCAACTAAGATAAAATTAACCCAAAAAAAACTATCTGAGATAACATTAACCAATAAAACATTTAAGATAACCTTAACTGGTTGATTTATTCAGATATTCATACACTTATCACGGCTATCGATTTCTCAAACTTAACCCCCCCCCCCCCCATCTCCACTCCCAGCTTGCTTCTTAATAACTGTTTGACAAGTACATTAGATCTGTGACGTGGAGAACAAGAAAATGAAAAACATAAAAAGTTCAGACTTCCGGATAACGGATGCATGTATCACATCATGCACATAAGATGGGAATCCTTAAAAAAAGGAAGGTAGATTGGCCAAAACAGAGAGGATGGTAAGTTGGCCAAAACAGAGAGGAAGGTAAGTTGGCCAAAACAGAGAGGAAGGTAAGTTGGCCAAAACAAACGTAGAAAAGATCAAATATCAGTGAAGCAGTAGCAGCAGGAATGTTGTGGACCCAACTTGGAGGAATCCCCAAAACAGAGTAGACCAAATAAGGTGTGGTTGCGACCTTATGCTCCACATGTTAAGTTAAACTTTAAAGGGGATCAGACTGACAACGGCAGATGAAAATATTGAGGTCAGCACATGCCCAGCCGCCTTTACTTTCCCTAACGTGAGTCAGGTACCCATTAGGGCTGGATGAGCTCAGGGACGTCGTACGAACTCAAGACTTTAAGGTTAGCAGTTGAGCGCCCTACAGTTTGACCACACCGTCCCTAAGCTCCACAAGTAATCCACAAAAATAAAGATGATCATGTACGTTACCTATGTTTTAACAAAGCCGTTGAAAATGTAAACAAGAGTTTAATTTTAATTTTTTTTTACCTGGGTCCCATTCAAACACCTGTGCAGGAAAGTTTTGTCCACGACAGGAAGTTGACAAGCTCGAGGTCGCCATGACCCATTGTAAAAAAATCCAGAGGTGTTGACGTCATCAAACGTGTCTGATAAGTTTCTTTTACTGCAGGGTATGGAACTGGTGGGCACAAGTTTATCATTTTTGTCTGAGGAACATAAGATCAAGTGGGCACAAGTTTATCATTTTTGTCTGTGGAACATAAGTATAGACCTAGTCGGCACAAATTTATCATTTTTGTCTGTGGAACATAAGTACAAGGTATAGAGTATAGACCTTTTGAAGAAAGGGGGGGGGGGGGTGGTATTAAACTTCCGTGAGGGGTGGGGGGGGGGGGGGAGAATTCGGCGTCCAATGTTTTTATTAATAAAATCAAGTTTTAATTTTTGTATGCGTTTAAGGCTTATTGATATTCTAAGTTTTCTTATAGTTTTCTTCAACTTTTTTACAATTTATCCAATCCCACATGTACTACTGTGTATAAGTTAAAACTGTATCAACCAATCGCTTACCTGGTAAAACGTGGAGAGTTATGTTCAATGGGATCATGAAGGGCCGTTTGCTATTGGGGGGAAGGGACATTAAAGAAAATTATAAATTTGTGTATATAATATTTCTGAAATGTTGACTCCGGAACATAGAATTAGGATATTTTAACACTAGCTTTGCTTTATGTAAACAAACCTCTCAGTTAGGAGAACTAACTCTCCTTCTGCTTTTGTCATTGGGTAATTGGCTAGGTTATCTACCTTTCTCACACTGGCCCAGTCAGCGCACTGAGGAAGTAAACAACTCAGGAATAAACTTTAAAATTCTGTACAATAATACAACGGATAGAGTGATAATAATATTCTACTGACAGAGTAATATATACGTTTGGTAATAAGGATAAATAATATGAACCTCATATTAAATTTATAAGATACATCTCACCTTTAAGTCACGTGGCTTCCCACAATACCACGGGAACTGGTTGACCTCTGTAAGGTTACAGATGTCAGTGACGTTATATCCGGGTAGTTTAGGGACGGCTGAGCACGGGGTGACCTCTGACCTTGTACCGTTGTTAAACGTGGCGAGAAGCCATTGAGTAGTGGTGAAAAGTCTCTGAGAGAAGGGGGGTGGGTATGTGGTGGGAGCAAGGCGGGTGGGGGGGGGGGGTGAGTGGGAGGCAGGTTGAGTAATGTTAAAATTGAAAAAAAAAAGGTTGATTGTTTCCAAATGTCAAATACCACCGACACTTAAATACATATAGTTACACAGTATTCATTAAGAAAATATAATTTAGACAGACATACGATCGAATAAAATACATCGGGTTCATTGTTCAAAAAAAATTAAGCAATAAAGAACAGTGGAAGTGCTCTAGGTAACAAGTTGCGAGAAATATCTTCAAGAGATAGTGGCTCTCATGAATATGCTATCGAAAAAAATTACGTCGCCGTAAAGCGCAAAACGAAACTGGAAGAAAAACTAAAAAAAATGTGCACCAAAGCAAAATACCTGGAGTTATGTCCCTTCCGTGACTCGCTTACAACTAAACTCATAATCAGAAAATGTGTATAATACAAGACTTTAGTTCTGGTAGTTCTCCTGTTCTAGAAGTGTGTCAGGTGTGAACTACACACCATGCACTGCGCTGTGCGTAATTTAAACCAACAAAAAGATGTTTACGCACAATTTGTATAGTTTATAAACAAGGGACTATCAAATACCTTAAAATATAAATTCGTCCTGAACAATTCTCTGTGATGGGCGATAGCGGCCTTGACCTTCACTGACCCACTCCATGGTAACGGACACGACGCCAGATACGTCCCGTCTAAATTATCCGTGACGTCAGCAGCGATGGCGGCTTTAAGGGAGTCAGTGACCAGCCACACCCTGACGCTGGTCCCACCTGGGGATAGACGATATCAGTCTGTTGTCTATGTCGCCTTTTCATCAATGTCGACTATCTCGGCCTTTGTCCATGTCGACCTTTCTCCATGTCGGCCTTTGTCCAAATAGGCTTTTGTCCATGTCGGCCTTTTGTCCATGTCGGCCTTTTGTCCATGTCGGCCTTTATCCATGTCGGCCTTTTGTCCATGTCGGCCTTTTGTCCATGTCGGCCTTTTGTCCATGTCGGCCTTTATCCATGTCGGCCTTTTGTCCATGTCGGCCTTTTGTCCATGTCGGCCTTTTGTCCATGTCGGCCTTTTGTCCATGTCGGCTGTTTGTCCGTATCCAATATCTCTGAAACGCATAACATGTCTGTGACGTAGATGTTTATATAAAGTGTGTAGCCACGAGAGATTGTGTGTGAGAGTGGCCTCCCCTTGAAAGTGTGATGTAACGTCAACTTAGCGTAGCTAGTCGTCAGTTTATTTTCTTCCCTCGTGTCAATGTTCACTGTTTCTCTTGTAGTTGTTGGAAAGTATACTTGGCTGTAGCAATTTCACTTTGTGGATTGTGTTCTGTATTAGTGTTACACCTAGCTCCAAACGAACCAAAAATAATTAGAAAGCTGAGTGTAACCGTGTCTGTCTAGGTAACTAACCTTTAATAGTTTTGGCTTGTAAGTAAGACACATTATTTGTAGATGTTAACCCTATTCAGTCGTTAAAAAAATTAAACTCAACATTACTACGCGTTGAACATTGAAATCTTGATTGGGAAAAGTTTTACTTTCCGTGTGCTGCGATTTCTAACCCGAAAGATCTAACCAGTAGAACGTCTGTGATTCTATCCTGATCTGATGGGTACCTGACTTACGTAGAACGTCTCTGATTCTATCCTGATCTGATGGGTACCTGACTTACGTAGAACGTCTCTGATTCTATCCTGATCTGATGGGTACCTGACTTACGTAGAACGTCTCTGATTCTATCCTGATCTGATGGGTACCTGACTTACGTAGAACGTCTCTGATTCTATCCTGATCTGATGGGTACCTGACTTACGTAGAACGTCTCTGATTCTATCCTGATCTGATGGGTACCTGACTTACGTAGAACGTCTCTGATTCTATCCTGATCTGAAGGGTACCTGACTCACGTTAGTGAAACCAAGGCGGCTGAGCATAGTGCTGAGCACACTATTAACCTATGTGTCAAGGTTATTGAAACAGGTGTACTCTTCTTCCCCTGCCGCCTGTGCCTTGGACATGAAGGGGAAAATACGTCGATGATAACATTCCTTGTAGATGCTGCGATAAGTCGTCCCTCATTACCTTTTGTAATTCTCTCCCCTCTCCCATTGAACAAGCCAGTAAATATGACATTACCTATTGTAATTCTCTCCCCTCTCCCATTGAACAACTCAGTAAATATGACATTACCTTTTGTAATTCTCTCCCCTCTCCCATTGAACAACTCAGTAAATATGACATTACCTATTGTAATTCTCTCCCATTGAGCAACCCAGTAAATTTGACATTACCTATTGTAATTCTCTCCCCTCTCCCATTAAACAGCACCACTTGAATGTTGATGATGTCCCCTAGTCTGAACGTGCTGGAGTCATTGACTAAAACCACTTTGGAGTTGTCCGCTGACGCGATGTCACTGATATCCCGTAGAGGTGGGTGGGACAGGAAGTCTTTCTCCCAGGGGTAGAGCTGGGGGTGGGGGGCTGGCATCATCAGCTCCTTGTGGTTGAAGGCACAGCATCTGTAGGGTAGAAAGTTACATAATGGCAAACACTGAAACTTGTAAGATCAATATCGAGATCTCTATGTGAGTCGTGTTTAATGAAAGAGAAATCGTTTTGGAGGCAAAGCTAAATAAAGTCACTTAGCTAATTACTTAAAAATCATAGAAACAAATGTTGATTAGTGTCAATATTCTGCCATCTAGTTACACAACTATTAACAAATGGCAATCATATGTCATCGACATCCCAATAAGGGGCAAATGTATCGTCATCGATATCACAATTATAAGACTAAACTAGTATCATTGATTTATAATGTACGAAGTAAAATTCCTCGATCTCTACAATACCTAGTGGCAGAGGCTAGTGGTAGTTTTTAATTTTAATTGGTCTAAAGTTGAAATAGAGCAACTGTAACACATGTTCTATTAATCATTGCATTCTTTGTTTGGAGAAACCAACCAAGCTGAATTTCACATATTTCCATATTTGTTTTAGGCATAAACTCGGCTTTGTATAAAAATGTAACCAGTGATTTTCTCTAATATTCGGTAGTGGTTAAACTGAAATTAAAGTCACCCTTTTGTCTTATTAATGAATGTTATGTTTTGTGTGTGGAAAAGTGAATAAAGGATGCCCCCAAAAATTTATCAAAATTAATATGGGTTTAATTACTCTGCAAATGCCCTTAAATTTTACCCAAATTTCCCCCCAATTTTTTTAAATTAAAAATTATGAGGGGTATAATTACTGTATGGATGCCTTTCAAATATATCATATGAATATAAGCATACTTACTTCAAAGATAGACTTGAAGTGTATAAAAATAATTTTGGACATAATTACTCTACAGATCTCCTTGAATATGAAGAACGAATATGGGCATAATTACTTTACTTTAAAGATGCCCCTACAGTGCATAGGAATTAATGGGTAAAAGTATTCTAAAAGATGCCCCTACACTTTACTAAATAAATATAAAAAAAACTTTAATATAAAGACCGCATTTATTAAAGAAACATTAATTACTATTTATATACTAAAGCCAAGAGGCGTATCCAGGTTTTCGTTGTAGGGGGAGCGAAAAGAGCAAAAAAAGGCGCCGCATTTTTAACACGTTCTATATACGTGTATTATATATATATATATATATATATATATATATATATATATATATATATATATATAATTACTAGCTATATGTCATAACTTCGCTATGATGTAATTTAATTGAAAGTAGCTCTCTAAAGAAATAAGAAAAAACACACAATGTAGGCCGACAAAACAAAAAATGTATCAATCTAAACAAAAAAAAAATATACACACACTACAACCAAAAACAATGAACGTAACATCTGTTTTGTAATTCTTGTAAAAAAAATTTGAGGAGGGTGCAAATCAAAAGTTTGAGGGGGGGGTGGGTGCAAATCATAAGTTTGAGGGGGGGGGGGGGGGTGGGGGTGGAAATAAAAAGTTTGAGGAGGGTGCAAATCAAAAGTTTGTCCTCGGGGGCCCGGGAGGGACGCTACGTCTCTGATATATACATTTATAATGCGGAATTTTTTTTTACCCCCCCCCCCCCACGAGACGATCCTGGCTACGCCACTGATACCACTACTTCATCGTGATGACGTTGTTGACCTTGTCGAAATTTCCCCACCACTACGCAGTTTGCTCATAAGTAAATTTAAATAGAGGTGCCACATCAGTTGTATTTGTTTCTGTATTGTATTTTTTTTAAAATTAATCACACGATTCAAACTGTATATGTTACGGTCAAAGCCCGAAGTCGGCCAATGCTAGGATTGGCCGGCCAATCCGCGCATTGGCCAAAATCGCCTCCCATAGGTCGGTCAAAGTCCGAAACTTTGCTTGATTTCGGCCTTTGACCGGCCAATCCGCAGACTGGCCATGGTGGACCGGCCAAAGTCTGAAATAGCTCTTGATTTCGGCCTTTGGCCGGCCAGTCCGCGGACTGGCCATGGTGGACCGGCCAAAGTCTTAATTAGAAGATCATCTGGCTAGGGACGACCGACCAAAGTTCGAATTAGAAGATCATGAGCAGATTTTGTTTTTTTTTTATGCCGTAAGGATCACGAAATTAAGTCTTTATTCATTATTAATTAAAGTAAATGACAGAAACATTCAAATTTTTTATTGTACTATAGTCTCAATCTATCAATATCATCATTTGTTACAACAAGTTGAACTTTTATGGCATTTAGAATTATATAGCAGCTTGTTATTTTTACACTTGCAGCGATTTGTTGTGCACTTAGTTGTGCAATTGCATCGAGTGTAGCCTTGGCCCCCAGTCAATGATTGTGAAGATGCGATGGTTCGTAGTGATTTTTCCTCAGTGCCAACTGACGACAATAAGAGCAGTTTTTCGTGAAGAATTGAAAACTCACTTTTAGCATACAGTTGTTTTAGAACACCATGTGCCGTTCCTAATTTTGTAGAAACCGCCCTCGACGCTCATGACAATTGCAATCACGCTTCGGGGATCACCGTGACCTCTGTCAACATCTGGAAAACGGATTCGTACATTGTCACCCACTTCACCATCTTTAAATTTTGTATTTGATGTTTTAAGCATCTTAGCACCTTGAGTTTGCAAGCCAGTATGAGATGCTGACCTTTGTTCCATGATGTCTTGTTTGTTGTGACACAATCTGCAGGTAATGTTCCCTCCGTACCCTTCGTCTGCTTCATTGGGTATTCCACAAATAGCATGGACATCGTTGCCACAGGATCCAAAAGAAAGAGCTGCACTACAATGTTTTTCACAAACTGTATAGAATCTGTTGGCCACATTATTGTCACGCAACTGATCTGGGCGTTCCGCCACGGCATTAGATGTGTTAGCTGAGGATGTCGTTGCATTTATGGCAACCTCCATTTCTTGTTCAATGTTCTCAAGATCTTCCTCAGTAACTATTTTATCGAGAGCCCATATATGGAAACTAACATGGATTTACATTTTTTTCTTTTGTCTGTCTCATGGTCTGACGGCCCTTTTGATCCATGTCGCCTTGCATATAGAATACTATACAAACAAGAGATAAACAATGAAAACGCACCCAGAATAATGAAAATGCGATCACAACTTAGTCTAGATAGAACATTGGCCAGGACATACCGGCCAGTGCGCGCATTGGCCGGCCAATGTACACAATACGCTGTCAAGTTTAAGCGCTTCGGACTTTGGCCAGTACGTCCCGGCCAGTGCGCGCATTGGCCGGCCAATGTACGAAATACGATCTTAGTGTTAAGTTCTTCGGACTTTGGCCAAGAGAGCCGGCCAATGCGCGGATTGGCCGGCCAATCCGCGCTTTGGCCGCACTTCGGGCTTTGACCGTAACATATATATAAAGTAATTATGTGTGAAGTTTTATGTATAACATTTTCTAATTCAATTATTCGTAAGTAAATACATTATACAGTTGCCTCAAACTTAACACCCCTCTTGCCAAGTGGCATTACCCGTAGAGGTTTTTTAAACATTGCAATGCATCGTAATGGTTATTTTTAGAATGGCAAACTGATGCAGCTGTTAATACGTGTTGTAAACGTAGACACTACTAGACTAGTACAATAATGCTTAATTGCTGCATGAAAAGAAATCTTGTGATTTACATAGATGTGCCGACCAAAAATATTTTTTTTTAATAAATATCATTGTTTAAATCTTTGAGTTTTAAAAGTTTCCAAAAAAGCGCCACTTTGCTGAAAATGGCCAGAGGGGGAGCGGCCGCTCCCACTGCTCTTCCTGCGTACGCTACTGCTAAAGCCCTCTTTTTCCATAAAACTATACAGACAGTGATAGACGATTGAGTATTACAATTAGTTTTGGGTGAGATTAGTAAATAAATAAATCAGTCAGCAGTCAGTGTGGAGACAAGGAAAACTTATGATTACACAATGACACAGCATACCGCACCTTTTTGGAATTACAAAATATATATATATATATATTAAAAAAAATCACCCCCATTGGATGCCCCCCCCTGAAGTGGATGCCCGGGGCATGGGCCCCGTCAGCCCCCACCCCCTCCTCTGCACGCCACTTCTTACAGTAGTAACAGTAGTATTAAGTAAGTAGTGTGGACTACTAGCAGAGCTAGATGATAGATCTTGATCTTCATCAAGCTAGAATCAAGTTTAGTTAGTAGTTAGTTTGCCATATTAATAGTACCAAACCAAGTAAGAGGCACACTTAATAAGTATTACTAGGCTAACTACTATTATATTTGCCCATTTAGTTTTAGCAAGTTAAAGTCAGTTGCTAACTTAGCAGGAACAGCTAGGTTTAGAAGATATTTTAGTTGGCAAACTACTAGATCTAGTAGAAGTAGTTCTAGATTTAGCTTCTTTTTCTAGAGCAACTACATTTAGAATCATTTAGGCACTCATACACTTTTTGAGACTTATTGCGAGTTGATCGAATCTATATTTATGGGGTGTGGGGAAATTGCGAGACGCGAAAAGCAAAATGGCGAGGCGGGAAAATGCGCGAAGGGCGCGAAAACGGTCGGTCACGTGACTTTTTGTCTCGCATTTTACCACAACCCGATACTTACGCTGGGTGGTGTTGAAATGCGAAGATTTCTGCGAAAAATTTACCGCACCCGATTTTCAGTGGTATTTGGTCCAGACTTCAAAGACGTTTTAATTACATTGTTAAAACTTCCGTCACACTATAAAAAAGCAGTGTTAGAAAAAGAATTTTAGACGTTATTTCGCGTTTTAGAAAACTGTTTTAATAAATTGTAATAGGAATTGATTAAAATACTCTATTTTGAAAGAAAGTAGACAAGATTTTGGAAAAATATCGATGTAAAAAAAAATTCAACTACAATTTTGAGGGGGGGGGGGTTGTAAGCTGAGGTGTGATGTCATTTTAGTGGAGGGGAAAGGGTCTGGATCTTTGTGAATATGTGTGACGGAGGGGAGGGGGGGGGGGGTAATAATCGTCATTTATGAATGACCCCTTTTAGCTATTAAATGGTAGTTTTGTCGATAGCGGACTTTATTCAGATTATCTACAGACGCACATTTTTTTACCATTATGTTCATATTCGTGTTCTGTGTTAGCACAGTATAAATGGGAGTCTAATGAACTGGGTTGGATGTACTATGTGTGAAAGATGGTGTGACGAGGTGTGTTTGATTAGTGCTAGGACTGTTTCAGAAGATTTTGTTTGTGAATTTTGTTTGTAATTAAAATTACTTAATAAAAAAAATTACACTTTTTAGAATTGTTTATACTTTTATACGGGTTAGTTTTAAAAATTAATGTCGACTGAGACGGGATTTTCCTCTCGCTAACGAGAGCGGGCGATGACAGTGGCACAGCAACGATGTTAGGATTTTTAATAGATCTATCTATCTTCTTAGTATCTATATATATAATGAAATCTAGATAAAAAATAATAACATACAACACTCGTGTTAAAGGGTATGGCTACTTGCTAGTATATTTTAAAACAAAAAAAAAAATAATTTAAATAAATAAAGATGAAAAAAGCATGATTTTTTTTTTCGCAAAAAGTGTCTCGCTATTTACCCTTGATTCCGCAGGTATGTCTCGCATTATCTTCTCGCATTTTCCCGCTTCGCCATTTCGCTTTTCGCGTCTCGCAATTTCCCAACACCCATATTTATGAAGTAGATTTTAAATTTGGTTATGTATTAGTCTTCTAGATCTAGCGAGTTGCCAAGTAGTAAACTTCGAAACTAGATCATGTGTAGGCTAATCTTGGTAATCTAGACCAGGGACAATTAATTCTATAAATGATAACTTTAAGCCTTTTAGTATATGCTCAATTATTAATTACAACATGGTACAAAAATCAGTAAGGTTACAGTAACAGTCAGCTGTTAATAGAATTAAGGTCATGTAACATCTGTGTTATATTTCTTATGCTTTATCAATAAGTTATTGATCTATTTGCTACAATTCTTTGTTACCAAACTAATAATTTTTTAATAGTAAACATACGGTTAACTATTAAACCAGATCCTTTAGTTATTCAGAGAAAGCTAAGTGGATGGCAAACTGAACCATTACATTTTAATTTAAAATAAATGAAATATTTATATATATATATATATATATATATATATATATATATATATATATATATATATATATATATATATATATATATATATATAACACATATATATTAATATCACATATTAGTTATATATTTATTTTAATATAATATATGCATACATTTAATATTCATTATGTTCAAATTCTCTAGGTACTTGGCAAGTTATTTTCTCACACTTCAATGTGGCTATAGGTGCTGATCTTGAGCTTCTTTCTTCTTCGTTCTTAATTATTAGTGTTGAAGGGGATCGAGATTTATCATTGGGTTTGAACTCGAGACTTTGTTCGAAATTATCAACCATGAACTTTTTTGCCGACTCGACCACGCCTCCAACACAATTAAGCGTTACGTGTCAACTGGTTATGCGCCATTGAGGCCATTGACTCCGATTTCAGCCTGCTTTTCTTTTTGGATTTGCTTCCAGAGCCTTTGTCCAACCAAGAACAAACTACAAGGCAGCAGTTGTTTTAATTTTGGAGTTGTCTCTCCTAAAAGAGTGGCTGTCCCCAGCTAACGAGCCTCATCTGCCCGAGGGTTCGAACTCGAGACTTTTCGGTTTAGCAACCATGAGCTTTACCGACTCGACCACGCCGACCCCTCTCTTGAGCTAAAGGTGATCTGAATGTTTTTATAATAAGCCATTTTTTAGCTTAAACACAAGTTTGAAACCAAGTCAATGTTGTAATTCTTAAAGAATATGTCGCTACTAAGTAAGTATTAATATATAACTATTAAATATTGATTTAATTTATGTAGCAATGTTTAATATGGCTCGATAGTGGGACTTTCAGACAGTAGCTTTCACATTTCTAACCCAATAGACTAGAGTTCAGATCCCTAGCTTTAGTCCTAGTATGATGACCTAAGTCCACCCAGCTCTCACGAGTACCTGGCTCAAGATAGGGAAATTAATTAAAGGTGGCTGGGTATATACCTGAACACTCTGTTACATGCAAATGCCACAGAAACAGGTGAATTTTAATTCAACTGCTATATTGACTGTCTGTTTTAATTTTTTCATAATACGGAAACCTGTTAAGTATTATTTATTTAAATTCTAGGTAAATGGAACAGCATGGATATGGATATTTAGACACAAGAAAGCTGAATTTAACTTTTGATTTTGAATTTAAACGATGATTGTCCATGAAAACAGATATAATTCAGTTTATTGTATATGTTAGCTAGTTAAACTCCTTCAGTTTACTGTATAGATTTCCTGGTTAAACTCCCTCAGTTTATTGTATATGTGTGCTGGTTAAACTCACTTAGTTTATTGTATATGTTAGCTGGTTAACCTCACTTAGTTAATTGTATATGTTAGCTGGTTAACCTCACTTAGTTTATTGTATATGTTAGCTGGTTAAACTCACCCAGTTTATTGGATATGTGAGCTGGTTAAACTCACCCAGTGTATTGTATATGTTAGCTGGTTAAACTCACTTAGTTTATTGTATATACTAGCTGGTTAACCTCACTTAGTTAATTGTATGTGAGCTGGTTAACCTAACTTAGCTTATTGGATTTGTGAACTGGTTAAACTCACCCAGTTTATTGTATATGTTAGCTGGTTAAACTCACTTAATTTATTGTATATGTTAGCTGGTTAACCTCACTTAGTTTATTGTATATGTGAGATGGTTAACCTCACTTAGTTTATTGTATATGTGAGCTGGTTAAACTCACTTAGTTAATTGTATTTATTAGCTGGTTAAACTCACCCAGTTTATTGTATATGTTAGCTGGTTAAACTCACTTAGTTTATTGTATATATTAGCTGGTTAAACTCACTTAGTTTATTGTATATGTTAGCTGGTTAAACTCACTTAGTTTATTCTATATGTTAGCTGGTTAACCTCACTTAGATTATTGTATATGTTAGCTGGTTAAACTCACTTAGTTTATTGTATATGTTAGCTGGTTAAACTCACTTAGTTTATTGTATATGTTAGCTGGTTAAACTCACTTAGTTTATTGTATATGTGAGCTGGTTACTTACTCAGATGCCAGGTTCAGCCGTCGAACATTCTCGTCTCGTGTGAGGGCCGTAGGTCGCCAGTAGTGATGAGGGTTTTGGTGGACGTCTAGACACGCAGGGCGTTTTTTAATTGATTCACTTTTGCACCTGGTTGACATGATTGTTAAATTTTGTTATTTTTTTTTTTTAAACAACTCACACTTGCACCTGATCGTGTGGAGTAATAGAACTATTTTTTAAAAGGTTGACAGGCCAACTTACAGTGAGTCATGCCAGGGAGGGTGAATAAGACGGGGGGGGGGGGGGGGTAATTGGCTGATGACAAATCCCCGAAAGATAAATCGCTCATTTGGGCAAGTGATTTAGGTATTTGATACATTCGGGCAATTGCTTTTTGGGCGTTTGTCGCATTTGGGCAAGTGTCCATTTTGGAAAATGGCCTTCGTGCAAACGGCATTCGTGCAAGTGTCTCTAGTGAAAAAGGCCGACTCCCTGATCAATTAATTTGGTCAGTCCACGCCCACAAACTACAACTGTCACACACCGAACTAACAGGACCAGGACCTGTATTTTGACAGACACCTTTGTAGACTGAGCAAATAAGGTGAATAAAAACATGCTGCAGGCGACTACAACTGGTATTTAACAGAAATTGTGAGATTAACAACTCTTGGGATAGAATTAAACACAAACATTGTGGGAATAACCACTTATCTATCACGTGGAGTGATGGGTGGGGTGGGTAAACCAGAGTGACGTCTAGTTGTTTTATCAGCTCGCTGTCGTATTCATTAATATCTGAGAGGTGGATTGGTTGCCGTTGGCACGAAGATTATTCAAACCTGCGCTTATGTTATGATGGCATTTCTATTCTTTCACCTTAATTATTTGGTCGCGACAAGTACACTCGTTTTAATTATGTTTATTACTGCAGTGGTTTTGACAATATTTTGTTTACTATTCAAATGAATGTCAAATGAATTGATGGTTTAAATGCACGGTATTACTACATGACTGTTAACCTTTTTAGTGAATAAAATACTATAGGTTGTTGCCTCCTTTAAAATATCTCTATTTCCGTCTAAAAATGTGTGCGTTGTAAATTTTGGGTTAGTTCAAGGAAGGAGGAAAAAATGAGCTTTCACGGGTCAGTTGTAGGTTTGATTAGAATGAGTTAGAATATTCTAGAACGTAGGGGAGAGGTGTGTGTTAGTTGCGTTAACCCCGGGGTGTTTGGGTATTTTTATCCCAAGGTCGTTTGCGGGTATAAAAGATGGAGTGAACGATAGTAAGGGACTTTAGTTAGTAGCGGCTAGAGACGACGGCGGCTGTGTTATGTGTAAATATGAGGACAAATAAAGTCATGAACATTTTCTCGGATCGTAAAAAGGGGGGGGGGGGTAGCGTAGCCTGCCTACACGATAGTAGAGCCTTGGCGCAAAAGAAAATATTTAAAATGCTATAGAAAATGGTTAAGGCTTGATTATCGTTAAAACATAAATTATAAACTATATAATTGTACGAAAACGATAACTCCCCCCCCCCCCCCCCCCAATTCATAGAAAAATAATTCCAGTTGGTGATCCCTTACTTCACAAAGACAAACTAAATATAGCGATATTGCTGGGTCCGTTTTTACAAAAGTCATATAGTCAGAGGTTATAGTTTAAGTCCAAACCTCTGATATTTTTCTCTGATTTCCTCCAGAGTTATAGCCGTCCCACGAATAGACGCCCAATGGCCTGACGTCACATCGACTGGTAACAGAAAGAACTATTGTTACATTTTCTAACCTGATCATAAAATAAAATGATAAGTGCGTGTTGAAGTAAATAAAAAGTAAAAATAAACCTTAAATTTGTAACCTCGGTAATTATGGAAATTAACACACATTGGGTGGGGGGTTGAAGGTGGGGGGGGGGGGGGGGGTTACTGTAATTTAAATAACAGAAAGATGGTGTTATGCAAAATTTTATATCAACTCCTTGGGAGTCAGCAGCGTAATAAATAAACCAAATAACCAAATAAAAAAAATAAAAAAAATAATAAGCTTTTATGTAATAATGCACTAAAAAGGAGAACATAAATTACACTATACTATTTAAATAATTATAAAGAAAAGCGTGGTTCACTTTAGTATCTATTGGATACCTTTACTAATATTTAGGAAGAGACCAACGCTTTTCTTTATAGTAATTTAAATAATAGTGCATAATATGATTTTCTTCTTTTTAGTGCATCTATCTATCTCTATACTACTAAAACTCAACTTTGTTTACATGTTTGAATATTTATTTGTTTGTCTGATTTACTACTGGAGATAATCTGCCATATGTATAGAACTGTAAAATAGTATGTAGACAGAGAACAATTTTTGTTTTCAGACAGACTGTTAATCACAAATTTATTTAAAGACGTTAATTAATTTATTGATTTATTCATTGGTAGGTTAACCACATTAATTTTAATTTTTTTAAACAATGGCTTTACCTTGACTGAATAGTGACGTCACATGTTTTGTTTACTTTTTATTACAATAAAATGGCAATTTCCATCATAGACTTTGTGGCCCATTCAAAAGTTTTCTGTCGGCCATAACTTTAACAATAGGTCTATTTGCTCTTTTTATTACGTTCCAACACTTATATAAATTTTCAACTGTCTTTTTCATTTAGTTTTACAATAAATTTCTCTAGTTCTACAATCTGTCCAAGACAATTATCTATTTATGTATAGATCTAAATATCAGGTGGCCAAGAAAGTTATTTATAGATCTAGATCTAGAAGCTAGGTCAAACCAAAGATTAATTAGATACAAACCAAAGATTTATTAGATACAAATACAATCCATTTTATTATCATTTTGCATTTTTAGTCCTTAAATACTTGATATAAATCTTTGTGATTTATCTATCTAGATCTAGATCTATCTAGCTAGAATAAGTCTAATTATTAGATCTAGATCTAGCAAGAGTTACGCAAAAATTAGACTTAAGACTTAATAAGCAAACGAGTCATAGAATCTAGATTTAGATAATTTTATCTAGATCTAGATAATTTCAGACCTTCATTATTTTATATAAATCTTTGTTTTTTTAGCTATGTAATTGGCTAATTTAAGATAAATTGTAATTTGAAAGTAACTACTACTAAACTTAGATCTAGATCTATGCGCGTAAATCAAGTTGCATAAGGAGACTCAAAGTATTAATGTATACTATAAAAAACATCAATGATGCACAAGTTAAATAGCTAAGTTGTTAGCGTAATCGGCTTTTATGCGGGTGGCACGGTCAATGTTAAAAATAATAATTTCATTTTTTTTAAATTTTTGAGATGTGAATGATAAAGTTGCCTATCTGAACTTGGTGGGATACAGGGCAGGTGAAGTAGAGTTCATCTGTTTTTTTTTGTCCTAAGCATATGAAGGGATAGTGTGGTCAGAGACATGCTCGGCTGGAATCGTTTTTTAAACGATAAAAACATGTTGTCTGAGACTTGGCGGGACACTGGGCAGGTGAAGTAGAGTTGAGTAGGTCACATGTGACGTCAGTATATGAAGGGATAGTCCGAAATCGGTGTTTTGTTGTGTTTTTAAAAGATAAAAAACATCTTTTTGAATGTGGGCTCTGGTTTTTTTGTGACGATAAGTGACAGACGTGATGTTTTTTTATGGATGACCCCCCGAAACCCACAGTTATTCAAGGGATGACTGGTAGTCTAGTATACTACTAAAACTTAACTTTGTTTACGTGTTTGATTATTTATTTGTTTGTCTGATTGAATACTGTAGAGGATCTACGCTATATGCAGAACTGTAAAATAGTATGTAGGTAGAGAACAATTTTTGTTTTCAGATAGACTGTTAATCACAAATTTATTTAAAGACGTTAATTAAATTATTGATTTATTCATAGGTAGATTAACCACATTAATTTTAATGTTTTAGAACAATGGCTTAACTTTGACTGAATAGTGACGTCACATGAAATGTTTACTTTTTAGTACAATAAGATGGCGGCTTCCATCATCGACTTTTCGGCCCATTCAAAAGTTTAACGCGTTATAAAGCTAATTTTCTGCCGGCTATAACTTTAACAATATGTCCGTTTGCTGTATTTATTACATTTCAACACTATTATCAAAGTTTTAACACTTCTTTTTATTTTATTATACAATACATTTCTCTAAATCTCCAGATCAGCTGTGAAAGGAAGAAAAAGTTATGAATGAATCTAGAATTCTAGATTTAGATCTAAATCTAGGTCACAAGACGTAAATTCTAGATCTAGAATCTATTTCAGGCCTTAATTATTTATATAAATCTTTGTTTAGCTTCAATGAACATCTAATTCGAGAATACATGGGATTTATCGATCTATGTTCTAGATCTAGTAGAATTACTTGCTAACTTGGAGGCGTGGTCGGTTGCTAACAACAATGGCGTCCGGACCGGGTGCATGACTTCCGACCATTTTTAGGCCATGTTTACCACGAGCAAAATGGCGGGTTTTCACGTTATATAAATATGCTATAGGTGGCCAAGGCTAGATATGCCAGAAAAGCATTTTAAAATTTGCTTTGGAGAATGAAGGCTAAATTTTGAAGTCGGTGTCATTAAAATTAATAGAACTTTTAAAAGCTCACCTGTGACGTCAGTATATGAAGGGATAGTGTGGTCAGACCCATGCTCAGCCGAAATCGGTGTTTTTAAAACATAAAAACCGTCTTTTTGAATGTGGGGTCTGGTTATTTTGTGATGATAAGCCACCGAGGTGATGTCATTTATGGATGACCCCCGAAACCCACAGTTTATGACGGGTAAGTCTAGTTATTACATAAAAGCTTGTTATTAAAACGTTTATTTTTTATTTTTTTAGTAATCTATAATTTATTTCCGACTTTTTAGTTTTAAAAGCATCTTAAATGATTAACCAAGTAATTCAATTAAAATGTAAGTCACTCATATCTCCTCCCTCCCCTATTATTCACCCCCCTCCTCCCCTCCAATGTTCTACCCTACCCTAGGTTGCAAACCTTATAACCGTCAGCTTAAATCCTGCATAATGCTTTTTAAGTGGACAGATAAAAGATTCGACAAGCGAACAGACAGACGTAACATAAATCAAAGCTTATAATAAATCAATATTTTACCAGATTGTGGAAGTAATGGATGTATGCCTGCTGATGTGTTCAGTTCAAACTGTAGAAGCTCTTTACTTCTGTTCTTCACCTTAAAAATCTGGTCAATAAAAGTGGGTTGGGGCAGGTTGAGATACCTGTGTGTAGGATAGAGCGCTTTGTCGATAAAACCCGTATGTTGTATGTGGTAGGTGTAAAATGTATGTATGTACAGTGTTCTATCTATAAAGCAAGTGCATGTTTTGCGTGGTAGGTATAATATAAATGTATGTATGGCGCTCTATCGATATGTTTTATATTTTCACTTTAATTGAAATGTATAGGGTTCTCTCGGGTAAGTAAGTAAAGTTCCCCCTTCAACATGGGAAGACGATTTTACCTGTTTCTGTGACCCCATCATATGAAGGGATAGTGTGGTCAGCACTATGCCCAGCTGCCTTTACTTTCCTTTTACTAACCCATCAGAGGTGGGTGGACTCAGGGACGGTCTACTGACTTGAACCAGGATTCGAACTCGAGACTTACGGGTTGGCAGTCTAAGCTAGGCCACTCAGTCCCTTAGGGCTCTATCGATAAAACCCATTTATATGGGTTTTTTAGGGAATTACCTTTGTAGCAGGTATAGCTCGATCTTAATAAAACTTAGTCTATATGTTGTTTTTTTTTTTTATATTGATGTGTCACAAATTAGTAAAAAAAATTAACTGATATATTTTAGTAAGTAATAAAATGTATAATTAACTATAGTCACTAGATCTATAGTGTGTCTAAATCATGCTAGTATTTGTTATTTTCTTTGTTGATATTAAATAAATCGGGAGTGATTTTTACTAAACTTTCTCGAATATTCTTATATACGAAGTATAGAGAAAGTCTTGTAATCGTGCAAAAACAAAATCTAGATTTTTTTCAAATCTCGACGTTTTGCACCTCCCTGAGTTGAAAAGACATAGTTTTGCAATATTGTCCGTATGTCTCTGTGTGTGTATGTGTGTCTGTGTGTCAGTGTGTGTGTCTGTAAACACGATATCTTGAGTACCGTTAGAGCTAGGTTGATGAAATTTCATATATAAGTATTATAGGCGTTCACTTGGTGTGCAGTTTTTTTACTTTCTCGCATATACGAAGTATAGAGAAAGTATTGTAATCGTGCACAAAAATAACATGAAATTTTGACAGTTTTCACCGTTTTACTCCTCAGTCCTTCATCACATCCGGAGTATAGAGGACTTATTTTAACAAAAATTATAAATACAAATATATAAACATTTTGGCGTTTTTTGCGTTATCGAGTCGTAAAAACTGGACTTTGCAATTCTGTCCGTATGTCTGTGTGTGTGTGTGTGTGTGTGTCTGTGTGTAAACACGATAACTTAAGTATCGTTTTAGTTAGGTTGATGAAATTTTTCATATATAAGTATTTTATCAAAATCGTAGATCCTGATCAAGTTTTGAGTGATTTCCGATAACCGGAAGTGGTACTTTTTCTACTTTGAATTTTTTAAAAGCCTATAACTTGAGTACTATTTAAGATAGATAAATGAAATTTCACAAGATCTAATTCACTACCTTCTGTCAAATTTTGAGTAATTTCCGTTGATTTAAATTACTAATCTACGCTATTTCCGATTTCTCAAAAAATGAATGTTATTTTATAAATTACTAATAATATTCCGCACTATTATGCACGTTTTATTTGGCGTTTACAGGAGTACAATTCTTTTTTCTACGAGATTTTATTCTATTTTAAAAAGTTTAAGTATTTAAAATGGAGTAAAATTCATGTGTATATCCCGAGTTCCCATCCCCTATTGTTTCATATAAGAATATTCGAGAAAGTTTAGGGGAGATCACTCCCGGTTTATTTTGTTTGCACGATTACGAGACTTTCTCTATACTTCATATACACGAGAAAGTAAAAAGAATCGCACACCAAGTGAACGCCAAATAAAATGTGCATAATAGTGCGCAATATTATTAGTACTTTATAAATTCACATGTGTTTTTTTTGAGAAACCGGAAATAGCAAACATTACTACTTCCGGTCAACGGAAATTACTCGAAATTCGACAGAATTCAGAGAATTAGATTGTTTACTTAGATGTGAAATTTCCTTTATCTATCTAAAATAGTATTCAATCTATAGGCTTTTGAAAAATTCAAAGTAGAAAAAGTTCCACTTCTGGTTATTGGAAATCGCTCAAAGTTGATACGGATCTACGATTTTGATATAATAATCATATACGAAATTTCATCAACCTAGCTGTAATGGTACTCAAGTTATCGTGTTTACAGACACACAGACACACAGACACACTTACACATACACACAGAGACGTACGGACAAGATTCCAAAACTATGTTTCTCCGACTCATCTAGATTTTTTTTTTTTGCACGAATACAAGACTTTCTCTATACTTCGAGAAAGTAAAAACAAATTGTTTTTATATTTGAAGTATCAGCTATAAACGATATTTTAGTGTTTCTATAGTGTATATATAACGACGTTTTATCGTTCAGTCAGCCCAGATTTGAAGAGTACCTGACTCACGTTAAGGAAACTCATGCGGCCGAGGATAGTGCTGACCACACTATCCCTACGTATGCAAAGTTGGTTTTTTAAAAATTCATCGAAGTACTGTATATTAGAGCTAATTGTGTTTTAAAAGTATGCTATTTATTTTACACACACAAAAATCATTTTTTCTTGAGAAAAAGCCACACAAAAACCAGTTCCTACCTTACAAACAGCAACAAAAATCAGTTCCTACCTGATAAAAAGCCACACAAAAAGTCGGTTCCTACCTGAGAGAAAGCCACAAGACAACCAAATTCAGCATACAGAACACAAAAAACAATTTTTGCTGTCTCGCCATGCCAGTCCACAACAGAGGAGATGTCTGAAAATATTTACAAACTCACATCATCAATCGTTTGGTGAAATACATGTATCAGTAAAGGTAACGTAAATCATTTGGTGAGTACATATTTTAAACTGTCCGAACCGGGAGATATACTATTTAAATGAGCAAACAGAACATACGTTCCAAATCTATGGGTCGCGATCCCCATGGGGGGAGGGGGTTGTTAAGGTCTTTCTGGGGATCGCAAAAGTGTAGACTAAGCTAAACAAAAAAGTTCTTGTTTACTTTTTTTTGGGACGCGGGTCGCATGACTTTTATAAAACACATTGTAAATACTCGAAAAAGTTTGAGAACCTGTGATGTAGATGTTTGTATATGAGAGTGTTTGTGTGTTTGTTTATTTATGTTTAATTTTTTTACGTTAACTGTTATGTTTTATGTGAAGAGATATGAAGCATTAAACACATTTTAAATCGTTGAAATGAAAAAACAAATTTTCAAATTCTATAACAAATGCTCCACAACTTGATGATAAAATCTCATAGCCACCTCAGGGTATTGATTTGTTTAGGAAGCTAGAAGACGTTATTTATATACAATTAATTAAGTAAAATGTTCATTACTCAAATAACTGCTATAGGCCATAATAAAAACAGATTTCGCAATTGACAAACCTGTAGGCCTATCCATACATGTCTCAAATGAAAAAGTCAAATGTAACGTCTTTTACGGGTGCATTTATGTACCGCACTAATTAGTTTATTTCGTAATAATATGTTGGCATTATTATTTATAAAGAGAAAAATAGCCCGTTGAGGAAGGATACAATGGGCGCTAGATTAATAGTGCTGTCTATTTTCTCTAAACTAAAACCAAAACCAAAATCACCACCTTAATTCAATTTAACCGGAAAAAAAATGACATTGAAAACGGATTTTTATCCAGAATCGGTACTTTAATCGGATTTATTCTTGATCTCCACGTAGTTACTGCACATTGATACTAATGTTACCGTTTTTGAATAAATAAGTAAATAAATTTAAAAAAAATACCCCAACTAATCTCAATAATGACAAAAGTCGCATTTAGAATATCTTTTAGACGACTCTACATGCTCTCCATTCAACGAAATATAATTATATGCTTTTTTCCAGTGTCCGCCCCCTCCCAGAAAATTCCACCCCGACCCCAAAAATTTCAAGTACCCCCACCTCTCTCCGGGGAGGAAAAAGTCTGAAAGAAACACTGGTCGCATTTGTAGATTATACAAAGTAAAGGAAGAAACTGGGAGAGGCTTCGCCCCTACCGGAAGAGATGCATTAAAGAAACTGTGCACGCAAAACACTTTTTAGATTAGAAAAAGTTCCCCCCGAGGAGGAGGAAAAAGTCTGAAAGAAACACTAATGTCGCGCTTAGCTACTGCCCGAAGAATGGCATGAAAGAAACTCTACACGCAAAACGCTTATAAGATAAGACACAATAAATATGCCTTAATGTGAGTCTTTTTATTATAAAGTATCGATGACGTCATTTCTTTTGAGTTGGGGGGGGGGGGGGGGGGAGGCGGGAATGAAGCTTCGCCCTTACCTGAATAGTTGCATGAAAGAAACTCTGCTCGCAAATCACTTTTAAGATTAGACAACATTGGCTTTTTGATTTCAATGTTTATTGGAGAAATCAATGACGTCATATTATTGTGTGCATTCCCCCGGCTTTAGACTACTATATGCTCAATGTTACGTCATGTTTCGTTTTCGTTTTACTATAAATGTTTTAATTTTGCTTGTGTTTTCTCTATAGCGTTCTTGTCAGATAGATAGATAGGTACACAGATAGATACATACACAGACAGCGAAACTATTTATTTACAACGAGAAAAATGTCCCGTTAAGGAAGGGTACAACGGGCGCTAGGTTCATAGTGCTGTCTCTTTTCTCTAAACAAAAACCAAAATCAAAATCACCTTAATTAAATTCAACCGGAAACGAAAAAGAACATTGAAAACTGATTTAATCTAGAACCGTCATTTTTATCGCATTTAAGCTTGATCTACACGTAGTTATCGCGCATTTATACTAAATATACTAATTATATTTAATATAGTCGTAGCCATACCTCTAAACCATGCACCTAATCTCAATCATGACAAAAGTCGCATTTAGAGTTTCTTTCAGGCAACTACTTTGGAGGAAGGGGCTCAGCATAGCGGCCCCCCCCCACACACACACCAAAGCACCTCTACCGTCCCATTCAACAATATATAATTATATACATTTTCCAGTCCGTCCCCTCACAGAAAATTCCACCCCGCCCCCGAAAATTTCAAGCACCCCCACCCCCCCCCCCCTCCGGGGAGGAAAAGGTCTGAAAGAAACACTGGTAACATTCGTTGATCATACACACTAAAGGTAGAGCCTACGTCTATAATTTAAACTCATTACATCGTTTCATACTTTTGGCCTATAAACCTCACTCTCGCAGACAGTGTTTCTTTCCGATATTTTTCACGGGGTGGGCACTTGAATTTTTGCAGAAGCGAATAAAATTATCCCGGGCGGGGGAGGGCGACACTGGTAAAAGTAAAATATATTTTCTATATCAATTATATTTCGTGTTTTAGGCGGAGGGATTAGACGTTCTACCGCGCGGGGGAAGGGGGGATTAAATGGGGTTCGCCCCTATCCGAAGAGATGCATGAAAGAAACTCTGCAAGCAAACCACTTTTTAGATTAGACACATGAATTAGGCGGTAATTTTATTATAGATTATCGATGACGACCTTTCTTTTGAGTTAAGGGGGGGGGGGGGGGTGGCTTAGGCATTCTTACGCGGGAGTGGGGCTTTGCCCCTACCCGAAAAATTACATGTAAGAAACTCTGCACGGAAACCACTTTTAAGATTAGACACATTTTCCTTTTTAATTTAATGTTTACTCGAGAATCAATGACGTCATATTACTGTGTACACTTTCCGGCTGTAGATTATTTTCTACTATATGCTCAATGTGACGTCACATTTCTTTTTCGTTTTACTATCAAAGTTTTTATTTTGCTTGTGTTTTCTCTATAGCGTTCTTGTCAGATAGATAGATAGATATACAGATAGATACATACACAGACAGCAAAATTTATTTACAAGTATTATTATCATTATTTTTATAATACTTATTATTATTATTATTATTATTATTATTATTATTTTTTTTTTTTACTATTATTATTATTATTATCATTATTATTATTATTATTTAATTAAAATCATATAACAAAACAAATGTCTGTAACAGTACCTTAAATCTGGTGAAAAAGTTACACAGATATCAACCTACAGATAACACGCACATTACATCAATAACACGTTACGAGTAAGTCGGCTAAATACAAAAAAGTTTAATGATCGATAGATTCTATTTTTAGCACTTAGAGGCCTGACCCAATTTACGGCCCACATTTCATCGCGTGGCCTATCTCAGCACAGTAAAATATTTAAAGCATACAATTAGTTGTCGATCTAAAGCTAAGGCATGATTTACTAGTAAGAGACTTGAGCTAAAGAACGATTTAGCCACAGCAATAGCACGATTATTAGCTAGAAACTATGGCTGATGCAGGGATTACAATATCAGTCTAGACTTATAGAAAGCTAGAATTTTAATTAAAACTAATTATATAATGAGCTCTCTTAAACTTTTTAAAAAAAATTTCCATTATTACAATACGGGTTTGGACGGTACTTTTAGTGGGATCAGGCTATAGAAATGGAAGGTTCGTGTGGGAAAAGTTCCGAAAAACTGCTCGTTTTTCAAGAAAACACATGATGCGAACAGTTTTTAGAAGATTTATGACAACGATAAAACTACTCATATAGTCTATGTTGATGTTTTGGTTTGATATGACACGAATTAAAAAGTAAAAAGTTCATTTTCAATTCTGACGGTCCATAGAGCAAGTGAAGTAGAGTTCACTTGTTTATGTGACCTCGGCATATAAAGAGATAGTGTGGTCAGCACTATGCCCAGCCGCCCTTACTTTCCCTAACATGAGTTAGATACCCATTAGAGTTGGGTGGACTCAGGGACGGTCTACTGACTTGAACCCAGATACAAACTCGAGCCGTGCGGGTTAGCAGCCCAGCTCTCTACCGCTAGACCGTGTCACGAATTAGTAAAAGTTTAATTCTTATATTCTTTAGTAACTAAATTAAATGTATAATTAACTACAGCCATTTAAAAAAAATTCTATTATTAACACTTTATATATATGTAATGTTTCCCATCTTACTGAAATTGTGCCATTAATATCGCGTTTACACACATACACACACAAACATTGAAACAAACACTCAAGACAAAATGCGAAACTGGGATTTTCTTGCTCAGAAAATGGTCCACATTTGTCTAAATTTTTATTTTTATTTTAGTGCTTGAATACAATAATTCCTCCAACAATCCGTATTCGTGGAAAGTAAAATAGAAAATAAATGAGCACTTATTAAAAAAATTTAATGAATAACCTGCAAGTTATTGCAATGTAATGTAAAATCTAGAGGCGTGCTTGAAACTGAAAAATAGTTAAGAGCCAGGTTTTAACAGACTTTCAAAAGACATGCACGGCCTAACTATTGTAAATAGAATTCAATAATTAAAGTTATAGAATTTGGTTACTGATATTATTATTCTAGCAGAGCTAGATAAAATACTGAAATATTTTTTCTCCGAAACATGTGTATGTATTTATATGAATAAATGTTATTTTACATTTAAAGCTATTTATTTTAAATCTATATTTAAAAAGCAATGTATGTGTGTGTGTCTGTTTGTTTGTCTTTTATGCATTACTACACATCTCATCACATCACCGCGAAACTTTGGGAAGTTGTTGAAAACATTTGTGGGGAGGTTTCTGCCATCAAACTTTAGTGAGTTCATTAGAAAACTCTGGGGAAAGGTTCTGTAAAAAAATCTTTTGTAATTTCGCAAGGACGGAGGGTGCAATTTTTCTCTACGTTCACTAAATTGAATCAGGCGTGTTAATGAAAATAAAAATTTAACTTTTGGTCCCCAAAAGCTCACATGGGCCGCTGAGGGCCCTGTAATACATTTTTTTAATAATCAGAAAAATAAAATTAACCAAGGGTAGATTATTGTTTCCATTTGTCAGTAAAAAAAAAAGTCCAAACAGTTTCGTCACTTTAAAAAATGATGCAATTAGCATCTATTTTTAGACAATCCAATTGAGATAGAGCATCTAATAATAGACCATTAATAACACTAACATATTGCATCAGTCATATTGATGTTGAAAACACGTCAATAATTTTTTTACGTGTTAAAGAAAGCATCCTTTTCATTTGTGACACAGTTTATCCGGGTGTCATAAAACTTTAGGGAATTTATGAATACTCCCGAGAAGGTTTCGGGGTGGGAAGGGGGGGGGGGGGTGAGGGGGGTGCGTGGTGCGGGGATTTAATTTTGCATGGGCGGACCCCCGGCATGATGCGATTTGGCGCCCTCGTCTTTCCCGTGAGCGCTATGGCGACTACGTTCGGTCTTAACAGTGTGATAGACAATGGATAGGATGGGGCGTTACAAACGCTCTCTAAATCGAATCAATCGTGTCCGCCTGCGCCTTAATAGGGTGCGATTTGGCTGCAAATATCAATTTCTGTTTCTGCCCCAAAGGCTCTCATGGGCCGCTGAGGGCCATGTAATACGTTTTACTTAAATAATCAGATAAATTAACCTAGATTAAATTATTAATTGGGATATTTCTTTTTGTCCGTAAAAAAATCCAGTTTTGTCACTTTGCAAATGAATCAATTAGCATCCATTTTTTAGACAATCCAATCAGAAATTAAGATCGAGCATCAAATAATAGACAATTAGTAACGCTAACATATTGCATCAGTCACACTGATGTTTAAAATTAGTCAAAAACATCCTGTTCATTTGTGTCACTTTAGCGAATGACGAAATCTGAATCATTGTTAACAGGATGCTATTTTGTTTTGTTTTGTTTTATTTTATTTAAAAGCAATACAATTTCGATTAAAATTAAATAATATTGTATTATTTTAAACAGTAAGATAATTGGCTTTTTACTCTTTTTAATCCAAAAGATAAATCCTACTAGTATAATTTATTACTTGATGGATTATGCACGTTCGGTTTCTTTAAGTCTGTAGGTTTTTAACTGATTTCTATATTAAAATATAACATTTTCTTATAAATCGTATTTTTATGATTACTATAATTTAGTTCAAATCAAGTTGTATCATTTTGATAAAATATTTTTCAAAAGATTTTGTGTGAAAACGTTTTAAGGAAATAATTTTTTTAAAGTCATGCAAACCTTAGATGTTGCAAAAGCTATTGAAATCAATCGAGTACAAGCATCAGCAGCACAGTCTACCACGCTGACGGTGACACGGTCACATGGCACCCATTCCAGATCTTTCGACCATGAGCATCAGAGAGAATCGAACCCGAGCCGCTGACGAGGGTCCGGGTGAAACAACCATCGAGAACCAAACGGTTGCAGACGCTCTCTACGACGACCTCAGCTTTGAGACGTTCATGGTTCTCTACACTTTCCTCGACTGTGATTTTCTTCACCTCACCAGCATCATCGGCGTCGTCGGCTCCCGTCACACATTGAAAACGTTGAACCAGGTGTTTAAAGGTTAGAGTGAGTGAGTGAATCTGATTACATGATAAATAAACGGGCTTTTAAAAAAATGTATTATTTCAACTTTATTGATTTTACTACACAACAAACACAATTCAACTGACTCCTAACCTGCACTAAATGAAAACCTGACTCTTAGATTGAGTTAAATGTTTAATTGTATGCAAAGTTAAAAACATTAACACTAAACCTTGCTGTACATATAGTTTAAAATTGGTACAAAGCACATTGCTGCAAAACTAAATATGTATGTAAATAAAGTTTTCTTGGTAGAAGCACTGTTTCAGACCAGATAGTTCACATGGAAGATGAAGTAGAGTTCGTCTGTTTCTCTTACATCCGTATATAAATAGTGTGGTCAGCACGCAGTCCATCTGTATTTAACTGCCAATAGACTGAGACGAACTCAAGGGGCGACTACTGACTTCTGCTCATGAACTAAACTCCAACCTTTCGGGTTGATAAACGTGCGCTCTACCCCTCGGCTTCACCTTTACAAGCTGCTTATTAGAGCAGATGAAGTAGAGTTCACCGGTCAGCTTCTCATAAAGCATAAGGTAGAATTCTTTTATCACGTGAGTCCGTGTGTTATTGAGAATTGAACCCAAGACCTCAGCTCGCAATAACGTTCTGTTGTGTTGTCTACTTCTTAGTTCCTAATTGTTATACTGAAGCGGATTTCCTCCAACACAATTAAGTATTGCATGTCAATATGTCAATGCCATTTTTCCGTTGTGTTACGATTTCGGCCTGATTTTCTTCCTGTGTTTGTTTCCAAGAACAATCTACAAGGCAGCAGCTGTGTGTTTTATCTGCTTGATGGATTGCTGTCCACAGGCTCATTTGCAAGTGGGTCCGAACTCGAGACTTATGGAGATAGCAGTCATACCTCGCCAGACCACTTCGTCCACTGCTGATAGGTGTTCATTCATGAATGTTGTTAACATTTTTAACATGTCTTAGTTAACAATTCCCTGTGTATAATGATCATCATTATTCTGATCATTATATTTCTACATTGCTGTATAATGTACCATTTAAACCCTTCCACATAAATGACCCATATACAACTTCAAAAACTGGTCTCTTATTGCTGGGTGTGGGTCAGAGTTCTCTGAAACAAGGGTCATCGGCCACGTCACGGCCAACATGACCCTGTCCCCTAACCCCCTCAACATCCGCCTCTGTAGCTCCAGAAGGTAGACGCCCAAAGTCTGTTTGTTGCGGTAGACTCCGGCTAGTGCCGTGTGCGCGGTTTGGTAGACTACCAACACGCTAGGGTTCCGTTCTACCAGTCTCTGTATAGCCGCACGTACTAGTCGGAGGTGATGTTCGGCTACAGACAGGTGAAACGGCATCAGGTGCAGGAACTGGTGCAGGTGTACCAGGTATTTACCTGTGGCTGGGATACCGTCCATGATTTGTATGGTAGAATGGAGCACACTATTAGGTAAGTCCTCGCCCTGTTAAATACACGTGAAATTTAACTAGTCACATATTTCAAAGATTTAAAGTCTTCCTCTAGCTTTAACATACCTAAACCCTCTCCTAGTCTTACCCTAAATAATTTAACTTAGTATTTTAAAAAAAGGAAATAAAAACTAAATAATCTCACCCAAACTTTGTCCTATGCAAAACTTCAAAATTCTAATCGTCATTACGCTACATAAAATCTAACAGGCGGATTGTTTATCGAACAAAAGCTAGCAATTCATCTTGATATCCCCTCTTAATTTTGAGTAAATTTTCATTACAATTTTTAACGACTTATCTAGAGATTAATTACATTAAACATATCCTTTGAATAGTTTTGAAAGTTTGAACGAAATAGCTATATTAAAAGAGGGTTAAAACTAACCTACAAGATTTGCCACAAACCCACAAACAAATAAAAACAAGAGGTGTTGTGAACTAAATAAAAGCTTGATGAACTAAAGATGAACCGACTACGACAAGACTTACTACAGATCCATAAAACGGATGTCTAGGAAGGAAATATTTAATTGACAATCCCAGATTGTCTATGTCACACTGTAGTGGGGCGTGTTTAGTTTCCTGAGGGTAATATACGTTCAAGATTATAAAATAACAGATGATGTATCTAAAATTATAAAATAACTGATGATTTATCTAAAATTATAAAATAAAAGCTGATGTATCTAAAATTATATAAAAAAAACAGATGATGTATCTAAAATTATAAAATAACAGATGATGTATCTAAAATTATAAAATAACAGATGATGTATCTAAAATTATAAAATAACAGATGATGTATCTAAAATTATAAAATAACAGATGATGTATCTAAAATTATAAAATAACAGATGATGTATCTAAAATTATAAAATAACAGATGATGTATCTAAAATTATAAAATAACAGAAGATGTATCTAAAATTATAAAATAACAGATGATTTATCTAAAATTATAAAATAACTAATGATTTATCTAATCTCTTAAATCTATCTATGTTGTTTGGGACTAGCTTGTTGATCGAATTCTATGTTATTGATCAGCGTATTTTACACAGCGATATTCTACTAGCTTTAAACTTAATGCTCAGTGTCTGTTCTTTTTATTTCTTCTTCGTTCTGAATTCATTGTAATATTGGGCGGGATTTCCTCCAACACAACTATAACATGGAACATCAAGAGATAGAGTGTTAACACTATGCTCAGCCTTTACTTTCCCTTAAGTTAATCAGGCACTCATTAGATCTGTGCGGTCTCAGAAGCGTCCGACGGTCTCGAACCAGGGATCCGAACTCGAGAACTTCGGGTTAGTAGTCGCGCGCTCTATCCCCCAACCACAACGTTACCACGTAGGTGAGAGATGTTAAAAAAATTATTAAATAATTCCACCTGACCTTCGACCTCTTCATCTTGTGCTGGCATCCGGTCATTGTTTGAAGCACCTCCAGCTGGTGCCTGGAGTTGGAGTCGCCCAAGATTAGCACCTGTGGGCAGGTGGGTGATAGCCAGGTGAGATAATCTTAATCCGTAATGCTAGTTAGATAAACTTAACCCATACGACAGTTGAGGTAACCTTAACCCATAAAGCAAGTGAGATGGCTTTAAACTATTAACAGTTACGGTAAAGCGACTAAGATCAACATCAACCCAAAAAAATAATATGAGATAACTTTAACCAATAAAACATTTAAGATAACCTTAACTCGTTCATCTATTCAGATATTCATACACCCATCATGGGTATCGATTTCCCAAACTTAACAATTTCCTACAGCCCCCTCCCCCCCCCCCCCCCCTACGATCTTGCTTCGTAACTGTTTGACACGCATATTAGTTCTGTGTGGTGGAGAACAACAGAAAGATAACATAAAAGTTCAGACTTCCGGATAACGGATATGTGTGACACATCATGCACATAAGACTGACTGGGATAAATAGTATCATCGATCTATGAGAAAATAAATGTTTGCGCTTTTTTCTGTGTGCGCTTTTTTTCTGTTTGCGCTTGCTTTTTTCTGGTACTGCATTTTTCTGTTTCCGTTTTTTCCGTTGCGCATCCTTCTGGTCACTGAGTTTGCGACCCTATGCTCCACACGTTAAGTGAAACTTTACGTGTGAAGCAGACGGACGCAACCACACCTTATAAAACTTACGGTCCACGTAGAAGGTGAAGTAGAGTTCACCTGTTTCAGTGCCCAGACAACGGCAGATGAAAATATTGTGGTCAGCACAAACCGAGCTGTCTTTACCTTCCCTAACGTGAGTCAGGTACCCATTAGGGCTGGATGGACTCAGGGACGTCGTACGAACTTAAGACTTTAAGGATAGCAGTTGAGAGCTCTAATGTTCGACCACACCGTCCCTATGCTTCACAAGTGATCCACAAGAATACAGATGATCACGTATGTTACCCATGTTTAAAAAAGCCTGTGAAAATGTAATCAAGCGTCTAATTTATTAAAAAAATATTTTTACCTGAGTTCCATTCAAACACCTGTGCAGGAAAGTTTTGTCCACGACAGGAAGTTGACAAGCTCGAGGTCGCCATGACCCATTGTAAAAATATCCAGATGTGTTGACGTCATCAAACGTGTCTGATAAGTTTCTTTTACTGCAGGGTATGGAACTAGTCGGCACAAGTTTATCATTTTTGTCTGTGGAACATAAGTATAGACCTAGTTGGCACAAGTTTATCATTTTTGTCTGTGGAACATAAGTATAGACCTAGTTGGCACAAGTTTATCATTTTTGTCTGTGGAACATAAGTATAGACCTAGTTGGCACAAGTTTATCATTTTTGTCTGTGGAACATAAGTATAGACCTAGTTGGCACAAGTTTATCATTTTTGTCTGTGGAACATAAGTATAGACCTAGTTGGCACAAGTTTATCATTTTTGTCTGTGGAACATAAGTATAGACCTAGTCGGCACAAGTTTATCATTTTTGTCTGTGGAACATAAGTATAGACCTAGTCGGCACAAGTTTATCATTTTTGTCTGTGGAACATAAGTATAGACCTAGTCGGCACAAGTTTATCATTTTTGTCTGCGGAACATAAGTATAGACCTAGTCGGCACAAGTTTATCATTTTTGTCTGTGGAACATAAGTATAGACCTAGTCGGCACAAGTTTATCATTTTTGTCTGTGGAACATAAGTATAGACCTAGTCGGCACAAGTTTATCATTTTTGTCTGTGGAACATAAGTATAGACCTAGTCGGCACAAGTTTATCATTTTTGTCTGTGGAACATAAGAATAGACCTAGTCGGCGCAAGTTTATCATTTTTGTCTGTGGAACATAAGAATAGACCTAGTCGGCACAAGTTTATCATTTTTGTCTGTGGAACATAAGAATAGACCTAGTCGGCACAAGTTTATCATTTTTGTCTGTGGAACATAAGAATAGACCTAGTCGGCACAAGTTTATCATTTTTGTCTATGGGAACATAAGTATACACCTAGTCGGCACATGTTTATCATTTTTGTCTATGGGAACATAAGGGGATATGCTATGTTTTTTTCTATTTTTTACACTTTAAGATCTAAAGCCTTTTGAATACTTTTATCATATTTGGCATATAAAAGTAAGTACTAAACAGCAAAAAAGATGGTCGAAAACAATTTTGGTTGTCATGGAAACACAAAAAACCTCCGCCATTTTGAATTTTTCAGTACTTTTAAAAATACTAAGGCTTTTTTATTTATGCACCTATAGCAATCAAATTTAAACTGCTTATATTTCAGTATATATTAAAACTTTTGTCACGACAACTTTTTGAAATAATTACTAGAAAGAATTTTACAAGGTCTAAAAAATCGTACCCTTTTTAGTATTCAAAAGTTTCAAAATGTGCATATTAATTACCAAATACTTTTTTTCTATGAAAGCAATCACAATTCCCTCGTGACAAAAGTTGTATTTTTGCATCAAAAACATTTACTGAAAATATGGTTTGCATTGTTTAATAAATAAAAAAGTAGTAGGCTTTTTAGTGTTAAAAACCTGCGAACTGAGAAAAACAGCCAAAAGTAACGAAAACTAGGTCAGGAAAGTACCATATCTGTGTAAACTGCAAAGCTGATTGTAAGCTTTGGGTGTTTCCGAGATGTAAGAAATTAAGTTTATTAGATACATGAGAAATCCAGCTTTCCAATGATGTCAAATACAATATAATGACGGATATAAAACTTTTTATAGAGAGCTTGTAAGACTGGGAAAAATTGATTATTTTTTAATTAATAGGGTCATAAAAATCGTAATTAAAACACATAAAATATTTTTTTCTCTTCAAAGTTATTATTTTCTTTATACAAAAATGGACAAAGTATCCAAAAGTGCAAGAAACCCATCATGACGAAAAACAAGAAATTTTGTGATTTTTTTCCGCGCATATCCCCATAAGTACAAGGTAAAGACCTAGTTGGCAAAAGTTCATCATTTATGTCTGTGGAACATAAGTACAAGGTATAGACCTAGTGGGCACAAATTTATCATTTATGTATGTGAAACATAAGTGTAAGGTGTAGACCTTTTGAAGAACGGGGAGTGGGAAAATTTGGCGTCCAATGCGTTTATTAAAAAAAATCAATATTTTTTTGCGTTTAAAGCTTATTAATATTCTAGTTTTTTAGCGCAATTTCCATACTAACAATTGCGATTTTTAATTCGTTATTTCTGGATGGATGTGTATCCGCAGCTTTAAGTCGTATCTCCTCCGCAACGAAGCAAGTTCCGAGGATGATTGTGGGCCAAAAAAATTCCCGGAATTCCTTCCTGGATTTCCCGGAAAAGCCAAAAAACCTCGAAAAAAATGCAGTTTTTGGCCCATATCTCGGCAACCAGACAACTTAGCGACATGAAACATTTACCAATCGATTCCTGCCATAATTTAAAACAATACGGCCGAAGAAAGTTTTCAAAAATATCCTTTCGTTTGGTCACAAAAAATTAATTAAGGAAATTGCGCTTAAATTGTCACTAGACTTTTTATTAACTTGTTTTATAGTTTTCTTCAACTTTTTACAGTTTTTCCAAGCCCGCATGTACTACCGTGTATAAGTTTAACCTGTATCAACTAGTTGCTTACCTGTATAAGTTAAACCTGTATCAACTAGTCGCTTACCTGTATAAGTTAAACCTGTATCAAACAGTCACTTACCTGTATAAGTTAAACCTGTATCAACCAATCACTTACCTGAATAAGTTAAACCTATATCCACCAGTCGCTTACCTGTATAAATTAAACTTGTATCAACCAATCACTTACCTATATAAGTTAAACCTATATCAACCAGTCTCTTACCTTGTAAAACGTGGAGAGTTATGTTCGATGGTATCATGAAGGGCCGTTTGCTATTAGGGGTTAGGGACAGTTGTTAGAATAAAAGTTTAACTTAGTTAAAGAAAAATATAAATAAATATGTATATAATATTTGTGAAATGTTGACTAAGAAACATAGATTTTGAATAGTTTAACCGCGAGAGAAGCTTTTTGTGATTGCTATATATAATATCTAGTGAAAATCACTTAAGTTATACATAAGTTAAATGAATTACACAAACGAATAACCTAAAAAATTTTTAGACTTTGCCCAATAATTGATAATGCACATGCCTACAATAGTTCGGAGTCATAACTTCTTTTTAAAGTTGTTTTTCCCTTATTTTTGAAGTTAAAGTTTCCTTTCGAACCTGGCGGTCACTGGAGCAAGTGAAGTAGAGTTCCACTATTTCCGTGACCACGGCATATGAAGGTATAGTGTGGTCGGCACTATTCCCAGCCGCATTTAGTTCTACTAATACGGTCTAGGATTCGAACTCAAGATTTCCTGTTGTATGCTCTTCAGTTAATAAATTATTTCAAAATACTGCCTATCTATTTAGCCAGCTCATGTTCTATACATTTCAACATAAACAGCTTCTCCGCTTCCAATAAAAGACTCTTTGTTTGAATCAACTCTAGCCTTGCTTTGTGTCAGGGGTCTCCAAACTACGGCCCGCGGGCCGGATATCCTCTCACCCGGCCCGCGGAGATCTTTTAATCCACGCAAAAATCGTTTGTTGGTGATGGCGGAGGAACTTTGTCCAGAAAAATTAAAGACATTCCTTGAACGGAAATTTGATAGTTAATGCGGCCCGCGGACTGAAAAGTTTGGAGGCCCCTGCTTTATTAAAACAAACCTCTCTGTAAGGAGTACTAACTCTTCCTCTGCTTGTGTCATAGGGTAATTGGCTAGGTTATCTACCTTTCTCACACTGGCCCAGTCAGCGCACTAAGGAAGTAAACAACTCAGGATAAACTTTAAAATTCTGTACAATAATACAACGGATAGAGTGATAATAATATTCTACTGACAGAGTAATAGATATCTTTAGTCATAGTGATGAATAGTATTAATTTAAAATTAGATTTATTAGACACAGCTCACCTTTAGATCACGTGGTTTCCCACAATACCACGGGAACTGGTTGACCTCTGTAAGGTTACAGATGTCAGTGACGTTGTATCCGGGTAGTTTAGGGACGGCTGAGCATGGCGTGACCTCTGACCTTGAACTGTTGCTAAAAGTGGCGAGAAGCCATTGGGTTGTGGTGAATAATATCTGAGAGAGGAGTGGGGCGGGTGTGAGGGGGAGTCGGGGGGTAGGGGTCAGGTTGAGTGATGTTAAATTTGGCAAAAATGGTTGATTCGTGTCTAAATGTGTCAATATATATATATATATATATATATATATATATATATATATATATATATATATATATATATATATATATATATATATATATATATATATATATATATATATATATATATATATATATATATATATATATATATATATATACATATATATATATATATATATATACGTCGGATACGCTGTTGGAAAAAAATTAAGCAATAAAGGACTATTGAAGTGCTTTATTTAACAAGGTGCGTGAAATATCTTCAAGAGTGGCTTTCAATAATATGTTATCGAAAAATTACGTCGCCGTAATCACGAAACCAGAAGAAAAACTTTTGAAAAAATAAAATGTGCTCCAAAGCAAAAGACCTGGAGTTATGTCCTTTCCGTGACTCGCTTATAGCTAAACTCTTCATAAGAAAATGTGTAGAATACAAGACTTAAGTCCTGGTCGTTCTTCTGTTCTAGAGGTGTTAGATACACACCATGCACTGCGCTGTGCGTGGATTAAACCAACAAAAAGATGTTTACGCACAATTTGTATAGTTTATAAACAAGGGACTATCAAATACCTTAAAATATAAATTGGTCCGAAAGAGTTCTCTGTGATGGGCTATAGCTGCCTTGACCTTCACTGACCCACTCCATGGTAACGGACAAGACGCCAGATACGTCCCGTCTAAATTATCCGTGACGTCAGCAGCGATGGCGGCTTTAAGGGAGTCAGTGACTAGCCACACCCTGACGCTGGTCCCACCTGGGGAGGTCAAGGTTGGATCATTGCACACCTGCACGTAAAGGTGTGTCTCATGTTTGTCTTACTGTCTGTGTGTCTAAGCAGTGACCAGCCACACCCTGACGCTGGTCCCACCTGGGGAGGTCAAGGTTGGATCATTGCACACCTGCACATACAGGTGTGTCTCATGTTTGTATTACTGTCTGGGTGTCTAAGCAGTGACCAGCCACACCCTGACGCTGGTCCCACCTGGGGAGACCGTCATGGTTCAGTGGTTAGGTTGGATTATCAGTGTGCTATCGATTGCTAACCCGAAAGTCTCAAGTTCAGATCTAACCAGTAGAACGTCTCTGATTCTATCCTGATCTGATGGGTACCTGACTCACGTTAGGGAAACTAAGGCGGCTGAGCATAGTGCTGACAGCACTATCAACCTATGTGTCAAAGTTATTGACAAAGTTATTGAAACTGGTTAACTCTTCTTCAGCTGCCGCCCGTTTTTTGGACACAAACGGGAAAGTACGTCGATGATGATTGCATTCATTGTAGATGCTGCGATAAGTAGTCCCTCGTTAGCTATGGTAATTCTCTCCCCTCTCCCATGGAACAGCTCAGTAAATATGACATTACCTATTGTCAGTAAATTTGAGATTACCTATTGTAATTCTCTCCCCTCTCCCATTGAACAACCCAGTAAATATGACATTACCTATTGTAATTCTCTCCCCTCTCCCATTGAACAACCCAGTAAATATGACATTACCTATTGTAATTCTCTCCCCTCTCCCATTGAACAACTCATTAAATGTGACATTACCTATTGTAATTCTCTCCCCTCTCCCATTAAACAGCACCACTTGAATGTTGATGATGTCCCCTAGTCTGAACGTGCTGGAGTCATTGACTAAAACCACTTTGGAGTTGTCCGCTGACGCGATGTCTCTGATATCCCGTAGAGGTGGGTGGGACAGGAAGTCTTTCTCCCAGGGGTAGAGCTGGGGGTGGGGGGCTGGCATCATCAGCTCCTTGTGGTTGAAGGCACAGCATCTGTAAGGTAGAAAGTTACATAATGGCAAACAATGAAACGTTTAAGATCAGTATCGAAATCTCTATGTGAATCTTGTTCAATAAAAGACAAATCGTTTTGGAGACATAAAGCTAATTAAGTGACTTAGCTAATTACTATAGAAACAAATTTTGATTAGTGTCAATTTTCAACTATCTATTTACAAATTTATAGTCAAACTGTTGTCATCAAAAGGCAATTATTTTTCATCGACGTCACAATTAGTGGCAAATGTATCGGCATCGATGTCACAATTATAAGACTAAACTTATGGCATTGATTTATAATGTACTTAGTAAAATTCATCTGTCACTACAATACCTAGAGTTAGCATTCCAACAGAAGAAGCGAGGATAGGTTTTTCTTTTAATTGGTCTAAGGTTGAAACACAGAAGGTGTAACACGAATTCCTTAAATTTTACTTTGTATTTTTTTTTGGTTGGAGATAATTGCCGAGCTGAGTTTCATAAGTTTTCATGATTTCCTTAAGAACGAACGTGGCTTTGTATACAAATGTAACAAATTATTTTCTCTAGAATTTAAAAGTCACCCATTGTCGTATTAAGGAATGTCTCGTTTTGTGTACGTTGTGTGAAGAAATGGAAAAAACATCGGTAGGTCTTCGACAGCGAGGTAAACTTATTCTGATTAAATGTTCAGCCTTCGATTATTGTATATGTTAGTTGGTTAAACTCACTCAGATTATTAAATATAAGCTAGTTCAACTTACTCAGATTATTTTATATGTGAGCTGGTTACTTAGATTATTGTATATGTGGGCTGGTTACTTACTCAGATTTTTATATTTATGAGCTGGTTACTTACTCAGATTTTCGTTTATGTTAGCTGTTTACTTACTCAGATTATGTGTACGATTATTGTATGTTAGCTAATTAAACTTACTCAGATTATTATATATGTAGGCTGATTAAACTTACTCAGATTATTATATACGAGCCGACCCGCAGCGTATCTTACGCCGCTATTTAGTTGTTTTATTTTCTACTTTTCAGTAATTCATAATTTGTGAATTCGACAGTGCCAATGCTGCCACTGAAAATATTTGCTTTAAAACACTAACCCCCCCCCCCCCCCCTTTCCCCTAATCCCGACCCTACACCCCCCCCCCCCCCCCCCCCGTGAAAGCAGCCTCCTCTTAGTTATTTCTTAGTTACCTCCTGTAAGTTTAAAATCGAACTAAATTATCTCCCCCTAATAGAAACGTTGCTCTACGGCTCTACGATTTGTAAACATTTAGATTTGTAAACATTTAGCGTGACCACAGCTCACCAGATAATGTGGGGGTGGGGTGGGGGTGGTAGTGATAGTGAAAGAGAGAAAGAGAGGGGACTGCAAGGAGGCGCTTGCAGCTTGTTTTCTAACGGCTCCCAGAAGAGAATTATATATATATAGATAGATGTGGACTGATTAAACTCACTCAGATTATTATATATGTGGGCTGATTAAATTTACTCAGATTATTATATACGAGCCGGCCCGTGGCATAACATACGCCGCTATTTAGTTGTTGTTTTTTCTACTATTCAGTAATTCATAATTTGTGAATTCGACAGTACCAACGCTGACACTGAAAATATTTCTTTAAAACACTATAAGTAGCTCGTTAAAGACCATAACCCCCCCCCCCTCCTTCCCCCCCCCCCCCCACGTTTAAAATCGTTTCAAACTAAATTATCTGCCCCTAATAGCCGTCACTAAACCCGACTCCACGAAGGTAAACATAGCGTGAACCACAGCTCACTAAGACCATGTAGGGGTGGGGATGGTAAGGAGCGCGTTTACAGCTTGTTTTCTAGCGTCTCCCAGAAGAGAATTATATATATAGATGTGGGCTGATTAAACTTACTCAGATTGTTGTATATGTGAGCTGGTTACTTACTCAGATGCCAGGTTCAGCCGTCGAATATTCTCGTCTCGTGTGAGGGCCGTAGGTCGCCAGTAGTGATGAGGGTTTTGGTGGACGTCTAGACACGCTGGGCGTTTTTTAACCGACTCACTCGTGCACCTGTTAACATGGTTGTCAGGTTTTGTAAAGTTTTTTTAATCGACTCACTCGTGCACGTGGTTAACATGGTTGTCAGGTTTTGTTAAGTTTTTTAATTGACTCACTCGTGCACCTGTTTAACACGGTTGTCAGGTTTTGTAAAGTTTTTTTAATCGACTCACTCGTGCACGTGGTTAACATGGTTGTCAGGTTTTGTTAAGTTTTTTAATCGACTCACTCGTGCACCTGATTGACATGGTTGTCAAGTTTTGTTAAGTTTTTTTAACCGACTCACTCGTGCACGTGGTTAACATGGTTGTCAAGTTTTGTTAAGTTTTTTAATCGACTCACTCCTGCACGTGGTTGACATGGTTGTCAAGTTTTGTTAAGTTTTTTTAATTGACTCACTCTTGCACCTGGTTATTATGGTTGTCAGGTTTTGTTAAGTTTTTAGATCGTGTGGAGTTATAGGAATATTTTTAAAAGAAAGACGTGGCAGACAAATTTGCAATGAGTCATGTGAGGGTGGGGGAGTAAGTCGGGGGAATTAAGGGATTGACGACAAATCCCCGAAAGACACATTCTTTTAACTGTCGCATTCGTGCAAGTGTCCATTTGGACATTTGTCGCATTCGGGCAAGTGTCCATTTGGATATTTGTCGCATTCGTGCAAGTGTCCATTTGGATATTTGTCGCATTCGGGCAGGTGACAATTTTGGAAAATGTCCTACCGGCAAACGGCATTCGTGCAAGTGTCTCTAGTGAAAAAGTCCGACTCCCTGATAAAGTTCGTCAGTTCACGCCCGCACACTACAACTTTTACACACAACTGTCACACACAACTGTCACACACAACTGTCACACACAACTGTCACACACAACTGTCACACACAACTGTCACACAAAACTGTCACACAAAACTGTCACACAAAACTGTCACACAAAACTGTCACACACAACTGTCACACACAACTGTCACACACAACTGTCACACACAACTGTCACACACAACTGTCACACACAACTGTCACACAAAACTGTCACACTAAACTGTCACACAAAACTGTCACACAAAACTGTCACACAAAACTGTCACACAAAACTGTCACACAAAACTGTCACACAAAACTGTCACACACAACTGTCACACTACAACTGTCACACTACAACTGTCACACACCAAACTAACAGGACCAGTATTTTGACAGACACCTATGTAGACTGAGCAAATAAAGTGAATAAAAATATTCTGCAGGTGACTACAACTGGTATTTAACAGAAAACGTTAAATTAACAAGGCTAGGCATACCATTAAACACAAACACTGTGTGGAAAAACCACTTATCTATCATACCATCAAACACAAACACTGTGGGGAAAAACCACTTATCTATAATACCATTAAACACAAACACTGTGGGAAAAACCACTTATCTATACAGTGGCGGAACTAGAAAAAAAGGGCCACCCCGCAAAAAAAATTTGTTTAGGCCCCCCATATATATATATATATATATATATATATATATATATATATATATATATATATATATATATATATATATATATATATATATATATATATATATGCAATCACATAATACGAACATAGGATACTCATTGCTGTCCTGTTCGGGATTTGAAAAACATCAATAAAAAAAAATGTCAACATCATGTAATGTGTGTAAGTGCATTAGCGTGTTTTGTGAAAATCAGTTTGAATTAATTTTTGATAGAAGCCCTGTTATCATCCTGTCGGTCAAAATAATATAAAATATGAAAGCTTTGTATAAGTAATGGTGTCTCGTGTTATGTTTATTTTTATGTTTTTTCTTGTAGTTATATTATTATTGTTTAAAATATTATTGATTTAATATAATTTGTTTAGTACAAATCTATTAAAAGGAGCTTATGCTCACCCCTATTTGACTATTTTTTTAAAAAGGAAATAAGTCATGGAAGTGGTTTGAACATTTGCTTATCTTTGATAAGTTTAATTGTAGGAGAAAGACTCGGCTTTCAAAGTTGTTTAAAAACAAAGGGAAAAAGAAGAAACACGAGCGTGGGGTGGTGTCTATAGGATAAAGATAATCCAACCGCAGCTACGGTAATTTTTTACAAAACAACCATCAAGTCAAAAATGAAAGAAAATTTACTTTTTTTTAACTATAAAAAAAATTATTATGGTCGGCTCTGGGCCCCTAAATGGCGTGCCCCCCCCCCCCCCCGCATTGCGGGGTCTGGCGGCACTGTAGTTCCGCCCCTGTATCTATAATACCATTAAACACAAACACTGTGGGAAAAACCACTTATCTATCAATGAGAGCCATGGGTGGGGTGGGTAAACCAGAGTAACGTCTAGTTATTTTATCAGCGTGCTGTCGTCTTCATTGATATCTGAAGATATTTGTTTTTCAAATTGGGAGAGGTGGAATGGTTGCCGGTGGCACGAAGATTATTCAAACCTGCGTTTATGGCATGATGGCATTTCTATGCTATCGCCGTAATTACTCGGTTGCGACAAAGTAAATATTTTCCTACTCGTTGTAACTATATTCATTACTGCAGTGGTTTTGACAATACTTTGTTTACTATTCAAATGAATGTCAAATGAAGTGTAATTGGTTGTTGCCTTCTTTAAAATATCTTTCTCTGTCTAAATTGTGTGCATTGCTAATTCTGGGTTAGTTCAAGAAGTGAAGGTGATGTTACGGGCAGAGGCGTGTCGACGGGGGGGGGGGGGGGGGGAGGATACATATGTCCCCGGGCGCCGACCTTACGGGCGCCAAAATTAGTTGGAAAATAATTAAAAGCGCAGTTTAGCTGCAGTTTTCAATTATAAATATAAAAAACATATATAGGGGGATGCGCCAAATTGAAAGTTTGTCCCCGGGCGCCGGGAATGGTCGCTACGCTCAGGGGGTCAGTTGTAGTTTAAATTAGAATAGGCTAGAATAGTCCAGAACGTAGGGGAAATGTGTGTGTGAGTTGAGTTAACCACCGCTTGTTTAGGTTAACGTGGTGAGGGGTAGAAGTGGTTACACGTCTGACTTGATGCATGGAAGGCTAGGCGATTTGGTGCCGTGTGGAATGGTAGGTTCGGAACCCGTCGGGTCTGTCTGTTCTGTCTTTACTTGGACTATATTCTGTACCTTTGTCTACCCTTGGCGTTGAAATATCACTTTATGTTTACATTGCTATTTGCTTGTTTAGGTATTGTTATCATAAGGTCGAGTGCGGGTATGAAAGCTTGAAAGAACGATTGTAAGGGGCTTTAGCTAGTAGCGGCTAGGGACGAGGGCGGCTGTGTGATGTGTAAAAATGAGGACCATTAAAAAAATGTGTTAAGTATTGAACAGTTTCTACAATCGTTGTTGCTTTTTATAAAACCCAAACATAACGGGGGGGGGGGGGTAGCCTGCTTACACGATAATAGAGCCTTGGCGCAAAAAAAATATTTTAACTGCTATAGAAAAAGATAAAGGGCTCCATTATCGTTAAAATATAAATTATAAACTATACAATTATACGAAAACCCGAAAACGACAAGTCTCTCCCCCATCTCCCCCCCCCCGTCAATTCATAGAAAAATAATTCCAGTTGGTGATCCCTTACTTCACAAAGGTAAACTGAATATAGCGATATTGTTGAGTCCCTTTTTACAAATGTCATTTAGTCAGAGGTTATAGTTTAAGTCCAAACCTCTGATATTTTTCTCTGATTTCCTCCACAGTTATAGCCGTCCCACGTATAGATGGCCACTGGCCTGACGTCACATCGACTGGTTATAGAGAGAAATATTGTTACATTTTCTAACCTGATCATAAAATAAAATGATAAGTGCGTGTTGAAGTAAATAAAAAGTAAAATTAAACCTTACATTTTTAACCTTGGTAATTATGAAAATTAACACACATTGGGTGGGGGGTTGAAGGTGGGGGGGTGGGGGTGGGGTTTACTGTAATTTAAATAACAGAAAGATGGTGTTATGCAAAATTTTATATCAACTCCTTGGGAGTCAGCAACGTAAAAAATAAACCGGGAGTGATCTCCCCTAAACTTTCTCGAATATTCTGATATAAAAAAACAGGGGAAGGCAACTCGGGATATAGACATAATTTTTAATCCATTTTAAATACTTAAACTTAAAAAAAATTCATAAAAAACGTTTTAATAATAAGCTTTTATTTAATAATGCACTAAAAAGGAGAAAATAAATTACACTATACTATTTAAATAATTATAAAGAAAAGCGTGGTTCACTTTAGTATCTATTGGATACCTTTACTAATATTTAGGAAGAGACCATTGCTTTTCTTTATAGTAATTTAAATAATAGTGTATAATATGATTTTCTTCTTTTTAGTGCATCTATCTATCTCTATACTACTAAAACTCAACTTTGTTTACATGTTTGAATATTTATTTGTTTGTCTGATTTACTACTGGAGATAATCTGCCATATGTATAGACCTGTAAAATAGTATGTAGACAGAGAACAATTTTTGTTTTCAGACAGACTGTTAATCACAAATTTATTTAAAGACGTTAATTAATTTATTGATTTATTCATTGGTAGATTAACCACATTAATTTTAATTTTTTTAAACAATGGCTTTACCTTGACTGAATAGTGACGTCACATGTTTTGTTTACTTTTTATTACAATAAAATGGCAATTTCCATCATAGACTTTGTGGCCCATTCGAAAAGTTTTTTGTCGGCCATAACTTTAACAATAGGTCTATTTGCTCTTTTTATTACGTTCCAACACTTATATAAATTTCCAACTGTCTTTTTCATTTAGTTTTACAAAAAGTTCTCTAGCTCTACAATCTGTCCAAGACAATTATCTATTTATTTATAGATCTAAATATCAGGTGGCCAAGAAAGTTATTTATAGATCTAGATCTAGAAGCTAGGTCAAGCCAAAGATTAATTAGATATAAACCAAAGATTTATCAGATACAAATACAATCCATTTTATGATCATTTTACATTTTTAGTCCTTAAATACTTGATATAAATCTTTGTGATTTATCTATCTAGATCTAGATCTATCTAGCTAGAATAAGTCTTATTATTAGATCTAGATCTAGCAAGAGTTACGCAAAAATTAGACTTAAGACTTAATAAGCAAACGAGTCATAGAATCTAGATTTAGATAATTTTATCTAGATCTAGATAATTTCAGACCTTCATTATTTTATATAAATCTTTGTTTGTTTAGCTATGTAATTGGCTAATTTAAGATAAAATGTAATTTGAAAGTTACTACTACTAAACTTAGATCTAGATCTATGCGCGTAAATCAAGTTGCATAAGGAGACTTAGAGTATTAATGTATACTATAAAAAACATCAATGATGCACGAGTTAAATAGCTAAGTTGTTAGTGTAATCGGCTTTTATGCGGGTGGCACGGTCAATGTTAAAAATAATAATTTCATTTTTTTTTTAATTTTTGAGATGTGAATGATAAAGTTGCCTATCTGAACTTGGTGGGATACAGGGCAGGTGAAGTAGAGTTTATCTGTTTTTTTGTCCTAAGCATATGAAGGAATAGTGTGGTCAGAGACGTGCTCGGCTGGAATCGGTTTTTTAAACGATAAAAACATGTTGTCTGAGACTTGGCGGGACACTGAGCAGGTGAAGTAGAGTTGAGTAGGTCACATGTGACGTCAGTATATGAAGGGATAGTCCGAAATCGGTGTTTTTTTGGTGTTTTTAAAAGATAAAAAACATCTTTTTGAATGTGGGGTCTGGTTTTTTTGTGACGATAAGTGACAGACGTGATGTTTTTTTTATGGATGACCCCCCGAAACCCACAGTTATTCAAGGGATGACGGGTAGTCTAGTATACTACTAAAACTTAACTTTGTTTACGTGTTTGAATATTTATTTGTTTGTCTGATTGACTACTGTAGAGGATCTACGCTATATGCAGAACTGTAAAATAGTATGTAGGTAGAGAACAATTTTTGTTTTCAGATAGACTGTTAATCACAAATTTATTTAAAGACGTTAATTAAATTATTGATTTATTCATAGGTAGATTAAACACATTAATTTTAAAGTTTTAGAACAATGGCTTAACTTTGACTGAATAGTGATGTCACATGAAATGTTTACTTTTTAGTACAATAAGATGGCGGCTTCCATCATCGACTTTTCGGCCCATTTAAAAGTTTAACGCGTTATAAAGCTAATTTTCTGCCGGCTATAACTTTAACAATATGTCCGTTTGCTGTATTTATTACATTTCAACACTATTATCAAAGTTTTAACACTTCTTTTTATTTTATTATACAATACATTTCTCTAAATCTACAGATCAGCTGTGAAAGGAAGAAAAAGTTATGAATGAATCTAGAATTCTAGATTTAGATCTAAATCTAGGTCACAAGACGTAAATTCTAGATCTAGAATCTATTTCAGGCCTTTATTATTTATATAAATCTTTGTTTAGCTTCAATGAACATCTAATTCGAGAATACATGGGATTTATCGATCTAGGTTCTAGATCTAGTAGAATTACTTGCTAACTTGGAGGCGCGGTCGGTTGCTAACAACAATGGCGTCCGGACCGGGTGCATGACTTCCGACCATTTTTAGGCCATGTTTACCACGAGCAAAATGGCGGGTTTTCACGTTATAAAAATATGCTATAGGGTAACCCGGGGTAATTCCATACACTACTTTCCTAAACAATTTGTAAAAAATCTAAAATTAACACTACTACAATATAATATTGAGGGTATAATTAGACATGCATTACTTATATGATGGCAAACAAATATAGGGATAATTCACAAAATAAAATACTCTTTTTAAATATTTCACTTTTATTGCAAAAACATGGCAAGTGGGGCAATTCCATTAAACATTATGAAAATTTTAAAATTCATGTATTTAAAAATCTGTAAAAAACATTTTTCCCTTGGAAACGATTTTGCATGGGGGTAGCCACTCTTCATCACTGGATGAAGAGAAAGCCCCAATTTCTTCCTCCTGAATTCTGCTCTCATCTGTCATAGGTCGAAGTTATTCGTTTATAATTGTGGACCATTCTGAAATAAAAACAAGATTAAATGATAGAAAGTCTAATTACTAATTTGTGTCTGGGGATGTTTAGCTCTAAATATTGCATAAATTATAATAAATAATAAAGGTACAGTAAAAATAATAATAGATAAAGAAATAAAAAAAGTCTGCAGCAATTTTACTTAACTTTAATAGCAGAGTCTTTTTAAGAATAAGTAGTACTAGTTCTAGTACTATTTAAGTATTTTTTAAGATTAAATCATGAGTTGTGAATTACAGAATTAGCCACAACCAGTTTAAATGATTTAAAATAATAGTTAAAACCTCTAAAGAGTATAAAAAGCAACATGGGACATTCCAAACTATAGTGTATGGAATTGCCCCACACCATGTGTGTGGAATTGCCCCACACCTACTATTGAAAAAAATATGCTTTCCTGTTCTAAATTAAAGGCTGAATCTAGCATCATTAACTGTTACTATTAACAAAAAACGATTAAGCTTTCATAAAATCAATAAATAATTGACAACAATTAAAATTAAGACAAAATAAACTATTTTTTAAAAAGTGCAGAGGTTGTACTTTCGTAAGGATGTTTGAAAGTAGATGCCGATAAAATTAAAATTCTTGCTCTGATTGTAGATGAACGCTTCTCTAACAGTATCAGAAAGTACAAGAAATGACCTCTTAAAAACAGGGAGTAGTAACTTTTAATTAAACTTTACTCCCATTTAAAATAGAGAGTATTCAGTATATAGTGTGTGGAATTACCCCGTGTGTGGAATTACCCCGGCTTACCCTAGGTGGCCAAGGCTAGATATGCCAGAAAAGCATTTTAAAATTTGCTTTGGAGAATGAAGGCTAAATTTTGAAGTCGGTGTCATTTAAATTAATAGAACTTTTAAAAGCTCACCTGTGACGTCAGTATATGAAGGGATAGTGTGGTCAGACCCATGCTCAGCCGAAATCGGTGTTTTTTAAACATAAAAATCGTCTTTTTGAATGTGGGGTCTGGTTATTTTGTGATGATAAGTCACCGACGTGATGTCATTTATGGATGACCCCCGAAACCCACAGTCATCAAAGGTATGACGGGTAAGTCTAGTTATTACATAAAAGCTTGTTATTAAAACGTTTGTTTATGATTTTTTTTTCAGTACTTTACATGGTTTTATTTACAATGGAGTTCCATGACTAAAAACCATTGCGCAGCTATTGAACGTGATGACCCGTTTTTGCCGTGATGACGCGTGTGGATAAGACTGCCTACTAATCTGGTCAAAATTTGAATTAATTCATTAAAAATTTATTAGGCAACCAATTAAGTGAAATTGAAATGCATTGTTTTCATGTCTTGACCCGCGTACCAGCTACGAACTTTATCTGATAGTTAGAAGTGCCTGCAATTTCGCTCGGGCATTTCGATCTAGACAGACAGACTGACGATTGTCGACAGAAGAAGTGAGTTAAAATTAAAGCTTACAAAAACGTTTTAATAACAAGCTTTTACGTATTAATGAACTAAAAAGTAGAAAATAAATTATACACTACTATTCAAATAACTATAAAGAAAAGTGTGGGTCACTTAAGTATCCATTGGATACCTTTACTAATGTTTAGGAAGAGACCCACACTTTTCTTTATAGTTATTTAAATAGTAATCTATAATTTATTTCCTACTTTTTAGTTTTAAAAGCCTCTTAAATGATTAACCAAGTAATTCAATTAAAATGTAAGTCACTCATATCTCCTCCCTCCCCTATTATTCACCCCCCCCCCCTCCCCTCCAATGTTCTACCCTACCCTAGGTTGCAAACCTTATAACCGTCAGCTTAAATCCTGCATAATGCTTTTTAAGTGGACAGATAAAAGATTCGACAAGCGAACAGACAGACGTAACATAAATCAAAGCTTATAATAAATCAATATTTTACCAGATTGTGGAAGTAATGGATGTATGCCTGCTGATGTGTTCAGTTCAAACTGTAGAAGCTCTTTACTTCTGTTCTTCACCTTAAAAATCTGGTCAATAAAAGTAGGTTGGGGCAGGTTGAGATACCTGTGTGTAGGATAGAGCGATTTTTCGATAAAACTCGTATGTTGTATGTGGTAGGTGTAAAATATATGTATGTACAGTGTTCTATCTATAAAGCAAGTGCATGTTTTGCGTGGTAGGTATGATATAAATGTATGTATGGCGCTCTATCGATATGTTTTATATTTTCACTTTAATTGAAATGTATAGGGTTCTCTCGAGCAAGTAAGTAAAGTTCCCCCTTCAACATGGGAAGCAGATTTTACCTGTTTCTGTGACCCCATCATATGAAGGGATAGTGTGGTCAGCACTATGCCCAGCTGCCTTTACTTTTCTTTTACTTACCCATCAGAGGTGGGTGGACTCAGGGACGGTCTACTGACTTGAACCAGGATTCGAACTCGAGACTTACGGGTTGGCAGTCTAAGTTAGGCCACTCAGTCCCTTAGGGCTCTATCGATAAAACCCATTTATATGGGTTTTTTAGGGAATTACCTTTGTAGCAGGTATAGCTCGATCTTAATAAAACTCAGTCTATATGTTGTTTTTTTTTTTTTTATATTGATGTGTCACAAATTAGTAAAAAAAATTAACTGATATATTTTAGTAAGTAATAAAATGTATAATTAACTATAGTCACTAGATCTATAGTGTGTCTAAATCATGCTAGTATTTGTTATTTTCTTTGTTGATATTAAATAAATCGGGAGTGATTTTTACTAAACTTTCTCGAATATTCTTATATACGAAGTATAGAGAAAGTCTTGTAATCGTGCAAAAACAAAATCTAGATTTTTTCAAATCTCGACGTTTTGCACCTCCCTGAGTTGAAAAGACATAGTTTTGCAATATTGTCCGTATGTCTCTGTGTGTGTATGTGTGTCTGTGTGTCAGTCTGTGTGTCTGTAAACACGATAACTTGAGTACCGTTAGAGCTAGGTTGATGAAATGTCATATATAAGTATTATAGGCGTTCACTTGGTGTGCAGTTTTTTTACTTTCTCGCATATACGAAGTATAGAGAAATTATTGTAATCGTGCACAAAAATAACATGAAATTTTGACAGTTTTCACCGTTTTACTCCTCAGTCCTTCATCACATCCGGAGTATAGAGGACTTATTTTAACAAGCAAAAATTATAAATACAAATATATAAACATTTTGGCGTTTTATGCGTTATCGAGTCGTAAAAACTGGACTTTGCAATTCTGTCCGTATGTCTGTGTGTGTGTGTGTGTGTGTCTGTGTGTAAACACGATAACTTAAGTATCGTTTTAGTTAGGTTGATGAAATTTTTCATATATAAGTATTTTATCAAAATCGTAGATCCTGATCAAGTTTTGAGTGATTTCCGATAACCGGAAGTGGTACTTTTTCTACTTTGAATTTTTTAAAAGCCTATAACTTGAGTACTATTTAAGATAGATAAATGAAATTTCACAAGATCTAATTCACTACCTTCTGTCAAATTTTGAGTAATTTCCGTTGATTTAAATTACTAATCTACGCTATTTCCGATTTCTCAAAAAATGAATGTTACTTTATAAATTACTAATAATATTCCGCACTATTATGCACGTTTTATTTGGCGTTTACAGGAGTACAATTCTTTTTTCTACGAGATTTTATTCTATTTTAAAAAGTTTAAGTATTTAAAATGGAGTAAAATTCATGTGTATATCCCGAGTTCCCATCCCCTGTTTTTTTTTATAAAAGAATATTCGAGAAAGTTTAGGGGAGATCGCTCCCGTTTTTTTTTCTACAAGATTTCATTCTATTTTAAAAAGTTTAAGTATTTAAAATGGATTAAAAATCATGTCTATATCCCGAGTTGCCATCCCCTATTGTTTCATAGAAGAATATTCGAGAAAGTTTAGGGGAGATCACTCCCGGTTTATTTTGTTTGCACGATTACGAGACTTTCTTTATACTTCATATACACGTGAAAGTAAAAAGAATCGCACACCAAGTGAACGCCAAATAAAATGTGCATAATAGTGCGCAATATTATTAGTACTTTATAAATTCACATGTGTTTTTTTTTTGAGAAATCGGAAATAGCAAACATTACTACTTCCGGTCAACGGAAATTACTCGAAATTCGACAGAATTCAGATAATTAAATTGTTTACTTAGATGTGAAATTTCCTTTATCTATCTAAAATAGTATTCAATCTATAGGCTTTTGAAAAATTCAAAGTAGAAAAAGTTCCACTTCTGGTTATTGGAAATCGCTCAAAGTTGATACGGATCTACGATTTTGATATAATAATCATATACGAAATTTCATCAACCTAGCTGTAATGGTACTCAAGTTATCGTGTTTACAGACACACAGACACACAGACACACTTACACATACACACAGAGACATACGGACACGATTCCAAAACTATGTTTCTCCGACTCATCTAGATTTTTATTTTTTTTGCACGAATACAAGACTTTCTCTATACTTCGAGAAAGTAAAAACAAATTGTTTTTATATTTGAAGTATCAGCTATAAACGATATTTTAGTGTTTCTATAGTGTATATATAACGACGTTTTATCGTTCAGTCAGCCCAGATTTGAAGAGTACCTGACTCACGTTAAGGAAACTCATGCGGCCGAGGATAGTGCTGACCACACTATCCCTACGTATGCAAAGTTGGTTTTTTAAAAATTCATCGAAGTACTGTATATTAGAGCTAATTGTGTTTTAAAAGTATGCTATTTATTTTACACACACAAAAATCATTTTTTCTTGAGAAAAAGCCACACAAAAACCAGTTCCTACCTTACAAACAGCAACAAAAATCAGTTCCTACCTGATAAAAAGCCACACAAAAAGTCGGTTCCTACCTGAGAGAAAGCCACAAGACAACCAAATTCAGCATACAGAACACAACAAACAATTTTTGCTGTCTCGCCATGCCAGTCCACAACAGAGGAGATGTCTGAAAATATTTACAAACTCACATCATCAATCGTTTGGTGAAATACATGTATCAGTAAAGGTAACGTAAATCATTTGGTGAGTACATATTTTAAACTGTCCGAACCGGGAGATATACTATTTAAATGAGCAAACAGAACATACGTTCCAAATCTATGGGTCGCGAACCCCATGGGGGGAGGGGGTTGTTAAGGTCTTTCTGGGGATCGCAAAAGTGTAGACTAAGCTAAACAAAAAAAGTTATGTATATGAGAGTGTTTGTGTGTTTGTTTATTTATGTTTAATTGTTTACGTTAACTGTTATGTTTTATGTGAAGAGATATGAAGCATTAAACACATTTTAAATCGTTGAAATGAAAAAACAAATTTGCAAATTCTACAACAAATGCTCCACAACTTGATGATAAAATCTCATAGCCACCTCAGGGTATTGATTTGTTTAGGAAGCTAGAAGACGTTATTTATATACAATTAATTAAGTAAAATGTTCATTACTCAAATAACTGCTATAGGCCATAATAAAAACAGATTTCGCAATTGACAAACCTGTAGGCCTATCCATACATGTCTCAAATGAAAAAGTCAAATGTAACGTCTTTTGCGGGTGCATTTATGTACCGCACTAATTAGTTTATTTCGTAATAATATGTTTGCATTATTATTTATAAAGAGAAAAATGGCCCGTTAAGGAAGGATACAATGGGCGCTAGATTAATAGTGCTGTCTATTTTCTCTAAACTAAAACCAAAACCAAAATCACCACCTTAATTCAATTTAACCGGGAAAAAAATGACATTGAAAACGGATTTTTATCCAGAATCGGTACTTTAATCGGATTTATTCTTGATCTCCACGTAGTTACTGCACATTGATACTAATGTTACCGTTTTTGAATAAATAAGTAAATAAATTTAAAAAAATACCCCAACTAATCTCAATAATGACAAAAGTCGCATTTAGAGTCTCTTTTAGACGACTCTACATGCTCCCCATTCAACGAAATATAATTATATACTTTTTTTCCAGTGTCCGCCCCCTCCCAGAAAATTCCACCCCGACCCCAAAAATTTCAAGTACCCCCACCTCTCTCCGGGGAGGAAAAAGTCTGAAAGAAACACTGGTCGCATTTGTAGATTATACAAACTAAAGGAAGAAACTGGGAGAGGCTTCGCCCCTACCGGAAGAGATGCATTAAAGAAACTGTGCAAGCAAAACACTTTTTAGATTAGAAAACGTTTCCCCCGAGGAGGAGGAAAAAGTCTGAAAGAAACACTAATGTCGCGCTTAGCTACTGCCCGAAGAATGGCATGAAAGAAACTCTACACGCAAAACGCTTATAAGATAAGACACGATAAATATGCCTTAATGTGAGTCTTTTTATTATAAAGTATCGATGACGTTATTTCTTTTGAGTTGTGGGGGGGGGGGGGGGGGCGGGAATGAAGCTTCGCCCTTACCTGAATAGTTGCATGAAAGAAACTCTGCTCGCAAATCACTTTTAAGATTAGACAACATTGGCTTTTTGATTTCAATGTTTATTGGAGAAATCAATGACGTCATATTATTGTGTGCATTCCCCCGGCTTTAGACTACTATATGATCAATGTGACGTCATGTTTCGTTTTCGTTTTACTATAAATGTTTTAATTTTGCTTGTGTTTTCTCTATAGCGTTCTTGTCAGATAGATAGATATGTACACAGATAGATACATACACAGACAGCGAAACTATTTATTTACAACGAGAAAAATGTCCCGTTAAGGACGGGTACAACGGGCGCTAGGTTCATAGTGCTGTCTCTTTTCTCTAAACAAAAACCAAAATCAAAATCACCTTAATTAAATTCAACCGGAAACGAAAAAGAACATTGAAAACTGATTTAATCCAGAACCGTCATTTTTATCGCATTTAAGCTTGATTTATACGTAGTTATCGCGCATTTATACTAAATATACTAATTATATTTAATATAGTCGTAGCCATACCTCTAAACCATGCACCTAATCTCAATCATGACAAAAGTCGCATTTAGAGTTTCTTTCAGGCAACTACTTTGGAGGAAGGGGCTCAGCATAGCCCCCCCCCCCCCCCACACACACACCAAAGCACCTCTACCGTCCCATTCAACAATATATAATTATATACTTTTTCCAGTCCGTCCCCTCACAGAAAATTCCACCCCGCCCCCGAAAATTTCAAGCACCCCCCCCCCGCCGGGGAGGAAAAGGTCTGAAAGAAAGACTGGTAACATTTGTTGATCATACACACTAAAGGTAGAGCCTACGTCTATAATTTAAACTCATTACATCGTTTCATACTTTTGGCCTATAAACCTCACTCTCGCAGACAGTGTTTCTTTCCGATATTTTTCACGGGGTGGGCACTTGAATTTTTGCAGAGGCGAATAAAATTATCCCGGGCGGGGGAGGGCGACACTGGTAAAAGTAAAATATATTTTCTATATCAATTATATTTCGTTTTTTAGGCGGAGGGATTAGACGTTCTACCGCGCGGGGGAAGGGGGGATTAAATGGGGTTCGCCCCTATCCGAAGAGATGCATGAAAGAAACTCTGCAAGCAAACCACTTTTTAGATTAGACACATGAATTAGGCGGTAATTTTATTATAGATTATCGATGACGACCTTTCTTTTGAGTTAGGGGGGGGGGGGGTGGCTTAGGCATTCTTACGCTGGAGTGGGGCTTTGCCCCTACCCGAAAAATTAAATGTAAGAAACTCTGCACGGAAACCACTTTTAAGATTAGACAAATTTTCCTTTTTAATTCAATGTTTACTCGAGAATCAATGACGTCATATTACTGTGTGCACTTTCCGGCTGTAGATTATTTTCTACTATATGCTCAATGTGACGTCACATTTCGTTTTCGTTTTACTATCAAAGTTTTTATTTTGCTTGTGTTTTCTCTATAGCGTTCTTGTCAGATAGATAGATAGATATACAGATAGATACATACACAGACAGCAAAATTTATTTACAAGTATTATTATCATTATTTTTATAATTCTTCTTCTTCTTCTTCTTATTATTATTATTATTTTTACTATTATTATTATTATTATCATTATTATTATTATTATTATTATTATTATTATTTAATTAAAATCATATAACAAAACAAATGTCTGTAACAGTACCTTAAATCTGGTGAAAAAGTTACACAGATATCAACCTACAGATAACACGCACATTACATCAATAACACGTTACGAGTAAGTCGGCTAAATACAAAAAAGTTTAATGATCGATAGATTCTATTTTTAGCACTTAGAGGCCTGACCCAATTTGCGTCCCACATTTCATCGCGTGGCCTATCTCAGCACAGTAAAATATTTAAAGCATACAATTAGTTGTCGATCTAAAGCTAAGGAATGATTTACTAGTAAGAGACTTGAGCTAAAGAACGATTTAGCCACAGCAATAGCACGATTATTAGCTAGAAACTATGGCTGATGCAGGGATTACAATATCAGTCTAGACTTATAGAAAGCTAGAATTTTAATTAAAACTAATTATATAATGATCTCTCAAACTTTTTAAAAAAAAATTCCATTATTACAGTACGGGTTTGGATGGTACTTTTAGTGGGATCAGGCTATAGAAATGGAAGGTTCGTGTGGGAAAAGTTCCGAAAAACTGCTCGTTTTTCAAGAAAACACATGATGCGAACAGTTTTTAGAAGATTTATGACAACGATAAAACTCATATAGTCTATGTTGATGTTTTGGTTTGATATGACACGAATTAAAAAGTAAAAAGTTCATTTTCAATTCTGACGGTCCATAGAGCAAGTGAAGTAGAGTTCACTTGTTTATGTGACCTTGGCATATAAAGAGATAGTGTGGTCAGCACTATGCCCAGCCGCCCTTACTTTCCCTAACATGAGTTAGATACCCATTAGAGTTGGGTGGACTCAGGGACGGTCTACTGACTTGAACCCAGATACAAACTCGAGCCGTGCGGGTTAGCAGTCCAGCTCTCTACCGCTAGACCGTGTCACGAATTAGTAAAAGTTTAATTATTATATTCTTTAGTAACTAAATTAAATGTATAATTAACTACAGCCATTTAAAAAAAATTCTATTATTAACACTTTATATATTTGTAATGTTTCCCATCTTACTGAAATTGTGCCATTAATATCGCATTTACACACATACACACACAAACATTGAAACAAACACTCAAGACAAAATGCGAAACTGGGATTTTCTTGCTCAGAAAATGGTCCACATTTGTCTAAATCTTTATTTTTATTTTAGTGCTTGAATAAAATAATTCCTCCAACAATCCGTATTCGTGGAAAGTAAAATAGAAAATAAATGAGCACTTATTAAAAAAATTTAATGAATAACCTGCAACTTATTGCAATTTAATGTAAAATCTAGAGGCGTGCTTGAAACTGAAAAATAGTTAAGAGCCAGGTTTTAACAGACTTTCAAAAGACATGCACGGCCTAACTATTGTAAATAGAATTCAATAATTAAAGTTATAGAATTTGGTTACTGATATTATTATTCTAGCAGAGCTAGATAAAATACTAAAATATTTTTTTCTCCGAAACATGTGTATGTATTTATATGAATAAATGTTATTTTACATTTAAAGCTATTTATTTTAAATCTATATTTAAAAAGCAATGTATGTGTGTGTGTCTGTTTGTTTGTTTGTTTGTCTTTTATGCATTACTACACATCTCTTCACATCACCGCGAAACTTTGGGAAGTTGTTGAAAACATTTGTGGGGAGGTTTCTGCCATCAAACTTTAGTGAGTTCATTAGAAAACTCTGGGGAAAGGTTCTGTAAAAAAATCTTTTGTAATTTCGCAAGGACGGAGGGTGCAATTTTTCTCTACGTTCACTAAATTGAATCAGGCGTGTTAATAAAAATAAAAATGTAACTTTTGGTCCCCAAAAGCTCACATGGGCCGCTGAGGGCCCTGTAATACATTTTTTTAATAATCAGAAAAATTAACCAAGGGTAGATTATTGTTTCCATTTGTCAGTAAAAAAAAGTCCAAACAGTTTCGTCACTTTAAAAAATGATGCAATTAGCATCTATTTTTAGACAATCCAATTGAGATAGAGCATCTAATAATAGACCATTAATAACACTAACATATTGCATCAGTCATATTGATGTTGAAATTACGTCAATAAATTTTTTACGTGTTAAAGCAAACATCCTTTTCATTTGTGACACAGTTTATCCGGGTGTCATAAAACTTCAGGGAATTGATGAATACTCCCGAGAAGGTTTCGGGTGGGAAGGGGGGGGGGGGGTGAGGGGGGTGAGTGGTGCGTGGTGCGGGGATTCAATTTTGCATGGGCGGACCCCCGGCATGATGCGATTTGGCGCCCTCGTCTTTCCCGTGAGCGCTATGGCGACTACGTTCGGTCTAAACAGTGTGATAGACAATGGATAGGATGGGGCGTTACAAACGCTCTCTAAATCGAATCAATCGTGTCCGCCTGCGCCTTAATAGGGTGCGATTTGGCTGCAAATATCAATTTCTGTTTCTGCCCCAAAGGCTCTCATGGGCCGCCGAGGGCCATGTAATACGTTTTATTTAAATAATCAGATAAATTAACCTAGGTTAAATTATTAATTGGGATATTTCTTTTTGTCCGTAAAAAAATCCAGTTTTGTCACTTTGCAAATGAATCAATTAGCATCCATTTTTTAGACAATCCAATCAGAAATTAAGATCGAGCATCAAATAATAGACAATTAGTAACGCTAACATATTGCATCAGTCACACTGATGTTTAAAATTAGTCAAAAACATCCTGTTCATTTGTGTCACTTTAGCGAATGACGAAATCTGAATCATTGCTAACAGGATGCTATTTTGGTTTGTTTTGTTTTATTTTATTTAAAAGCAATACAATTTCGATTAAAATTAAATAATATTGTATTATTTTAAACAGTAAGATAATTGGCTTTTTACTCTTTTTAATCTAAAAGATAAATCCTACAAGTGTAATTTATTACTTGATGGATTATGCACGTTTGGTTTCTTTAAGTCTGTAGGTTTTTAACTGATTTCTATTATGAATATAACATTTTCTTATAAAACGTATTTTTATGATTACTATAATTTAGTTCAAATCAAGTTGTATCTTTTAGATAAAATATTTTTCAAAAGATTTTGTGTGAAAACGTTTTAAGGAAATAATTTTTTTAAAGTCATGCAAACCTTAGATGTTGCAAAAGCTATTGAAATCAATCGAGTACAAGCATCAGAAGCACAGTCTACCACGCTGACGGTGACACGGTCACATGGCACCCATTCCAGATCTTTCTACCATGAGCATCAGAGAGAATCAAACCCGAGCCGCTGACGAGGGTCCGGGTGAAACAGCCATCGAGAACCAAACGGTTGCAGACGCTCTCTACGACGACCTCAGCTTTGAGACGTTCATGGTTCTCTACACTTTCCTCGACTGTGGTTTCCTTCACCTCACCAGCATCATCGGCGTCGTCGGCAACATCCTCAACATCATCATTCTCGGATCTCACGGTATGAACGAGACTACAAACATCCTTCTCATGTCCTTGTCGGTCAGTGACCTTTTGACCTCGTTGTTTTTCTTCTCGGAAAGCCTGTGCTGCCTTGTATCAAAGTTCGACTACCCGACTTCCGCTTACGTCACAACTTTCGTCCGGGTCTACATCTTCCCCAACCAGGTGTGGGTCGGGGTTAGCTTCTGCCTGTCTACGGCCATCGCTATAGAGCGCTGCGTCGCCGTATTGTTCCCGTTTCACGTTGGTCGCATCTTCAACCCCCCCCCCCCCCCCCCCCCAGCGCGTCCGCGTCGTCGTTGTTTTTATCTACATCTACATGCTGGCTATTTGCTGTCCCGTGTTCAACTACTACGACTACGGTTGGACGTTTGACCAGCGCTACAACGCCACCCTCCCAGACTTTGTATTTTCCCAGTACTACCTCGACCGCTTCGATAGCTTAGAAAACTATCGTGGATATTTCGTCAACAATTTAGTTTCCAACATCCCTTTAATAATAATTATTATTTGTTCCGTTTTTATAATATACAAACTAAACTGCGGCAAATCTATGCCGATAGCGCAAGGTTCGTCAAAAAGTAGGAATAAAAGAAAAATTGCCAAAATGTTATTGATGGTGTGTTTGGTGACTTTTTTCACCTACCTGCCGTCAAGTGTGATAGACTCTTACCTGTCGTTTATACCTGATAATTTGAACAACTCTCTCCAGTACATCAACGTGTGTCTGTATCAGTTGAACGCGTCATCCAACTTCATCATTTACGTCACGGTGAGCAAAAAGTTCCGGTTGAGCTACCACGAGCTGTTTTGTAAATGTGCCAGTAGGAAAGTCACAAGAGAGATAAAAACTTAGTCACAAAGGATCAGTACTGGCGGAGTGTAGTGGGTTGGTACTGATTTAATAGAGAGTAAAAACAGGAGAGGGTTTTAAATGTGTGTGTGTGGGGGGGGGGGGAGGTATGTAAAAGGGTGTGGGAAATGTGTTTCTCTTCCATGTGACTTGACTGTTTATCATTCTGTGAATTGCTGTAATGCATTGTTTTCATTTAGCATGTTATTTTCTTATGTAGTCATATCGTAATTCATGTGGTTATAGAATTCAGTTAAAATGTTACAGACTAAATTTGTATTAAGTTACTGATTAATTTTATTAAATCGCTGTTTGTTTAGTAGTTCATTTGTTTCCATATTAATTACTTAGCTTGGTGTTTACAAGTAGCATTGTGTAAACTAAATTGGTATTGTCTATGTAACGACGGAGTTAATTTTCATTAGAGTTATACGTCTTTCGTCTTGTATTTCTTGTTGAATTTCGTTATAGCGTAAAGTTACAAATTAGGCTTAGTTCGGCGATTTACACAGCGCGTCACATTCACTTAACGCATTGCAGCTCGTTGCATAGTAGCGCGTAGCATAGTAGAGTGTCACATAGTAGTGTCACATAGTAGCGCGTTACATAGTAGCGCGTCACATACTAGCACGTCACATACTAGCACGTCACACAGTAGCGCGTCACATAGTAGAGCTTCACATAGTAGCGCGTCACATAGTAGAGCTTCACATAGTAGCGCGTCACATAGTAGAGCTTCACATAGTATCGCATCACATAGTAGCGCGTCACATAGTAGAGCTTCACATAGTAGCGCGTCACATACTAGCGCGTCACACAGTATCGCGTCACATATTAGAGCGTCACGTTGTAGCGCGTCACATAGTAACGCGTCACATAGTAGCGCGTCACATAGCTCCCGTCACACATTGAAAACGTTGAACCAGGTGTTTAAAGGTTAGAGTGAGTGAGTGAATCTGATTACATGATAAATAAACGGGCTTTTAAAAAAATGTATTATTTCAACTTTATTGATTTTACTACACAACAAACACAATTCAACTGACTCCTAATCTGCACTAAATGAAAACCTGACTCTTAGATTGAGTTAAATGTTTAATTGTATGCAAAGTTAAAAACACTAAACCTTGCTGTACATATAGTTTAAAAGTGGTACAAAGCACATTGCTGCAAAACTAAATATGTATGTAAATAAAGTTTTCTTGGTAGAAGCACTGTTTCAGACCAGATAGTTCACATGGAAGATGAAGTAGAGTTCGTCTGTTTCTCTTACATCCGTATATAAATAGTGTGGTCAGCACGCAGTCCATCTGTATTTAACTGCCAATAGACTGAGACGAACTCAAGGGGCGACTACTGACTTCTGCTCATGAACTAAACTCCAACCTTTCGGGTTGATAAACGTGCGCTCTACCCCTCGGCTTCACCTACAAGCTGCTTATTAGAGCAGATGAAGTAGAGTTCACCGGTCAGCTTCTCATAAAGCATAAGGTAGAATTCTTTTATCACGTGAGTCCGTGTGTTACTGAGAATTGAACCCAAGACCTCAGCTCGCAATAACGTTCTGTTGTGTTGTCCACTTCTTAGTTCCTAATTGTTATACTGAAGCGGATTTCCTCCAACACAATTAAGTATTGCATGTCAATATGTTAAATGCCATTTTCCGTTGTGTTACAACTTCGGCCTGATTTTCTTCCTGTGTTTGTTTCCAAGAACAATCTACAAGGCAGCAGCTGTGTGTTTTATCTGCTTGATGGATTGCTGTCCACAGGCTCATCTGCAAGTGGGTCCGAACTCGAGACTTATGGAGATAGCAGTCATACCTCGCCCGACCACTTCGTCCACTGCTGATACGTGTTCATTCATGAATGTTGTTAACAATGTTAACATGTCTTAGTTAACAATTTCCTGTGTATAATGATCATCATTATTCTGATCGTTATAATTTCTACATTGCTGTATAATGTACCATTTAAAACCTTCCACATAAATGACCCATATATAACTTCAAAAACTGGTCTCTTATTGCTGGGTGTGGATCGGAGTTCTCTGAAACAAGGGTCATCGGCCAGGTCACGGCTAGCATGACCCTGTCCCCTAACCCCCTCAACATCCGCCTCTGTAGCTCCAAAAGGTAGACGCCCAATGTCTGCTTGTTGCGGTAGACTCCGGCTAGTGCCGTGTGTACAGTCTGGTAGACTACCAAGACGCTAGGATTCCGTGATACCAGTCTCTGTATAGCCGCACGTACTAGACGGAGGTGATGTTCGGCTACAGACAGGTGAAACGGCATCAGGTGCAGGAACTGGTGCAGGTGTACCAGGTATTTACCTGTGGCTGGGATGCTGTCCATGATTTGTATGGTAGAATGGAGAACACTATTAGGTAAGTCCTCGCCCTGTTAAATACACATGAAATTTAACTAGTCAGATATTTCAAAGATTTAAAGTCTCCCTCTATCCTTAACTTACCTAAGACCAGAGGCGTAGCGAGGTCGGGTGTCACTCGGTGCCGCACTTAATGGTGTCACCCCCCCAGAGGCATAGAGACCCTTCCCAGGGACAAACTTTCAAATTTTCGATTTGCACCCCCCCCCTCAAACTTTCGATTTGCACCCCCCCTCAAGTTTTCGATTTGCACCCCCCCCCCTCAAACTTTCGATTTGCACCCCCCCCCTAGAGTTTTTATCTATATATTTTGCTATTTTTTGCCTTGGTGTCACCCCCCCTAAATGGTGTCACCCGGTGCGGTCCGCACCCCCGCCCCCCCCCCCCTCGCTACGTCCCTACCTAAGACTTAAACCTTCTTCTAGTCTTACCCTATTATAACTCAGTATTTAAACAAAGGAAATGGAAACTTAATAATCTCACCCCAAATTAGTCCATGCAAAACTTCAAAATTCTAATAAACATTACTCCACATCAACTATCAAAGACAGATAGCTTATCGAGCAAAAGCTAGCATTTCATCTTGGTATCTCCCTTTTAATTTTGAGATTAGTAATCTTTCAATTACACTTACAACGAGTAATCTATTCTTTGAATTGTCTTGAAAAGTTCGAACGAAATAGCTCATTAGAAGAGGGTTTGAACTGACTCACAAGATTTGCTACATATCTACAAACAAACACAAAACAGACATTGTGAACTAAATTAAAGCTTGATGAACTACATGACTTACTATAGATCCATAAAACGGATGTTTAGGAAGGAAATATTTTATCGACATTCCCAGATTGTCTATATCACACTGTAGTGGGGCGTGTTTAGTTTCCTGAGGGTAATATAAGTTCAAGATTATTAAATAACAGATGATGTATCTAAAATTATAAAATAACAGCTGATGTATCTAAAATTATAAAATAACAGATGATTTATCTAAAATTATAAAATAGCAGAAGGTGTATCTAAAATTATAAAGTAACAGAAATTGTATCTAAAATTATAAAATAACAGATGATTTATCTAAAATTATAAAATAACTAATTATTTATCTAATCTACAAAATCTATCTATGTTGTTTGGGACTAGCTTGTTGATCGAATTCTTTGTTAATGATCAGCGTATTTTACACAGCGATATTCTACTAGCTTTAAACTTTATGCTCAGTGTCTGTTCTTTTTCTTTCTTCTTCGTTCTGAACTCATTGTAATATTTGGCGGGATTTCCTCCAACACAACTATAACATGGAACATCAAGAGATAGAGTGTCAACACTGTGCTCAGCTTTTACTTTCCCTTAAGTTAATCAGGCACTCATTAGGTCTGTGTGGTCTCAGAAGTGTCCGACGGTCTCGAACCATTGATCCGAACACGAGAACTTCGGGTTAGTAGTCGCGCGCTCTATCCCCCGACCACAACGTTACCACGTAGGTAAGAGATGTTAATAAAACGATGAAATAATTCTACCTGACCTTCGACCTCTTCATCTTGTGCTGGCATCCGGTCATTGTTTGAAGCACCTCCAGCTGGTGCCTGGAGTTGGAGTCGCCCAAGATTAGCACCTGTGGGCAGGTGAGTGATAGCCAGGTGAGATCATCTTAATCAGTAATGCTAGTTAGATTAACTTAACCCATACACCAATTAAGCAAGTGAGGTGACTTTAATCGATGAACAGCTGGGGTAAAGCGACTAAGATAAAATTAACCCAAAAAATCATCTGAGATAATTTTAACCAATAAAATATTTAAGGTAACCTTAACTCGTTGATGTATTCAGATATTCATACAACCATCAGGGGTATCGATTTCTGAAACTTAACAATTTCCTACAGCCCCCTACCCCCCCCCCCCCCCCCCCAGCATGCTTCCTAACTGTTTGACAAGTACATAAGATCTGTGACGTGGAGAGCAACAAAATGATAACATAAAAGTTCAGACTTCCAGATAACGGATGCATGTGTCACATCATGCACATAAGACTTATTGAGATAAATAGTAGTATCGAACTATGAGAAAATAACTGTTTGCGCTTTTTTCTGTGTGCGCTTTTTTCTGTTTGCGCTTTTTTCTTGTTGTGCATTTTTCTGTTTGCACTTTTTTCAGTTTGCGCTTTTTTCTATATGCGCTTTTTTCATTTTGCGCTTTTTTCCGTTGCGCAATTATTTTTTGCGCCTCTTTTTCGTTGCGTATCCTTCTGGTCACTGTGGTTGCAACCTTATACTCCGAATGTTAAGTTAAACTTTAAGTGTGGGGCAGACTGACGCAACCACACCTTATAAAACTTACGGTTCATGTGGAAGGTGAAGTAGAGTTCACCTGTTTCAGTGCCCAGACAACGACAGATGAAAATATTGTGATCTGCACAAGCCCAGCCGCCTTTGCTTTCCCTAGCGTAGGTCAGGTACCCATTAGGGCTGGATGGACTCAGGGACGTAGCGCGAACTCGAGACTTTAAGGATATCAGTTGAACGCTCTACAATTTGACCACACCATTCCTAAGCTCCACAAGTGATCCACAAAAATAATGAAGATCATGGACTTTACTTATGTTTTAACAAAGCCGGTGAAAATGTAAACAAGCGTCTAATTTATAAAAAAAAATATTTACCTGAGTTCCATTCAAACACCTGTGCAGGAAAGTTTTGTCCACGACAGGAAGTTGACAAGCTTGAGGTCGCCATGACCCATTGTAGAAAAATCCAGAGGTGTTGACGTCATCAAACGTGTCTGATAAGTTTCTTTTACTGCAGGGTATGGAACTGGGCGGCACAAGTTTATCATTTTTGTCTGTGGAACATAAGTATAGACCTAGTCGGACAAATTTATCATTTTTGTCTGAGGAACATAAGTATAGACCTAGTCGGCACAAGTTTATCATTTTTGTCTGTGGAACATAAGTATAGACCTAGTCGGCACAAGTTTATCATTTTTGTCTGTGGAACATAAGTACAAGGTATAGACCTAGTCGGCACAAGTTTCATATAATTCCTTTCAGATAATTTTTTAAAGAGCGCGGGGGTGGGGGGGGGGGGGGAATAAACTTCCGTGAGGGAGGAGGGTGGTGGGACTTTGGCGACCAATATTTTTATTAATGAAATCAAGTTTTAATCAATGTTCTTTCAATGCATTTTGAGCTTATTAATAATCTAAAGATTTTTTTATAGTTTTGTTCTAGTTTTTTTTTTTTTAAATTATCCAACCCCGCATGTACTTCAATGTATAACATAAACCTGTATCGACCAGTCGCTTACCTGTATAAGTTAAACCTGTATCAACCAGTCGCTTACCTGTACAAGTTAAACCTGTATCAACCAGTCACTTACCTGCATAAGTTAAACCTGTATCAACCAATCACTTACCTTTATAAGTTAAACCTGTATCAACCAGTCACTTACCTGCATAAGTTAAACCTGTATCAACCAGTCGCTTACCTGTACAAGTTAAACCTGTATCAACCAGTCACTTACCTGCATAAGTTAAACCTGTATCAACCAATCACTTACCTGTATAAGTTAAACCTGTATCAACCAGTCACTTACCTGCATAAGTTAAACCTGTATCAACCAGTCGCTTACCTGTACAAGTTAAACCTGTATCAACCAGTCACTTACCTGCATAAGTTAAACCTGTATCAACCAATCACTTACCTGTATAAGTTAAACCTGTATCAACCAGTCACTTACCTGCATAAGTTAAACCTGTATCAACCAATCACTTACCTTTATAAGTTAAACCTGTATCAACCAATCACTTACCTGCATAAGTTAAACCTGTATCAACCAATCACTTACCTGTATAAGTTAAACCTGTATCAACCAGTCACTTACCTGCATAAGTTAAACCTGTATCAACCAATCACTTACCTTTATAAGTTAAACCTGTATCAACCAATCACTTACCTGTATAAATTAAACCTGTATCAACCAATCGCTTACCTGGTGAAACATGGAGTGTTATGTTCGATGGGATCATGAAGGGCCGTTTGCTATTGGGGAAGGGACAGTTGTTAGAATAAAAGTTTAACTTAGTTAAAGAAAATTATAAATATGTGTATATAATATTTGTGAAATGTTGTCTCCGGAACATAGATTTAGGATATTTTAACATTAGCCTTGCTTTATGTAAACAAACCTCTCTGTAAGGAGAACTAACTCTTCCTCGGCTTTTGTCATAGGGTAATTGGCTAGGTTATCTACCTTTCTCACACTGGCCCAGTTAGCGCACTGAGGAAGTAAACAACTCAGGAATAAACTTTAAAATTCTGTACAATAATACAACAACGGATAGAGTGATAATAATATTCTACTGACAGAGTTAAATATATACCTTTAGCTATACAGATAAATAGTATTAATCTCGAATAAGATTTATTAGACACATATCACCTTTAGATCCCGTGGCTTCCCACAATACCACGGGAACTGGTTGACCTCTGTAAGGTTACAGATGTCAGTGACGTTATATCCGGGTAGTTTAGGGACGGCTGAGCACGGGGTGACCTCTGACCTTGTACCGTTGTTAAACGTGGCCAGAAGCCATTGGGTTGTTGTGAAAAGTCTCTGAGTGGGGGTGGGGGAGGGACAAGGGGCAGGTTGAGTGATGTTAAATTTGGCAAAAATATTTGATTCGTGTCTAAATGTCGAGTACCATTATATATATATATATATATATATATATATATATATATATATATATATATATATATATATATATATATATATATATATATATATATATATATATACGTCGGATACATTGTTCGAAAAAAAATAAAATTTTATGAATATGTTATCGAAAAATTACGTCGCCGTAATTACGAAACCAGAAGAAAAACTTTTGAAAAAATAAAATGTGCTCCAAAGAAAAAGAGCTGGAGTTATGTCCCCTCCGTGACTCGCTTATAGCTAAACGCTCCATAAGAAAATGTGTAGAATACAAGACTTTAGTCCTGGTGGTTCTCCTGTTCTAGAGGAGTCAGATACACCACATGCACTTTTGCGTAGATTAAACCAACCAAAATATGTTTACGCACAATGTGTATAGTTTTCATACAAGGGACCCATCAAATACCTTAACATATAAATTTGTCCTGAAGAGTTCTCTGTGATGGGCTATCGTAGCCTTGACCTTCACTGACCCACTCCATGGTAACGGACAAGACGCCAGATACGTCCCGTCTAAATTATCCGTGACGTCAGCAGCGATGGCGGCTTTAAGGGAGTCAGTGACCAGCCACACCCTGACGCTGGTCCCACCTGGGGAGGTCAAGGTTGGATTATTGCACACCTGCACATACAGGTGTGTCTAATGTTTGTCTTACTGTCTGAGTGTCTGGGCAGGGACCAGCCACACCTGGGGAGGTCAAGGTTGGATCATTGCACACCTGCACATACAGGTGTGTCTAATGTTTGTCTTACTGTCTGAGTGTCTGGGCAGGGACCAGCCACACCCTGACACTGGTCCCACCTGGTTAGACCGTCATGGTTCAGTGGTTAGGTTGGATTATCAGTGTGCTGTCGATTGCTAACCCGAAAGTGTCAAGTTCAGATCTAACCAGTAGAACATCTCTGATTCTATCCTGATCTGATGGGTACCTGACTCACGTTAGGGAAACTCAGGCGGCTGAGCATAGTTCTGACAGCACAATCAACCTATGTGTCAAAGTTATTGAAACTGGTTAACTCTTCTTCACCTGCCGCCTGTGTTTTGGACACAAACGGGAAAGTACGTCGATGATGATTGCATTCATTGTAGATGCTGCGATAAGTAGTCCCTCGTTAGCTATGGTAATTCTCTCCCCTCTCCCATGGAACAGCTCAGTATATATGACATTACTTATTGTCAGTAAATTTGACATTACCTATTCTAATTCTCTCCCCTCTCCCATTAAACAGCACCACTTGAATGTTGATGATGTCCCCTAGTCTGAACGTGCTGGAGTCATTGACTAAAACCACTTTGGAGTTGTCCGCTGACGCGATGTCTCTGATATCCCGTAGAGGTGGGTGGGACAGGAAGTCTTTCTCCCAGGGGTAGAGCTGGGGGTGGGGGGCTGGCATCATCAGCTCCTTGTGGTTGAAGGCGCAGCATCTGTAGGGTAGAAAGTTACATAATGGCAAACACTGAAACTTGTAAGATCAATATCGAGACCTCTATGTAAGTCGTGTTCAATGAAAGAAAAATCGTTTTGGAGACATAAAGCTAATTAAGTGACTTAGCTAATTACTATAGAAACAAATTTTGATTAGTGTAAATTTTCTGTCATCTAGTTATAAATTTGTTGTGAAACTGTTATCAAATGTCAATTATATATCATCGATGTCATAATTAGTGGCAAATGTATCGGCATCGATGTCACAATTATAAGACAAAACTAATGTCGTTGCTTTTTATAATGTACTAAGTAAAATTCATCTGTCACTACAATACCTAGTGTTAGCTTTCAACAGAAGAACCTAGGATAGGTTTTTCTTTTAATTGGTCTAAGGTTGAAACACAGCAGTTGTAACACGAATTCCTTTAGTTTTACTTTGTATTTTTTTTTGGTTGGAGATAATTGCCGAGCTGAGTTTCATAAGTTTTCATGATTTCCTTAAGAACGAACGTGGCTTTGTATACAAATGTAACACATTATTTTCTCTAGAATTTAAAAGTCACCCATTGTCGTATTAAGGAATGTCTCGTTTTGTGTAGGTTGTGTGAAGAAATGGAAAAAACATCGGTAGGTCTTCGACAGCGAGGTAAACTTATTCTGATTAAAGGTTCAGCCTTCGATTATTGTATATGTTAGTTGGTTAAACTCACTCAGATTATTAAATATAAGCTAGTTCAACTCAGTGGCGTAGGCAGGGGGGGGGGGGGGGGGGGTTAGGGGGGGTTATAACCCCCCCATGTACCCCCAATATGACTACCTTTTTACCTTAAGCTACAGCTATTGACTTGTGTCGATATTATTTAGGGCTTAAACACTAAACACTTAACCTGGCAGCCTCTAGAACAACAATGTATATCATTGTGATGAGAATTGCCTGTAGAATTTAGTTATGAATTTTATTATCGTGCTAAAGTTAAGTATAATAATCCTCAACGCAGTAGGCCAAGGGAAAGTTGGCCAAGGTTAGATCAGTTAAGGAGTGTCGAATGGGGAGGGGTGGGCTACGTGGGTAGGCCTTTGTTGTCTAATATGATTGTAGTGCAACCGGAAAGCGCCTAGAAATTTAAAAAAAAAAAACAACGAAGGAATTGATTATTATTCGCATTGAGGTTCTATAATGTGTATGTTTTTACTACTTCAAAACATTTGAAATTCATTTCACTAATGGCGGATGAAACAGGGAAACTGAAAACTATTTAATTTTTAAAAAGATAAGTAAACTGAAAATGATAAAGATGGCAGAGGACACAAGGTTATCAGTTAAAGGGTGTGACAGGGGGGGGGGGGGGGTGAGGGTGGATTTGAATATGGGTACGTCTCAATTACTACCGGATGCACATCTGGCAGGAAAGCGTGGGCTGGACCCACAATTGTTGACACAAAACTTAGTGTTGGTAGATATAAAAACTGCGTAGGTGGTTAAATATAGATGTAGAGCCAGGAACCTACAGTAGTCATTTTTAGACAGTCAGAAAAGAAAGACCAATAATTATTTATTTTCTTATTCGCATAGTCGTGTTTTAATGTGTATCTTTTTGATAATTAAAGCAATTTAAATTCATTTTAATGATGTCGGATGGAAAAAGGAAATTTAAAACTACTTTATTAACTGATTTCTTTACAAAGAAAAATAAAACTGAAAATGATAAAAATGAAGATGGTACTATTGACTCTCAAACTACATTACATCAAGAAATTTCCATAAATTCAGCACCTTTGACTGTTTCTTATGCAAATGATATCGGCAATTTTATCAAAGGAGTTATTACAGATGATACACGGTTGTATTTATTAGAAAACATCTGGCGTCCCGAAGAACTTTTTAAATTTCCAGCAAGCGGACAAAGAAATTTAAAGTTTCAATATTCGTGGCTACTTAGGTGGAACTGGTTGACTTATTCCAAATTACTTGATGGCGCATTTTGCAAATATTGTGTTTTGTTTAGTTTGAATTATGGTGGTGTAGGTAGTCAGCCTTTAGGTAAGTTATCAAAAATTCCATTTTCAAACTGGAAAAAGGCAACAGACAAGTTTAATGAGCACCAGCAATGTGAATATCATAAAAGAGCAATTTTACTTTCCCAAAATCGTAAATCGGTTATGGAGAAAAAAATAGAACCTATTAACATCGCCTTGAACTCATCAGTAAGTCAACAAATTCTAGAAAATCGTTTAAGGTTAGCGCCCATAATAGAAACTATAATTTTTTGCGGCCGACAAGGTCTTGCACTTAGGGGGCACAGGGATTTCGGAAATTTTCAGTTGGAGGATCCTGACGAAAATGATGGAAATTTTCGAGCTCTTTTAAGATACAAAGCCATGGGTGGAGACGAAACACTTAAACATCATCTAGAAAATTCTTCAAAAAATGCAAGATACTTAAGTCCCACCATTCAGAATGAAGTGATAAATGTGTGCAATAAATTAATTGTTCAAAAGATTGTTGCGAAAATTACTTCTGTTAAATTGTTTTCTGTCTTAGCCGATGAAACTAGTGATATAGCTGGTATGGAGCAATTTTCGTTGTGTGTTCGCTACTATGATAACGACATAAAGAAAATAAGGGAGGATTTCCTACAGTTTGTAGGTGTAACTGATCTAACAGGCAAAGGACTTGCAAATGTTTTAATGGACACTCTAGCAAATTTACACATAGACGGTAATTTTATGATAGGTCAAGGATATGATGGAGCCGCTGCAATGAGTGGTCGACTTCATGGGGCGCAACAATATGTTGCTGAGAAATTTGATTTGGCTATTTACGTGCATTGCGCATCTCACAGTCTAAACCTAGCACTTTCTGATGCCTGCGAACTACCAGCTGTAAGAAACTGTATGGGAATTCTTAATAGTACATACAACTTTTTTAACACACCAAAACGACAATCTTTGCTTGCAAATTCAATAGAGAAATTAACACCTAAAGCATCAGCATCTCGACTTAAACCATTGTGCGCAACCAGATGGATTGAGCGTCATGAGTCTGTCAACGTTTTTATACAGCTTCAAAAAGCAACTGTTGATGCACTGGAAATTATGTCATCCTGGCACGATACAACAACTTCTTCAACAGCGGTTCAACTTTTAGGTGCAATTAGGAGTCTTGAGTTTCAAGTTTCTCTTAGAGTTATCTCAAAAATCTTTGCAATAACACTTCCTGTCAGCAGAATACTCCAAACAGAAAACTTTGATCTATGTGCGGCTCTAAAATTTACAGAAGATTCAAGTAGCCTACTAGTGAATATGCGGAAGGATGCTGAATCAGAATTTACTACCGTATTTAATGAAGTCAAAGACATTTGTGAGGACTTCGACATAGATATACTTATTCCACGTCGAGCTGGAAAACAAATTCAACGCTGCAATGTTATGGCAAATACGCCTGAAGAGTATTACAGAATAGCTGTATTTATTCCTTTCCTTGATTCGGTTATATGTCAAATAGGAGACAGATTGCTAAAACATAAATCTGTTTTGAGAGGTTTTATGTGTCTTTTACCCAATGACTCGGGTTTTACCAAAGAACAGGAAAAGAATGCCATAATACTTATGCAAAAATATGAACGTTTGATTAACAGCAGTGTCATCGATGAAAGCATTGGAGAACTGAAACTGTGGTGGCGCCACATTATTACAAGTGGAAATGTACCGCAAAACGCTCATCAAGCTTTTTTAATGTGTGACGTAAAAATATTTCCAACAGTACACAAACTACTGCAAATATTTGTAACATTGCCTGTAACAACTGCCGTTAGCGAACGCTCTTTTTCCACTCTCAGACGGCTAAAAACGTACTTGCGAAATACTACTTGCGAGGATAGACTAAATGGATTGGCATTATTAAATATTCACCGACAAATTGAAATTTTAGCGGATGAGGTTCTTGATGAATTAGCCAAGAGTCCAAGAAGACTTGAACTACGATTATAGGTAAGTAATGTTATAAGTACTTTTATCTGTTTGCTGTGTTCTAGTACTGTTATTGCGTCTATATATATATATATATATATATATATATATATATATATATATATATATATATATATATATATAAAATGCTGGAAAAAAATTGGAACCCCCCCCATGAGACGATCCTGGCTACGCCACTGGTTCAACTTACTCAGATTATTTTATATGGAAGCTGGTTACTTACTCAGATTTTTGTATATGTAAGCTGGTTACTTAGATTATTGTATATGTGGGCTGGTTACTTACTCAGATTTTTATATTTATGAGCTGGCTACTTACTCAGATTTTCGTATATGTTAGCTGGTTACTTACTCAGATTATGTTTACGATTATTGTATGTTAGCTAGTTAAACTTACTCAGATTATTATATATGTGGGCTGATTAAACTCACTAAGATTATTATATATGTGGGCTGATTAAACTTACTCAGAATATTATATATGTGGGCTGATTAAACTTACTCAGAATATTATATATGTGGGTTGATCAAACTTACTCAGAATATTATATATGTGGGTTGATTAAACTTACTCAGAATATTATATATGTGGGTTGATTAAACTTACTCAGATTGTTGTATATGTTAGCCGGTTAAACTTACTCAGATGCCAGGTTCAGCCGTCGAATATTCTCGTCTCGCGTGAGGGCCGTAGGTCGCCAGTAGTGATGAGGGTTTTGGTGGACGTCTAGACACGCTGGGCGTTTTTTAATTGACTCAATCGTGCACCTGTTAACATGGTTGTCAGGTTTAGTTAAGTTTTTTAATCGACTCACTCTTGCACCTGGTTAACATGGTTGTCAGGTTTTGTTAAGTTTTTTAATTGACTCATTCACGCACCTAGTTGCCATGGTTGTCAAGTTTTGTTAACTTTTATGTCGTGTGGAGTTATAGGAATATTTTTAAAAGAAATGTGTGGCAGACACACTTTCAATGTGAGGGTGGGGGTGGGGGAGTAAGTCGGGGGAATTAAGGGATTGACGACAAATCCCCGAAAGACACATTCTTTTAAATGTCGCATTCGTGCCATTTTTTGCATTCGAGCAAGTGTCCATTTGAATATTTGTCGCATTCGGGCAGGTGTCCATTTTGGAAAATGTCCTACGGGCAAACGACATCCGTGGAAATGTCTTTGGTCAGTTCACGCCCACACACTACAACTGTCACACACAACTGTCACACTACAAATGTCACACTACAACTGTCACACTACAACTGTCACACACAACTGTCACACACAACTGTCACACACAACTGTCACACTACAACTGTCACACACAACTGTCACACTACAACTGTCACACACAACTGTCACACACAACTGTCACACACCAAACTAACAGGACCAGGACCAGTATTTTGACAGACACCTATGTAGACTGAACAAAAAAAGTGAAAACAAATATTCTGCAGGCGACTAAAACTGGTATTTAACAGAAAACGTTAAATTAACTAGTGGGAAAAACCACTTATCTATCATACCATTAAACACAAACACTGTGGGAGAAACCACTTATCAACAATGGGAACTATGGGTGGGGTGTGTAAACCAGAGTGACGTCTAGTAGTTTTATCAGCGTGCTGTCGTCTTCATTGATATCTGAAGGTATTTGTTTTTCAAATTGGGAGAGGTGGAATGGTTACTGGTGGCACGAAGATTATTCAAACCTGCGTTTATGGCATGATGGCATTTCTATGCTATCGCCGTAATTACTCGTTCGCGACAAAGTAAATATTTTCCTACTCGTTGTAATTATATTCATTACTGCAGTGGTTTTGACATTACTTTGTTTACTATTCAAATCAATGTCAAATAAATTTTTATTGGTTGTTGCCTTCTTTAAAATATCTTTATCTCTGTCTAAAAATGTGTGTACTGCTAATTCTGGGTTAGTTCAAGAAGTGAAGGGGATGTTACGGGCAGAGGCGTGTCGACGGGGGGAGGATACATATGTCCCCGGGCGCCGACCTTAGGGGCGCCAAAATTAGTTGGAAAATAATTAAAAGCGCAGTTTAGCTATAGTTTTCAATTATAAATATAAAAAACATATATAGGGGGATGCGCCAAATTGAAAGTTTGTCCCCGGGCGCCGGGAATGGTCGCTACGCTCAGGGGGTCAGTTGTAGTTTAAATTAGAATAGGCTAGAATAGTCCAGAACGTAGGGGAAATGTGTGTGTGAGTTGAGTTAACCACCGCTTGTTTAGGTTAACGTGGTTAGGGGTAGAAGTGGTTACACGTCTGACTTGATGCATGGAAGGCTAGGCGATTTGGTGCCGTGTGGAATGGTAGGTTCGGAACCCGTCGGGTCTGTCTGTTCTGTCTTTACTTGGACTATATTCTGTACCTTTGTCTACCCTTGGCGTTGAAATATCACTTTATGTTTACATTGCTATTTGCTTGTTTAGGTATTGTTATCATAAGGTCGAGTGCGGGTATAAAAGCTTGAAAGAACGATTGTAAGGGGCTTTAGTTAGTAGCGGCTAGGGACGAGGGCGGCTGTGTGATGTGTAAAGATGAGGACCAATAAAAAAATGTGTTAAGTATTGAACAGTTTCTACAATCGTTGTTGCTTTTTATAAAACCCAAACATAACGGGGGGGGGGGGTAGCCTGCTTACACGATAATAGAGCCTTGGCGCAAAAAAAATATTTTAACTGCTATAGAAAAAGATAAAGGGCTCCATTATCGTTAAAATATAAATTATAAACTATACAATTATACGAAAACCCGAAAACGACAAGTCTCTCCCCCATCTCCCCCCCCCCCCCCCGTCAATTCATAGAAAAATAATTCCAGTTGGTGATCCCTTACTTCACAGAAGGTAAACTGAATATCGCGATATTGTTGGGTCCGTTTTTACAAATGTCATATAGTCAGAGGTTATAGTTTAAGTCCAAACCTCTGATATTTGTCTCTGATTTCCTCCAGAGTTATAGCCGTCCCACGAATAGACGGCCACTGGTCTGACGTCACATCGTCTGGTAATAGAGAGAAACATTGTTACATTTTCTAACCTAAATACAATGATAAGAGCGTGTTGAGGTAAATTAAAAGTAAAATTAAACTTATAGTTTTCAACCTCAGTACTACATGGAAATTAACAAGCATGGGGTGGGGGGGGGGGGTAGGGGGAGGGGAATTTACTGTTCTATAAGTGATAGAAAGGCGGTGATATACACAATTTTATTATTTTATATCTCTTTGTGAGGCAGCAACGTAAAACAAAACAACAACTAAATATTAGCGCCTAAGTTTAGAGATTAAAACCCAACAGTTTAGCCATCGACAGATGAGTTTAGAGATTAAAAACCTGTCACGGCCTTTTTGTACTGTCAACTTCATGGCACAAACTCAAGACAAATACCAACCGCATCACTGTTGTGTTATTGCATATTAAGGCCTGACGGATAACACCAAGCAACTCTTGTCCTGGTAATTTACACAATTTTATTGATTCAAAGATACAGCAGCTTCATAACCAAAACCACGCCATTTCTTCTTTTCCCTTTCTCTCCACTTCCACTTTCTTTTGCGCATGCGCCAACCCACAATATATTTTAGATTTATATCGCCTTTTTACACCTCCACTCGAAACATACATTCACCCTACATTTGACTGTTACAAAACCTAACATTTTTAGCATCGGTGTTGAAAACCAGTTAAATGTTTGACTAAGTTGAGTCAATTCAATATATTCCCACTCCCCAATTCCCCCCCCCCCAAATGTTCTACCCCACCTCAGGTTGCAAACCTTATCATTGTCAGCAAAATTTCAGCATGTTCCAATTCACAATAAGAGATAAGAGGTTCTATAAAGAAACAGACGAGACATAAACCAAAGCTTATAATAAATCAATAATGTACCAGACTGGTGAAGTAATGGGTGTAATGATGTGTTAACTCCAAACTGTATAAGCTCTGTACTTCCGTTCTTCACCTTCAAAATCTGGCCAGTATAAGTAGGTTGGGGTAGATTGAAATACCTGTGGGTTGGGGGGAAATAGCGTTATGTCGATAAAACCCATATGTTGTATGTGGTAGGTATAAAATATATGTGTATAGTTTTCAGAGGCGTAGCGGGGGTGGGGGGGGGGGTGCGGACCGCACCGGCTGACATCATTTAGGGGGTGACACCAAGGCATAAATATATAGAGAAAAATGATAATTTCACTTAATTAAGTGATTAATTCGAGTGTTAAATAGTGTTTTTAGAGGTGCAAAAACGAAAGTTTGAGGGGTGGGGTCCTAATCGAAAATTGAAAGTTTGTCCCCGGGAAGAGTCGCTACGCCCTCTGGGGGGTGACACCATTAAGTGCTGCACCGGGTGACACCCGACCTCGCTACGCCACTGATAGTTTTCTTTCAATAAAACAAGTACATGTTGTATATGGTAGGTGTGAAAGAAATGTATGTATAGCGCTAGACCATCGAAACCTCTTTATGTTTTATATGTTCGTTATAAAATAAATGTATAGGGCTATCTCTGGTAAGTACGTAAAGTTCCCCTTTCAAACCTGGGAAGTAGAGTTCACCTGTTTCTGAAGGGATGGTATGCCTAGCCATTTTTACTTATGCACACAAAAATCAGTTTCTATCTGACAAAAGCCATACAGAAAAACAGTCCCTAACTGATATAAAGCCAAAGAAAAACCAGTCCCTTCCTGGGAGAAAGCTACAAAAACCAGTTCCTACCTGATAAAACGCCACGAAAAAAAACTCTAGTCCCTACCTGAGAGAAAGCCACAAAAAAACCCAGTCCCTACCTGAGAGAAAGCCACAAGACAACCAAAGACAGCAGACAGAACACAAGACACAATTGTTGTCTCGCCATGCAGGCCGAGGTCTGAAAATGTTTACAAACTCTCAACATCATGTATCGTTTGGTGCAGAGTTTCTTCCAGCCCCCCCCCCCCCACGAAGAAAGTCTACCGCCCCCCCCCCCTCGAACAAGATGGAATTTATATAGTAAACATATACTTTTACTAGTGTCCGCCCCCCCCCCCCCCCTCGAACGAGATGGAATTTATATAGTAAACATATACTTTTACTAGTGTCCGCCCCCCCCCCCGGAAAATGTAGACAGCCCCTTCGAAAATATCAAGTAACCCCCCCCCCCCGGAAAAAAAAGTCTGGTAGAAACACTGATTTGGTGAAATAAATGTATAAGTAAAGGTAATGTGAATCATTTGGTGAATTACATGTATGAGTAAAGGTAATGTGAATCGTTTGAAGAAATACTGTATAAGTAAAGGTAACATGAATCATTTGGTGAGTACATATTTAAAACTGTACGAACTGGGAGATATACTATTCAAATGAGTACACAGATCACGTGTTCCAAATCTATGGGTCGCGATCCCCATGGGGGAGAGAGAGGCGGGGGGGGGGGGGTCGTTAAGGTTTCTCTGGGGATCGCTAAAGTTTAGACTACGTTAAACAAAAACAAATCTTCTTGAATTTTATTGGGCTCGCGGGTCGCTTGACATATATAAAACAAATTTTGAATACTCTAAAAAGTTTGAGAACCTGTGATATAGATGTTTGTATATGAGAGTATTTGAGTGTTTGTTTATTTATGTTTAATTGTTTACGTTAATAAGATTAATTGTTATGTTTTATGTGAAGAGGTTTGAAGCATTCAACACATTTTAAATCGTTTAAGTGAAAATAAAATATTTGCAAATTCTACAACAAATGCTCCACGATTTTATCATAAAATGTCATAGCCACCTCAGAGTATTGATTTGTTAAGGAAGCCAGAAGACATATTTATTTATAAATAATTAACTATTATTATTATTATTATTATTATTATTATTATTATTATTATTATTATTATTATTATTATTATTATTATTATTATTATTAAAATATTATTACTATTATTATTATTATTATTATCATTATTATTACTATTATTATTATTATTATTATTATTATTATTATTATTATTATTATTATTATTATTATTATTATTATTATTATTATTATTATTATTATTATTATTATTAAAATATTATTAAAATATTATTACTATTATTATTATTAAAATATTATTAAAATATTATTACTATTATTATTATTATTATTATTATTATTATTATTATTACTATTATTATTATTATTATTATTATTATTATTATTATTATTATTATTATTATCTATATATATATATATATAAATCTCTTCTTGGATACCATAGAGACACCAAGCTGTATGCGCACCAAGCAGTCCTCTCTCTTCCTCTCTAGGCATATTCCTACCACCCCCACATGGTCTGGTGAGCTGTGGTTCACGCTAAATGTTTACAATCGTAGAGCCGGGTTTAGTGACGGCTATTGGGGGCAGACAATTTAGTTTGAAACGATTTTAAACTTAGGGGAGCTAACTAAGAGGAGGCTGCTTTCACGGGGGGGGGGGGGGTATGGGTAGGGGTATCGTCCTTAACGAGCTACTGATAGTGTTTTAAAGCAAATATTTTCAGTGGCAGCATTGGTACTGTCGAATTTATAAATTATGAATTACTGAAAAGTAGAAAATAAAACAACTAAATAGCGGCGTATGATACGCCGCGGGTCGGCTCGTTATTATTATTATACTATAATTAAAATCATATTAAAAAACAAATGTCTGTAACAGTACCTTAAATCGCGTGAACAAGTTACACATATACAAATACAGATATCAGCACATTACATCAATAGCACGTTACGTGCAAGTCTGCTTACTATATAAAGTCAAATGATCGATAGATTCTATTTTTAGTACTTAGATGCCTGACCTAATTCACAGCCCACATTTTATAGCGTCGCTTATCTCAGTAGAGCGGTAGTAATGTATTTAAAGGGTACCATTAGTACTTAATCTAGAGCTAAGGCATGCTTTACTAGCCAGAGACTAGAGCTAAGGCATGATTTACTAGCCAGAGACTAGAGCTAAAGAACGATTTCTATCCACAGCTATAGCACGATTACTAGCTAGAGCTAAAGAACGATTTTTACCCAGAGACTAGGGCTAATACGGGGATTACAACAGCAGTCTAGAGTTGTAGAATTTTGATTAAAACTAAAGGTATGATGAGCTCTCCTAAGTTTAAAAAAAATCCATTATTACTGTAAGGGCTGGGATGACACTTTCAGTGGGATCAGCCAGAGAAATGGAAGGTTCGTGTGGGACAAAACAGTTCGTTTTTTCAAGAAAACACACGGAGTTTTTAGAAGATTTATACCACGAGAAAACTCAGTGTATGTTGATGTTTTGGTTTGATGTGCCACGAATTAGTAACAGAATAATTATGTTATACTTTAGCAACTAGATTAAATGTATAATTAACTATAGCCATTACCCCATTGTTTTTTTTTTTTAAATGGGTTTTTTCTACTCAGAAAATGTTCCAGATTTGTCTTTTATTTTTAGCGCAATTTCCATTCTGGAGAATTGCGTTTATTAACTCGTCATTTCTGGGAATGGATGGATGAATGAATGAATGTATGGATGAATGTGTGTCCGGGCTTTAAGTCGTATCTCCTCCTCAACGAAGCAATATCGATGACTAGTTCCAAAAGCAATTATGTTAAGCAAGTTACGAGAATGAGCATAGGCCATAAAAAGTCCGGGTTTCTTTCATGTATTTCCCGGAAAAGCCAAAAAACCTCGAAAAAATACAGTTTTTGGCCCATATCTCGACAACCAGACCACTTAGCGACTTGAAACATGTACCAATCGATTCCTGCCATAATTTAGAACAATATTGCCGAAGAAAGTTTTCAAAAATATCCTCTCGTTCGGTCACAAATTTTAAAATTACATAAACACCTACAAACCGATCGTTCTTCTAGCTTGAACGCACCCCAGCATTATACGTCAGAGCTATTTTTAGATAACATAAGGAAATTGCGCTTAAATGTCACTAGACTTTTTTAATTAACTTGCTTTATTTATTTTCTTTTTTTTGAAATTGCTGAATCACAAATTTTATTCACAATAAAATTAAGTATCATTAGAAATTAGAATACAGTTTTATAGCAATAATTATTATGACATTTTAAAAACCTTTCAAAAACTTAAGTTGACACCACTGATAAAAGCAAACATATAACAATTAATTCGAAAGAAATGTTTTTACTCCAAACCACTTATACCAAAAAAATTAGATTATTTAGAGTTTACACTCAATTTCTCAGTTCGCCATTTGGCACGTTCGTTTGCAGTAGGAGTAACGTCTTTTGGTAACAAAAAACCTATCAAGCTATTGCACCACTTAATATTACCAAAAATGACAAAAGTTTGTTACTGTGGGTCCACCTTGACAAACTACTAAGCATTGTCTTTTTTAACACATCGAAAATTAGCCCACTTCTGATTGCTCTATAGATCTGAAATTTGGCATGCAGGTTACTTTCGCCTAACAATTTCAGATGCAATCATAAAAACTAGCAATTAGAGACCGTAATTAGCTTAATTTAATTACGCCCAAAGGACCATAAAATTGAGGACATGATTTCTAAAGATACCGACAAGACTGGAGGCTTGTTGACACAGTTACTTCGGCCCCAATCGATGTGAGCGCGCTGGCCGTGATCGTATAGTGGTTAGTACTTCGCGTTGTGGCCGCGACAACCCAGGTTCGAATCCTGGTCGCTCAAGATTTTTTTAGTCCGTGTATTTATAAACACTTAGTCAATTCATACTTAATCAAGTCATTAGATAAAGTAGAAAATAAACTATATAAAAAACTTTTTTAAAAAACACGTTTTTCATGTGTAGCAACGGACTAAAAAGGAGAAAATAAAATACTTAAAAAAAACTTTTTAAAAAACCACGTTTTTCTTGTGGACTAAAAAGTAGAAAATAACTATTTACATACATTTGATGACAAAAAACGTGGGTCGGGCAGATGGGTCGGGAAATTTGATGGTGAACGTACCCACGTTTTTTGTCATCAAATGTATGTAAATAGTTATTTTCTACTTTTTAGTCCACAAGAAAAACGTGGTTTTTTTAAAAGTTTTTTTTTAAGTATTTTATTGTATTATCCATTTTAATTGAACTTCCTACTATAAGGATTTAATTTTTCTTCTGGGGTTCTTCCTTTAAATTGGTAGGTCCAGACTTTAGAGGAATGTTCATAGGTCCAAATTTTATATTTTATTTCTGTAAGTTTGTTGGTATGAAGTTAGTATCGTACTGTATTCAATACCACAAATAGTGTGCTGTAACAAATATACTACCACATATCAAAAGCACCACATTTCTTCGCATGAATCCTAAAAGCTTATCCACAATTACACCACAAGGTGGTAAGCTCATGTCATTATAAAAATATTACGTTTTCAAATTTTCAATGAAAACAACAAACAGTACAGTACATGTGAGTAGTACAGTCAGTGTGAACACACAGGATCTTCTCTAGACCTGTCAGTGTCCACTGTCCACTGGTGTTTTAGAGAGCCAACAAGTAAGCTAGATCTATTTTCAACCCAATGGTAATAGTCTAAATCTAGACTAGATTTTTAGATCTATATATAGAGTCTAGAATCAATGTATTTTTAAAAAATAAAATCCAATGCAAGAAGTACTGAAGTCGTGCGGAAATAGGCATAGGACGGCATAGCTTAACCTAGATCTTGACTTTTATGATACTTTTATCTCTAGTCTAGGTTACTAACGTGTGTAGTTCTCGGTTTTCTTATTAAATCTGGATTTTAGTTTTGTGCACGAATACAATACCTCCTCCAACAAATTTATTCGAGAGATTAAAAAGAAAAGAAATGAACAGTAACTTATGGTAAGCTTTTAATGAATAACCTGCAAAATAATTGCAATTTAAAGTAACTATAACCTAACCTATCCCTATCCCTTAACCATCCGTTTTTATACTTCTACATGCCAATCAATCAAAATCTAACCTTGTTTTAAAATCTACAACTTCATATTTATTCTCTCCATTCCGGTAAAGAAAACTAACCCTTGATTTCATTATTCAAAGCATATTTATGCCAGGTTATCTTACTTTATCACCTGTTTTTAATTAGCGCACTATGAACGTTGAGAAAAAAATATAAAATAGTAACAGGCTGTGGAACCTATCTCATTTATTAGACAAACAAAGAGACTTTCGACCCGGAAGATTTAAAAAAAAATAGTCAATGCTACTAATAAAAATAAAGTGACCGATAAACTTGAAGATTTGCTTAACTAGGTTATTACCACATTGCATTAAATTGTCCTTTCGTTTGTTATATTTGATATACCCGCTGTTTCATAGTTACTTTCAATATATTTTTTTAAGCATCATAAAATTCTCTATATAATGTAAATTATATTGCAGGGGTTCCCAACCCCGTGCCCGCGGGCGCCATGGCGCCCGCCGAACGAATCGTATGTGCCCGCCTCTCACTATTCGACAGAGACAGAATTTTCGTTCATAAACATTATTGAAAGGTTGAAGGGGATGGAGGGGGGGTTGCAAATCGAAAGTTTGAGGGGGGTGCAAATCGAAAGTTTGGAGGGGGGTGCAAATCAAAAGTTTTGTCCCCGGGTGACGGGAAGGGTCGCTACGCCTCTGGAAGGAGTTTGTCGATTTAAAATAGGTGGTGCCCGCCACCCTACCGATATTTTAGAATGTGCTCTAGAGTAAAAAAAGGTTGGGAACCCCTGTTATATTGTAATAAATATATTAATAAGCTTGGCATACATGACCTACACCACGTACGTGACGTACTTAACATACGTAAGACACATACGTGACACACTTACACGACACACTTACGTGACACACATACGTGATACATTTACACGACACACTTACGTAACACACATACGTGACACATTTACACGACACACTTACGTAACACACATACGTGATACACTTACACGACACACTTACGTAACACACATACGTGATACACTTACACGACACACTTACGTAACACACATACGTGATACACTTACACGACACACTTACGTAACACACATACGTGACACACTTACACGACACACATACACGACACACATACACGACACACATACTTACTTAAAAAAATATGGGTTACCAATAGTTAATTATAACTACACACATCGGTGCTTAAACCTTCTTAAATTTAACTGTGCCAACTGGTTATACGCCAATTGTTGACTCTGATTTCAGCTCGCTTTTCTTTTTGTCCAAAGAGTTGCCCGAGGGTTCGAACTTGAGACTTATCGGTTTAGCAACCATCAGCTCTACCGACTCGACCACGCCCACCCCAATTTACACTTTAAACTTTATTCTAAACTCTCATTGTGTTTATAATTAAAATCGACAGTGTCTGTGTTTCGTCGTTGTTTTTTTTAAATTTATTTTTTGTGTGTGGGTTTGTGGCAAATCTGGTAGTTAAATTGTAATCTTCTTGTAATACATCAATTTATTTCAAACTTAAAGTTAAGTAAAGCAAGTTCACTGGGGCAAGAGAGGTAGTGTTCATCTGCTTCTGTGATTTCGGTATATGAAAGGATAGTGTGGTCAGCACTTTCGCTAATTTGAGTTAGGTACCAATAATAGCTGGGTGGACTCACGGACGTTCTACACACTTTAAACCTGGATTTGAACTCGAGAATTTCGGGTTAGCAGTCTAGCTCTACCGCTAGGGCCAAATATTAAAGCTTTACAGATACATTAATCTCTGATGATTATGCACAATTATCTTTTTTTTTCTAAACCAAATTCGAGTTTAGGTTAACCTTTAAGCTTTAAGATCACTAGTAAATTCAATAATAGAAGGGGAAATAACACGGGTAAATACTAGCATTCCCTCTGGTAGCTGTCCTTGAACTATTTAATCACGGTTGGTTGGTTTCTGAAATGGCCAGCCAATCATCTGATTTTAAAGCAAAAAGTTTTATTCGTGTGTGCTTTCGTCTTTATTAAAAAAGAATTACTAAAATGTAAAAATTGAAACAAATATTAAAAAAAAAAGCATTTAAAATGAATAAATAAAACACGTTTGCTTTCTTTAATAACAGCTATGATCGCTGATTAGATATCGAATATATTTTAATTAGTAATATATATTTTAGCGACCTATCCTTTTATTAAAGAAAGCAAGTTGCTTTATTTATTATTTATTTTCTATACGGGTTTTTTTTTTAAAAAGTTTTTTTTTAATTTTTACTTTTGGTACTCACACACACACACACACGCACACACAGAGACAGATAGAGGGAGAGGGAGAGAGAGCGAGAGAGAGAGAGGCCCCAACTGGCTATCAACGAATTCCTGTTTTGCTTGACTTGGGATTCTGTTGAGCGGGTTATGTACCAGGGATCAAGTGTGACCTAGTTTCGCATGATATCCCATAAAGCCTCGGGTAAAGCCAAACGTAAGTTGTAAGTATTTTTTTTACCAAAGACCAGTATCTTAAAACTGTTATTGGGAAATTATATCTCCAACAATTGTGGACTTGATTATGAAGTCATTAATATACAAGTTCTATTTTCTTTATTTAAAAGTCTAATTTAAAAAAACAAAAAACAAAAAAAATCGATTTTCTTAACGATAGATTTTTTAAATAATTAGTTATAGTGTACAACAAAAAATCGTATTGTGCCTAATTTTAAAAATACAAAATATGTATCTACCGTATCGGTATGATAAATGTAATGATTAGATAGTATTATACAATTAGATTTACACTGAAATGGATACCATTTTGTACAATGTCGATTGCATCTCAAGATTTTGCCTGAAGCTTGTACTCCGAATTATAATTATGTTTAAAAAGTCTGTCTTTTAAGTCGAGTTTTTAAGATTCTAATAGATTAAATTCATGCTTAGTAATTAGTAAGAGTAGCACAACTTAACTAAATATCTTATAAAACACTTTATTGTTATAGTTATCATGGGCAAATGTTATTGCCACTTCAGACTTTTGACAACGATAAGTTATTTTATTTTGCTTGTTCAAGCTATTAATTAACTTGATTTCTTATGTTTTAGTCTTAGTCGTACGTCCATCATGTAATTTCATGGGTCGAACCCGATTCCTTTCGAACTGTATCATAAATTAATTAAAGGTTTCCATTTAACGTATTAATTTTCGCGCTATTACACACAATGTGTATTTTAATAGTTATTTAATTACTGATACATTATTATACTTTTAATGAAAATTATTTTTTTCTGCATTTATGAAAATTTGCTCTTTAAAACCCTCATTTAAAAAAAAATAAAAAAAAAATAAATAAATTAACGGATACCAAAATGTCTTGTGAATAATATTTATTACTGTTGATAAATTAAGTGATCGCGTCATAAGTTTAAAAAGTTTAATTTAACATATTTTAATTTTTAGTTTTGTGTATGTGGGTGGTGAAATGTGATGTTTATACAGTTCAGTACCGACCCTCTGGTAGCCAATGATAGCGTATACCACACGGAACCACTAATACGTCATTTATAATAGACGAGCCGGCCCGCGGCATAACATACGCCGCTATTTAGTTGTTTCTAATTTTCAATAATTCATAATTTGTGAATTCGACAGTACCAACGCTGACACTGAAAATATTTCTTTTAAAACACTATAAGTAGCTCGTTAAGGACCATAACCCCCCCCCCCCCCCTTCTTTCCCTCCCCCCCTCCTCCCCTAAAACCATGTAGGGGTGGGGAGGTAGGGAGAGCGTTTGCAGCTTGTTTTCTAACGGCTCGAAGAAGAGAATTATATATATAGATTCTCTCTTATTTATACGTATCACCTAACGTTTTCTAGTCGAAATCCGCATAGCTGCTAATAAATTTACTCGTAATATTTTATGATGCAAGCAAATTGTTAAGTCAAGTTTGCTTTATCGGCACAAACCACAACCACACTTGTTAGCGGCATATCGACTCTATAGAAGACAACTGTAGTATGTCCAAACTTTGCGGGACATCAATTTACATTTCTATTTATTTTTTGTCAAACAAACAACCTACCACAGTACTCATGCAAGATATCTGAAAACTAGTGTGCATTTTTTTTTTTATGTTTTAACATAACATTTTTACTATTTAAAAATTAAAATGAGATTCCTTAACTCATTTTTCTCGAGATAATGTGTGCGAACACACAGAATTTGTCCTTAGAAGTCGATTTTTCAGTTTAGAATTTTACGACGTAAAAAGACGCGTCGTTAATTCTCCAAATTTCAAAGCTGTCCTACTACTATATATTTCACAGCGACAGACCCGCCTAACAGACTTACCCGACCATGGATATTAACGACGTTAAAACCTCTGATGTACACAGGTAACTGAAACACGATAAGTTTAGGTAGAGGGGGGGGGGTGGGGGGGGGGGGGGAGTGTGTAAGTGGTGTGTGTAGGAGGGGGGGCATTGTATGTCGTGTATATAATATAATATGGGTATATCTACAAAGACGTTGAAATAGAGTGTTGCCCACAGTTGGGTACAACACTATCTAAATTCAGACAGACTATCACAAAAACTATAGTTGTAGTTGTATGGACATACAGTTAAATAATCCGCATTCGTTTTGATTACACCCAATTTATATTGGGTCATTCTTATTGAAACTTATTTATTTTAATATGGAAAACAATTTCACCCCTTAATTATTACCTGAATTATTTTTCAAGCATGGAAAAAAAATAGTTTTGCAGATGTCCTGTTATCGTACAGACAATGAATTTAACTATACAGTTGTTTGTAACTTTGAACCTATTTTTTTTTATCTAAGTTCGGGTTTGTTGCTTATTCGCGACATCAGGCACTATTGAACCAAACAGTATTAAAAACTTATTGTAGTCGAGATCAATTAACTAATTTTACTGACATGTATTTCTCTAAATATCCACACACAAACAATAAAATATCACAAATTATACATATGGACACGCAAGGAGATGAAAACTTACCAATAAAATATCACGAATTGTACATATGGACATAAACTACCGAAGCTTTTAATTAAATTTTCATCAACGCTTTACCAATCACTTGGCCTTGTTTTATAGAACTGAGCTGTTAAAATGTAAACAATGTCGGCAGTTGTTTTTTCTTGGATATTGATTGAGAGCTAGTTTGTCCATTCACTTATATATGTATGTATATATATATATATATATATATATATATATATATATATATATATATATATATATATATATATATATATATGTACATACATTATATAAAATCAGCTCGTACGTATTTATTCTATATAAATTGTAAAATCCACTTGTCCAGCGTTTCTTCCAGCCTTTTTTCTCCGGGGGGGGGGGGGGGGGGGGGGGGGCGCGGACACTGTTAAAAGTATATATTTTCTGTATAAATTTCATTTCGTTCGAAGAGATGCCTGGAAGAAACTCTGCACTTGTCGTGTGTTTTAGCCTAGCTATAACTAAATTAAACTTGAAACCACTTGACATTGTATAGTCCCCTCGCTCTAATGATTTTTAATGCTATTGCTGTTTCATTCAACTCTTAAAAGCTACTGCGGTTACTTCAGTCACTGGGTATCAAAGGAATAAAAAGTTCATAGAACTAGTATTTGAATTAGCCCTGTTAATATAAACGAATACTTTTTTATGTTTGAACAGGATTGAAGTTTTTAAAAGATATACTGTTAAGCTGTGTATAAAATATAAAGCGATCCCCAGTCATTTTTAGCATCTAGTAAAAAAAAATGCGCCTTCTGAATGATCAGGACTATTTATATTGTTGGGTCTACGACAAATTCCCGAAAGACACTTGCCCGAATGCCGTTTGCCCGAAGGCCGATTTCCCGAATGGACACTTGCCCGAAAGCGACAAATGCCCGAATGGACACTTACCCGAATGCGACAAACGCCCGAATGGACACTTGCCCGAATGCGACAAATGCCCGAATGGACACTTGCCCGAATGCGACAAATGCCCGAGTGGACACTTGCCCGAATGCGACAAACGCCCGAATGCCAATTGCCCGAAGGCCGTTTGCCCGAAAAATGTTAACATTATATATTACTAAATAATCAATTTAAATTTAAAATGTTGGTAAACAAAACACATCTACGCAAAAAGAACGTGAAAAAATAATATTATATATTACCACTCAGACATTTTAAATTAATTTGTATTTGATATTTAAAAAGTGTAGAAACATGCTTTCTCTTCCATATATGAAATTAGACAAAAATACAATTTTCATTCATCTCCGGATTTTAAAATGAGTTTTGCTTTCTTTATTGAGTAATCGCTTCAACACATTGTCTTAACAAGGTGCATTAAATGGAGATCAAACGTATTTGACTACGTTTAGTTTTTAAATTTGCCACCTAGACCTCGCCTCATTCTTTTGTTAAATGATCACCCCACAAGTTAAGCATAACAAGATAAATTAAACAAACGCGCCTCTGTTCAATGTTGCGAGACGCCGCGCCGCCTACCCCGTGTCGTAAAAGCTATATAACCACCGCAACACGTCGGCTAAACAAGGTGTTCAAAACATTCATCAAAAGAATGTTCGAACACCGCCGCCAACATCACCTTACATTTATTAAAGAATAAAGTTTTTCTTACTGTACTTTCTCAGTTTTGAAAAAAATAAAAATAAAAGCTAAATTTAAAATATAAACAACTTTGTTTTATGCTTAGAATTGGGTTTATAATAAAAAATTCAAACTTAAATTGATTAAAGAATGTCTATTTGGAAATAGTATTTATTATCTAATATTTACATTTTTCGGGCAAACGGCATTCGGGCAAGTGGCATTCGGGCATTTGTCGCTTTCGGGCAAGTGTCCATTCGGGCATTTGTCCAATTCGGGCAAGTGTCCATTCGGGCGTTTGTCGAATTCGGGCAAGTGTCCATTCGGGCATTTGTCGCATTCGGGCAAGTGTCCATTCGGGCGTTTGTCGCATTCGGGCAAGTGTCCATTCAGGCATTTGTCACATTCGGGCAAGTGTCCATTCGGGAATTCGGCCTTCGGGCAAACGGCATTCGGGCAAGTGTCTTTCGGGAAAACGTCCGGCTCCCATATTGTTTATTATGCATTGTATTTCATGGTCAACCACAAAACTCGATCCTTGTCGTTTATGTGATTGTGTAGTAAATGTCTTCATCAGTCATATGTCACTGAGTTGTAAATTTGTAGTAAATGTCTTTATCAGTCATATGTCACTTTTTGGTAAATTTGTAGTAAATGTCTTTATCAGTCTATGTCGCTGTTTGCTTATTGTGTAGTAAATGTCTTCATCAGTCTTATGTCACGTTTTGGTAAGTTTGTGGTGTCTTCATCAGTCGTATGTCGCTTTGTGGTAAATTTGTAGTAAATGTCGTCATCAGTCTTATGTCAATATGTGGTAATTTTGGTAAATGTCTTCAGCGGTATCTTTTCTTCCCCACAATGACCAAACACCAATCAACCAATCACCCTACATCCACCCGGTGAGTGGGGAGTGGAGTCGTTAGTGTACCCCATTTGATTGTTTTCATAAATTTTGCTATCTATCTCGGTCTTCTGCTGCATTTAGTAATTCTGCAACTGGCAGCCTAGATCAATATTTGAAGTCTATCAAATGTCGTATTTGCATTCCTCACCTCTCTCTCTCTCTCTCTCTCTCTCTCCTGGCACCGTGTCTTGGTCTTGCATATTTGTTTTTTGATAGTCCTTCAACTCGTGTGATATGCCCCATCTGTTTCTGTGCTTTGACGATACTTAGCAGATTCTCAAGGACCAATCCCATTGGTGATTCTTACACGGACCTCATCATTAGTCATGTGATCTCTTTAAGACATCCCTGTGTAGTAGTGTGTAGACATCATTTCTAGGGCCTGGCGTCCCTGAATGTCTGCAATGAGGGTCCATGCCTCGTGTCTATACAGGAAGACAGAAATGAGAACTACCTGCATGAGTTGAACTTTTGTGCCAAAAGAAGTTTTTTATCATGCCAAATACTTTTTAACTTACTATGTTGTTATGTTGTTTGGGCAATTCTTGCAAAACTTTTTAGCGCAATTTCCATTCTGGAGAATTGCGTTTATTAACTCGTCATTTCTGGGAATGGATGGATGAATGTATGGATGAATGTGTGTCCGGGCTTTAAGTCGTATCTCCTTCTCAACGAAGCAATATCGATGACTAGTTTCAAAGCAATTATGTTAAGCAAGTTACGAGAATGAGCATAGGCCATAAAAATTCCGGGTTTCTTTCATGTATTTCCCGGAAAAGCCAAAAAACCTCGAAAAAATTCAGTTTTTGGCCCATATCTCGACAACCAGACCACTTAGCGACTTGAAACATGTACCAATCGATTCCTGCCATAATTTAGAACAATATTGCCGAAGATTGTTTTCAAAAATATCCTTTCGTTCGGTCACAAATTTTAAAATTACATAAACACCTACAAACCGATCGTTCTTCTAGCTTGAACGCCCCCCAACATTATACGTCAGAGCTATTTTTAGATAACATAAGGAAATTGCGCATAAATGTCACTAGACTTTTTTAATTAACTTGTTTGCTTCAATCCCACATCAGCTTGAGTTAAGTCCAGAACTGGATTATCACCAATCTATGAAGTTTACCCGTATGTGCACAGTTATTACTATGGACTAATTGCTTCTAATATTTTCTCTGCCTACAACTGGGGTTAGTAAAGTCTGATGTAAACTTTTGTTTAATTTTTTTTCAGCCCCAGTACGGTGTTTGGCATGACCAAAAAACGTTGCTACTTGTGTTGTCTTCTGGTGTGTGTGTTTTTTGCTGGGATTGTGTTCAGGTAGGTGTGTAATGGTGGTGTGTTGTTCAGGTAAGTGTGTAGTGGGGGTGTGTGTTGTTTGCTTGTATTGTGTTCGTGTAGGTGTGTAGTGGTGGTGTGTTGTTCAGGTAAGTGTGTAAAGGTGCTGTGTGTTGTTTTCTGGGATTGTGTTCAGGTAAGTGTGTAATGTCTATGAACAAAAACTAAAAGGATAAAATCAATCGGTTAAACAAGTCTGATGGGAACGGCGTGGTTGGGGTGCGAGCACATGGTTGCTAGCTCCAAAAGTCTCGAGTTTAGATCCTCGGACAGATCACCCACGCCAGCTGAGAATAGCAACCCATCTAGGAGAGACAACTCCAAATTTAAACAACCTCTGCCTTGTAGTTTGTTCTTTGTTGGACAAAGGCTATGGAAGAAAATCTAGAAGGAAAAGCAGGCTGAAGTCACGGGGCATATGGCGTATAAAATGTTAACGTTATTGGAGAATAAAGTATGCACAGAATCTGGACAAATACTTCATGAATAAACATGTCAGTGCACATATCAAATGCTGAGTATTTCCCAGACAGAAGCAAATTATTTCCATTAAAGCATGCAAGTCTAGGCTATCAAAACATGTGTTATCTTCACTCACAAATGAAATAAAAAACACAGCAGTGACATCAGCTGATTGTGTTACAGGATCTCGGATGTGTCCGTCTACAGGTGGAACGGTTTTAAGCTCTGGTACCAAGGATTTGATCAGAATTTTACTGGCAGTACTGACGACCTAACAGACGGTAAGTCTGCTGATGGTAATATCACACACACACACACGCACGCACACACACACACACACACTTTGCTAACCAGGGGACACAAAGGAATGATGATGATGATGACGACACACACATTGATGTATGTGTGTATATATAAATATATATATATATATATATATATATATATATATATATATATATATATATATATATATATATATATATATAAACTGGTCGTCTTCAAAATATATTATTGTTAGGTTAGAGTTACTCTTAATTGCAGCGTACGTTACAGATAGATTAAATGATACTGCAGTGTAAAGTTAATATATTATCGGGGCTGGGTTGCGATTTACCCACTTCTAATTCATGCCTAACAAATTCGAGAACAGCCGCATATATGTTTAGTGTTGTGTTGAACATTGCGCATCTATGCTACATTTTCTACCATTTTCACATAAAGACATTACAATGGAAATTGTATACAACCTCAGCACCCCGGGTAGTGCCGGGCGACTGCTGCTAGTTATTTATAAATATGAAAGTAAATTAGGTAAAAGCGTCTAGTACTGTGTTGAGGAGTGGTGTGTACCAAAGTCGGGGGGGGGGGGGGGGGGTTGTAGGAGGTGAAGTCGGTAGACGCGACTAGACCAAACATTTGCGCACCATTCATAGCAGTATGATAGTAAGACTCAATAGTTCTAACCTTTATTTTTCCTGGGAGTTCAAGCGCGAAATTCGTGTCCGCTGTTTCATTCAAAACCCAGCGCTTAAAGCCTAGGGGTTGGAGGGTGCAGGTTGTATCGAGTCAGCTTAATTAAAAGATTTAAAATTGATTTGATTTCGCCGATTTGAATTTTAAAACCTAAATTTGTGAAAATAATAGGAATCTTATATATCCACTAGCTATGGGTACCCGTTTCACGTAAATTTTAGGCCTATATATTCTTACTGTTATTCTTATTTGGTCAAAACGCTATGTGCTTTACTACACCTTGAATGATATTAGTTACAAAGCAAAATAAATCTCCCCTAAACTTTCTCGAATATTCTTATATAACTTGGAATACAGACATGATTTTTAATTATTTAAACTTTTAAAAATAGAATCTCATAGAAAAAAAGAATTGCGCACCAAGCGAACGCCAAATAAAGATGTGCATAATAGTGCGCAATATTATTAGTACTTTATAAATTTACATGCGTTTTTTGAGAAATCGGAAATAGCGTAAATTAGTACTTCCTGTCAACGGAAATTACTCAAAATTTGACAGAAGGTAGAGATTTAGATCTTTTTCTCACATGTGAAATTTCATTTATCTATCTGAAATAGTACTCAAGTTATAGGCTTTTGAAAATTTCAAAGTAGAAAAAAAGTACCACTTCCGGTTATCGGAAATCGCTCAAAAGTTGATACGGATCTACGATTTTGATAAAATACTTATATATGAAATTTCATTAACCTAGCTTTAACGGTACTCAAGTTATCGTGTTTACACACAGACAGACAGACACACACACACACAGACACACAGACATACGGACAAGATTGCAAAATTAAGTTTTTCCGTATCAGTGAGGTGTAACAAATCTCGATTTTTTTTATTTTTTTTTGCACGATTACAAGACTTTCTCTATACTTCGTATATACGAGAAAGTAAAAAATGACTTAATAGCTAAAAATCCGACACATTTAAAATAACAGGCTACCAATACCTATTAGAAAACTTAAACCAAATTATTTACATTATTAGTCAACCATATTAAATGATTCCGCTAAAAACCCAGCTGGTCAATGCTTATTTTTTAAGTAATTTGTATTAGTTTGTTCGAGATCATTGTGTACATTTCATAGCACACGAGATTTATAGAATCTAGATCTAAATCGAATTCGTATGAAATAGTTGATAGTGTTTAATTCGTTTGAAAATTGAATGATTAATATGTTAGCATCTCCTAATGTTTCAAGTGTAAATGCTACATGTTTTTCTACATCAAAATATTTGAAATTTAAAAGATACAGTACACATTAATCGTTATCGATTTACGTGGGACACCTAATTTCTATTTTTACCCCCCCCCCCCCCTGTTTCTCCCCCCCCTTCCACTTTAACCTAAATGCTTAGTTGTCTTTTTTTTTAGTTGTTTTTTTTTACCGAATTATATATTTTTTACATCGTACAGCATGCCAATCATTTAGAGGCAGTTAAAACTCTAACATAACAATTAGTGTTATACTTCGCTCAATATTTTTTAATATGTCATCGTCTTATGTCGTATGGGCTTGACTTTTTTTCCGTGACTTTTTCATGATTTTTTACTGTGCCATTTTTTCACTCAGCGTTTCGCTTGACCTGTTACACATAGACCCTCAGCGGAGTTGTTCAACCTGTGGCGTGTAGACTTTTCCCCTACCCTATTCACATGTTACTTGCGCGAATGTGTGGCGGAACTTGAAATATGTGGTTTTCTGTTCTCTGTTCAAGCGAGACTTCTCCTTTAACTTTTGGGCTATATATAATCGCGCCTGTATTTAAGGCTGTATTATGGATACTTGATTTTTTATTAGAATTCTGATGGGTTTATGATCTTCAGTTTTATAAAAAAAAATATCTGCAAATTTTGGCTCGTGTTGTGTCTCGATAAACCAGAGGCGTAGCGACCCTACCCGGCGCCCGGGGACGAACTTTTCGATTTGCACCCCCCTCGAGATTTCGATTTGCACCCCCCTCAAGCTTTCGATTTGCACCCCCCCCCCCCTCGAGATTTCGATTTGCACCCCCCCCCTCAAACTTTCGATTTGCACCCCCCCTCGAGATTTTGATTTGCACCCCCACCTCAAACTTTCAATTTGCACCCCCCTCAACCTTTCAATTTATTTTTCCAACCCATTTTGGCGCCCCCTAAGCTCGGCGCCCGGGGGTAATATGTCCCCCCTGCCCCCCCCCCCCCACCTCGCTACGCTACTGCCGATAAACCCTCACGGGTACCCGTCCCCGAGACTCTATGTTACGTCACGCCAACACACCACTCCCAAAGCCAGACCCTGCAACTTAACGCCAACCCCAATCCCCTCAACATTCAACAAACGCAGACACTAACAAGCACTCACTTAAACATTAGATGCACTTCATTTCTGCATAGCGATCAGAAACGATACATATTGGTCAACGGGGACAATTATTTTCAAATAAAACAAATATTAAAAAAAAAACAACTTTAAAGCAATACATTTTAAATGAACTGAAACTTAGGGGAAAAAGAATAATCTTTCTTTAATAAAAGTGTATAAGAAAGAAATGATAGCGAAAATATGTATTAAAATTTTCAACTTAAAATAGCAAATGTTATTGTTGTGATTACCAAGTAGTTGAATGTGCAATGGGGTTATCCATAAATGACGTCACACTCGTAGGGGGGAGGGGGGTCCGTAATTTTGTGACGATGTGTGATGAGGGGGAGGGGGGGGGGGGGGGGGGTCAGATGGTGCGACGTTACACTTTTGCATTTTAAAAAAGCAATGTTAGAAAACGAATTTTAGACGTTATTCCGCGTTTTAGATAACTGTTTTAATAAATTGTAATAGTTCAGACAAGATTTTAGAAAAATATCGATGTTTTAAAAAAAATTCAACTGCAATTTTGAGGGGGGGGGGGGGTTGTAGGTTGAGGTGTGACGTCATTTTGGGGTGGGGGGGGTCTGACTTTTTGTGACGACGTGTGACGGACGGGAGGGGGGAGGTAAAAATCGTCAAAAAAAGAGTGACGTCATTTATGGATGACCCCAATGTTTTGTCATCGTTAGATCAGTGGCCTTCTCTTCTGGGCACGGCGGTCACAGTAAAGGAAATCAAAGAAAAATTCGAAAGGTTTGCCCAACTTTATGTTTCTCTCAAGTCAGTATCCTTTCTCAAATTAGATAGTCTGCTACTCATTAAAACACGGAACACCAGGGTACTTTTTTAATTTTTAGAAGTGAAACGACTATGAAAAAAATGATTTAATATTTAAATTATTAATATTTTATTTTCAAATTATAGCATTTCTGCTTTAATAGTAAGCTGTATGCTAAGTTAGAATAAAATGTACTTGTAACTTAAGAAACAATATCATGAACACTATAATTTATGTTCTATTTGTACGACAGGTGTAAAGCCGTGTCTTTAGCGCTGAGGCCTGCGTGTAAGGACGTGTATGCTAATCCTGTGGGGTACTGGAGGTCAGACTCTGCCAACTACACTGACGTCATCTCTAGGATGAACCTGGCGTCTATGTAAGGATGTAGGGGTGGGGGTGGGGGTGTAAGGACGTGTATGCTAACCCTGTGGGGTACTGGAGGTAAAATTAGCCATGCAAAAGTAAAATTAATACAAGTAATACTTTCGAGTTTTATTAGTATTGACAATTGTCCTTCATTTTAAGACCATGACGAACATGCTGTTTTTATAGCTGCGTATTTATAATAATTATATTAAACTGTTTATGTGTGTATGTACTAACCTATTTTTGGCGAATACTGTTTTGTCACTTTTCAGTTTTTATTGTCTTTAAAGTCTGCTCTTTTCGGACCTATACATTGGAGGAACCGAATTTTATTAAAATATCCAAATCTGGCTTTAAAAATAGTTATCTGGCAACTCTATTAAAACTAAAATGTGAAGCTTTCGGATTCCTTCTCAGATGCTGCGCCTTTAATCACAAGGAGCTGATGATGCCCTCACCACATCCTCTCTACCCCTGGGAAAAAGACTTCCTGTCCCACCCACCTCTACGGGATATCAGAGACATCGCGTCAGCGGACAATTCCGAAGTGGTTTTAGTCAATGACTCCAGCACGTTCAGACTAGGGGACATCATCAACATTCAAGTGGTGCTGTTTAATGGGAGAGGGGAGAGAATTACAATAGGTAATGTCACATTTACAGGATTGTTCAAAGGGGGAGAATTACAATAGGTAACTTAATTTTTACTAAGTTGCTCCATGTGAGAGAATTACAATAGATGAATACCAAAAATACTTTGGTCATGAATTGAAAGGGAACAATTTTGGTATCACAATGATACAAAGTAGGTTTGATTTAATCCAAAATAATGTGCGCTATAAAATATGCTGAAAAAGAAGAACTTATCTTTCAGTACACCACTAAATAGAATATGGATATCATAGATATCTAGTGATACTAGTAGGATACTTGTAGGATACTAGTAGTATTTGAATCAAACTGTATGCCAGGTTTACCTATAGTTACAAGAATTTTATGCCGGGCCTACACTACTGTGTAAAATTCATAAATAGAAGTGAGCTCCATGTATTTAGGATTGGCTTAGTGGCCTACTATTTTATGTCTACTGATTAAACTTTACCATAAAGATCTATAGTATATGTAGAAGTAAACTAGCCTGCTACTCTTTCTTTTTGTACTATTACTACTAGAAATCTACATGCATTTACAATATGTGTTAGGTAAACCAATGCTAACCTTCTTCAAAATATATAAATACGAGCCGACCCGCGGCGTATCACACGCCGCTATTTAGTTGTTTTATTCTCTACTTTTCAGTAATTCATAATTTGTGAATTCGACAGTACCACTGCTATCACTGAAAATATTTGCTTTAAAACACTATCAGTAGCTCGTTAAGGACGATAACCCACCCCCTCCTTTGTCCCAACCCCTACCCCCCCCCCCTTGAAAGCAGCCTCCTCTTAGCTACCTCCCCTAAGTTTAAAATCGTTTCAAACTAAATTATCTGCCCCTAATAGCCGTCACTAAACCCGGCTCTACGATTGTAAACATTTTGCGTGAACCACAGCTCACCAGACTTCCTAGAGAGGAAGAGAGGGGACTGCAAGGCGCGCTTACAGCTTGTTTTCCAACGTCTCCAAGAAGAGAATTATATATATAGAAGATCATTTTTTGAGTACATTTCGATGATTTATTATCAAAGTAATATTTATGTCACCCCACAAAAAAATCTGCCATTTCCAAAAAATCCTTAAAACAAATGTATCGTGTACCCTGACAGTACTCCAAAATATTCTTGTAAACATTGATCTAATACAGAGACAATCTGATATAAATATTTAAAACAAAAAGAAGTCAAACACACTTATCTGACTCTTGGAGATGCGATAACAAAACATCCGGGCTTTAAAAACCTAAAGCGGTGAAACGAAGGAAAACTTAGAACATGTGTGAGATCTGTACATCACAATTCTGAACTACCGTAACAGGAAGAGTTTGAAAACAGCGCCACAACGGAAAAAAAACCTCGATCCAGCCAACTACTTGTGACTCAGGGGAGATGATACTATACATTATTCAATAATTTTTAAAATTCATCTTCAATTAAAACTAATACAGACGCTTGATTAATGTGGTACTTATATGTACAGTCAGTAGATACATGAGTAAATATGAATAGGCCCTAAAAGAAAAAGAATTAATTTTGTTTTTTATAAGTATAAAGACAATTTAACTTGAGAAAATGTTTTAACTTAAAAAGTTTTTTTTTTACGAATAAAGTGTTGGATTTAGGTCTTTATGTGAGCTAAGAGCAGCATTAGGGTCTTTAAGTTAAGAAAAACCACATAAGCTGGCCACGGATGTTTCAACCTAACCTAACCATTCAACCATGACGGGTCTCAACTCCCCAGGTGGGACCAGCGTCAGGGTGTGGCTGGTCACTGCCCAGACACTCAGACAGTAAGACAAACATTAGACACACCTGTATGTGCAGGTGTACAATGACCCAACCTAGACCTCCCCAGGTGGGACCAGCGTCAGGGTGTGGCTGGTCACTGCCCAGACACTCAGACAGTAAGACAAACATTAGACACACCTGTATGTGCAGGTGTGCAATGATACAACCTTGACCTCCCCAGGTGGGACCAGCGTCAGGGTGTGGCTGGTCACTGACTCCCTTAAAGCCGCCATCGCTGCTGACGTCACGGATAATTTAGACGGGACGTATCTGGCGTCTTGTCCGTTACCATGGAATGGGGCAGTGGAGGTCAAGGCCGCTATTTCTTTCCACAGGGAACTGTACAGGACCATAATTCTCTTTCAGGTGAGAGCTATGAATTACGTAGCTGAATATTTGAGATTTGAGATATCTTCCTCTCTAGCGTACGATACATCTTCTTTATAATGTACAGGCCGAAATAGAAATGTAATATATTTAACAACAAATTAAAATTAGCATTTCCATGTCGCTAATCGATAAATATTGCTTTTATATATATATATATATATATATATATATATATATATATATATATATATATATATATATATATATATATATATATATATGCAGAAATTTCTATGTTGTCTAATATATTTAACCCTGCCGTGTCCAAACGTCCAGAGATTATTTGACACTACCCAGTGGCTTATCGGAGTTTTCTCCAACTATACACGGATGGAGGTCACCTTATGCTCAGCCATCCCTAAACTCCCCGGATACAACGTCACTGACATCTGCAACCTTACAGAGGTCAACCAGTTCCCGTGGTATTGTGGGAAGCCACGAGTTTTGTCTGTAAGTCATTCTATTTTATCTCTTTATATGCCAAGCCTACTGAAACAGGTGAACTCTACTCCAACATCACCATCATCATTATCTAATGTTCTTTGATGAAATCTGTGGCAAAAATGTGGATAGATTTGTATTTTGTTTTATAATTGGGAAAATGGTTGAAACGATATAATTTTGCTTGTTATATTAAGTAATCTGGAAAATGTACGAAATTGTGATCATTTTGCTTGTTATCTTTAGTTATCTGATGGGAAAATGTATGAAATTGTGATCATTTTGCTTGTTATCTTTAGTTATATGATGGGAAAATGAATGAAATTTTGATAATTTTGCTTGTTATCTTTAGTGTAATGACTGGAACAGGGTAAGAAAATTTGATACTTACGCTTACTATCCAATGACCGAAGCTGAGGAAAGGCTGCTCAATTTATCAGACAGGTCGGTCAGATATACTGCTAATTTGTGGATTTACTTACTTATGACCCTATTTATTTATTCTTATTGATTTATTGATTTATTATTCACTATATAATTTATATGCATGCATATATATATATATATATATATATATATATATATATATATATATATATATATATATATATATATATATATATATATACCCTAGTAAAGTTAATCCACGAAGAATCTAGCTTTAGACTGTTCAATACATATTAGCTTTTTTTTTTTAATTTTGTGATTTTTTACAGCCATGTTTTTAATTCTATTTGCAGTCAGCGACCATTTTTAATTCCATCCAACATCACTTTTCAAGTCTCATCAAGTAGGTAACATATTAGGTAATTATATACATATATATATATATATATATATATATATATATATATATATATATATATATATATATATATGGTCTATTTATTTACATAAATAAGTAAACAAAGTCTACATAGTCTGTTAGACAAATGGATTTTTGTTACTTGAAAATTAAGTCACAATCTATGCAGCCAGATGAAGCCCCTGCATCACCCCGCCCCCCCCCCCCCCACCCCCTTCCCCCTCCCTCCACACACACAAACACCTAACACATCCTAAGGGAGAGGAAATACTCATACAACCCGAGTTGTCTATCCTATCGCCTAAGGGGCTCAATCCGTTTTTTATTTGGAGTTTTCTCTCTTTGATGTGTTGTTGTAAATATTTTACAATGAACTTGTTTAGATCAACGAAGAAAAAAAAAAGATTTTACAATGAAATTGTTTAGATCAACGAAGAAAAAAAAAGATTTTACAATGAACTTGTTTAGATCAGCGAAGAAAAGACAAAAAGCCTAAGTTACAATAAGACAAACATTATAATAAACCTACTTTCTCACAGAAGACGGAAACGTTATTCAGACGCGACAGATACCGTGTTCCGAAAGAAACTTAACGGAAACGTTCGATGACGTCAACACGTCAGGATTTTTCTATTCTGGAATATGGCGTCCCATGCAGTGCCAACTGCCTGTGGTAGACAAGGAATTCCTGCTGAAATGTTTGAATGACACCCAGGTACAAAAAAGTTTTTACTCTTTTCAAAATGTCAATGTTTAACGGTTTTACAACTTCCTTGTTTATAGATGATATCGTGCACATGAACTTGAGTGTATGAATAACCGTTTATTCTTTAAAGACGTTTCGATTGGTTAACAATTATTTTATTTGGGGGGGGGGGGGGGGGTGTTCGAATACAACAGCTTACGACTGTTAACTCGAAAGTCTTGAGCTCGAGTCTGTAGTACGTCGCTGAGCCCACCCAGCTCTAATGGGTACCTGACCGTGTGATGTCCCTGAGTCCACCCAGCTCTAATGGGTACCTGACCATGTGGCGTCCCTGAGTCCACCAATCTGATAGGCACTTTATTAGCATTATGAAAACAAAGGCGGCTGTGCATGGTCTGACCACACTATCCCATTGTGTGCTGAGCTATTGAAACATGAACTCTACTGCATGTTTCTTGGGCATGCACGAGCAGGAAACGATGCTGATGATAATGAGGAATACTGAATACAGTCAGTGTATGGTACTGGTTATCTACCCTATTACAGGGACATAACTCTTCAAGCTAACCGGGCACAGGTTTTCGTGTAGATATTTTTCTCCGGGGTGGGGAGAATTTGCAATTTCCGGTGTAGCCGAACTGGTTAAAGTATATTTTAATATTTGCAGAAGAATCTACTTCGTGTATTAATAAAATGTATCTTTTAGGAGATTCATCTTTAATCTTGACAGAATTAAACAAACTGCGTTTAAAAGTGTATATCCTAGAGAATTAACTTCTCTTATCTTCTCTCTGTCTAAAGGTGTATATTTTAGGGGATTAAGGTCTAATCTTAAGGCAGATTTTAACGGACGACATAAACGTTGTGTTTAAAGGTGTATATTTTAGGGGATTCGAACTCCAGGGCTCAGATGCACTGGTTCAGACTGCTGACCGGCTGCGAGGACAAGATACAGATGACCAAGGTAAGGACTGTTTTAATTAACGTATTGGTCATATATATATATATATATATATATATATATATATATATATATATATATATATATGCCTACGTAACGGGTCTACGATAAATTCCCGAAAATCACTTGCCCGAATGCCGTTTGCCCGAAAGCCGATTACCCGAATGGACGCTTGCCCTAATGCAACAATTGCGCATTTGTCCATTCGGGAAATCGGCCTTCGGGCAAACGGCATTCGGGCAGGTGTCTATCGAGAAAAAGTCCGGCTCCCTTACATAACGTGTATGTATAAACAATATATTTCAATGACAAATAATATAATTAAATAAATGTGCTCTTTATCCAACAGGTGAAGTGGCACGCCCCCCTACTATGTGTCAATGAAAGTTTAGGTCTATACATCAAATACTTCCCACATAAACATCCGTTCTATGGAGCTCCGGTAAACCATCTTTTATAAATTTGAATATAAATAATTGTATATTTGGAATGATCGGTGTCTCTTATATTCTGGAATTTGAATATTTTATACACCATTTCAAATATATGTTCGTATCTATTTACTTTTTATATCTAGAATATGAAAGATACTACAGCGTGAATACTTTTTGTATATTTCTATACTTATATATGTTAACAAACGATTAATTATTATCTATTTAATTTTCTGACAGCGTGAATATATTAGCAATACAGACGTTCATTCATCCCTGCAACTTATGGACAACATTCCAAAGGAAGGAAAATACGTCGTACACATACACGAATACCTCCACATTGTATCGTTTCATATGTCTGTGGTAGAGAACCATCTCCTTCTTGTACGGGACGCCATAAAACGACTAGTAGAACGTAACCCTACTGCGTACGTAATTTACCAGACGGTGCATGCGGCTTTTGATAACGGATGCCCTGTCAAGCAGAGGATGAATGCCTTCATGTTGGAGCTACAGAGGCGGGTATTGAGGGGTGTCAGTGACAGGGTCATGCTGGCTGTGACATGGCCGATGACAGTGGCGTCTGCGAACAAGTTATGTCATCCGACCGTCAGTGATCAGTTTCTGAAGTTTTATATGGGCCATATATGTGGGAGATTTTAATCTGACATTTTATATGGGCCATATATGTGGGAGATTTTAATCTGACATATGGGCCATATATGTGGGAGATTTTAATCTGACATATGGGCCATATATGTGGGAGATTTTAATCTGACATATGGGCCATATATGTGGGAGATTTTAATCTTAGTCACTGATTCTGACATATGGGCCATATATGTGGGAGATTTTAATCTTAGTCACTGATTCTGACATTTTATATGGGCCATATATGTGGGAGATTTTAATCTTAGTCACTTATTCTGACATTTTATATGGGCCATATATGTGGGAGATTTTAATCTGACATATGGGCCATATATGTGGGAGATTTTAATCTTAGTCACTGATTCTGACATATGGGCCATATATGTGGGAGATTTTAATCTTAGTCACTGATTCTGACATATGGGTCATATATGTGGGAGATTTTAATCTTAGTCACTGATTCTGACATTTTATATGGGCCATATATGTGGGAGATTTTAATCTTAGTCACTGATTCTGACATATGGGCCATATATGTGGGAGGTTTTAATCTGACGTTTTATATGGGCCATATATGTGGGAGATTTTAATCTGACGTTTTATATGGGCCATATATGTGGGAGATTTTAATCTGACGTTTTATATGGGTCATATATGTGGGAGATTTTAATCTGACGTTTTATATGGGCCATATATGTGGGAGATTTTAATCTGACGTTTTATATGGGCCATATATGTGGGAGATTTTAATCTGACATATGGGCCATATATGTGAGAGATTTTAATCTGACGTTTTATATGGGCCATATATGTGGGAGATTTTAATCTGAACTTTTATATTGGCCATATATGTGGGAGATTTTAATCTGACGTTTTATATGGGCCATATATGTGGGAGATTTTAATCTGAAATTTTATATTGGCCATATATGTGGGAGATTTTAATCTGACATATGGGCCATATATGTGAGAGATTTTAATCTGACGTTTTATATGGGCCATATATGTGGGAGATTTTAATCTGAACTTTTATATTGGCCATATATGTGGGAGATTTTAATCTGACGTTTTATATGGGCCATATATGTGGGAGATTTTAATCTGAAATTTTATATTGGCCATATATGTGGGAGATTTTAATCTGACGTTTTATATGGGCCATATGTGTGGGAGATTTTAATCTGACATATGGGCGATATATGTAGGAGATTTTAATCTGACGTTTTATATGGGCCATATATGTGGGAGATTTTAATCTGAAGTTTTATATTGGCCATATATGTGGGAGATTTTAATCTGACGTTTTATATGGGCCATATGTGTGGGAGATTTTAATCTGACATATGGGCCATATATGTGGGAGATTTTAATCTGACGTTTTATATGGGCCATATATGTGGGAGATTTTAATCTGAAGTTTTATATGGGCCATATATGTGGGAGATTTTAATCTGACATATGGGCCATATATGTGGGAGATTTTAATCTGACGTATGGGCCATATATGTGGGAGATTTTAATCTGACGTTTTATATGGGCCATATATGTGGGAGATTTTAATCTGACGTTTTATATGGGCCATATATGTGGGAGATTTTAATCTGACGTTTTATATGGGCCATATATGTGGGAGGTTTTAATCTGACGTTTTATATGGGCCATATATGTGGGAGGTTTTAATCTGACGTTTTATATGGGCCATATATGTGGGAGATTTTAATCTGACGTTTTATATGGGCCATATATGTGGGAGGTTTTAATCTGACGTTTTATATGGGCCATATATGTGGGAGATTTTAATCTGACGTTTTATATGGGCCATATATGTGGGAGATTTTAAACTTCTTCTGTTTAGTACACTTTTAGATTTGATTTTTAAATGTGACTAGTATAATATTGCTCCTGAAAAGTTGATAAAATAGTTATTCATTCTCTTTTTAAATTCTAGAATAAAATCTCTCTAAGTTTTAGCAAAAAAAATGTGATGTAAATGTAACATGTTTGTTGTATGTTATTGAATATATAAATTATGTTCTTGAAATATTGTATGATAATGTTGTTTTCGCCATAAATTGTTTTCTGTAGAAAAATGACTGAGTCTTTTTAAACTTTATTTCGCGAACTTTTACTGAATCAGTTAAACTAGTGTTTGTAAGTCGATATACTTGCTGACTTGCGTCTCTTAGCTTGAGTTTAGTGAGTGATGTTAAAAGATGGATATTTGTGAGCAGTTAGTTAAACACGCTAGTTCTAAGGACTTTACTTTTGTCCTTTAATTATTTTAACATTGCTCATCAGTGGCAAATCTTATATTTTAATTAATACTTGAACTTGTGCCTAATTATTTTGCATCTGCATGTCCAAACGGTCAACGATCACATTTCGAAGTATTTTTATTTAATAGAATTAAACAGTCCTGAAAACTAAAAAAAATAGCAGTTGGTTGATTATCCACTCGTTTATATAGTACTGTAGCGGAAGTTTGATAGTCCTGATTACCGTTAAAGATTGGAAAAACCATATATTTTTGTAGCAAATTGTTGGTTATGCCTCTGACAATAATTAGTCATTAAAGTATAAAATCACTCTAAAACACAAGAAAACTCAAATCCTTAGTCTCTCTTCACAGCTTGGCATATTATATTGTATTCATATATCTACGTTTTCATTGAGAAAGAGCAACACTTTTTAAAGAATAATTCCGCACAAAAACTGAACTACAAAAATATATGATCTCAAAATATAGTTCTAAAACAAGTTTACATTCGGAGATATAATTAAGTCATTTTCTGGTTGTTAGTTTACTGTGAAATAATAACAAAGTAAAATCACATAAATTCACATTTTTTTCTAATTATGTTTAACATAACAGTCTAGAGTCAAATGTCATTGCTATTGTATTTTCCCCTAACGCATACAATCTAGAAAAAGTGTTTTGCTTTATTTACTAAAAGACAAAAAACATCGTAAAATTATGCTTCGGTAAATTTTATTTTATTTCAAGTGACTAATTAATAAACTAAAACACAGATTTTAATTAAAATAATATAATAAAGCCTTTAGTTGCAAAATAAATATATATCACTAAAATTTTAAAAGATGTGCGCACAAAAAAAAAACAGAATTTACTACAAGCTAAACTCTAAAACTGCTAATCGTAATCATCATAATCTTTTCACGTTCGTGCCAAAGACGAGTAAGGCAGATAAAGTTCATCTGACTCAGAGACCTCGGCATATAAAGGGATAGTGTGATCAGCACTATACACAGCCGCCTTTACTTTCTCTATCGCTTGGCCACGCCTTCCCGCAAATCTTGTTAACAGAATAAAAATTATCCGGAGATTGATATTTACTAAACTCATAATTGAAACCTTCGTACCATATTTTTAACACAAAACCAGGATTTCCCTTCAAAAGTGTCACAATTGATACCAACACAATAACAATCGTATTCATCTTTGAAAAAAAAATGAAAAGAAAATTACGTATTAAAATGCAATTGATAAACTACAATACAAAAAAAAAATTGTAAAATGTGCCGATTTTTCTTGGTACCGTTGCTTTGGAACCAATCTATATATATAATTCTCTTCTTCGAGCCGTTAGAAAACAAGCTGCAAACGCTCTCCCTACCTCCCCACCCCTACATGGTTTTAGTGAGCTGTGTTCACTCTAAATGTTTACAAGCAGAGCCAACGATTTTAAACGTAGGGGGGGGGAGGGGGGGGGGGGGGGAAGGAAAGGGGGGGGGGGGGTTATGGTCCTTAACGAGCTACTTATAGTGTTTTAAAGAAATATTTTCAGTGTCAGCGTTGGTACTGTCGAATTCACAAATTATGAATTATTGAAAATTAGAAACAACTAAATAGCGGCGTATGTTATGCCGCGGGCCGGCTCGTTTATTATAATCTGCCATTTAAGTTAGGCTCTACATTGTGCTTAGATAAAAATGTAGTGTTGAGTATTAGTAACCAATTAAATGTTATTTAATAATGACTAGAAGAGAAAGGAAAATGTCAATGTAAATATGTTTTATAAACGTTTTGTTGACATTATACGCTTTGCTTCAATAATCGCAAGCTGTGTATCTTGTCATCACAATATTCGACACGACAATCTCAACGTTAATATTAGAATGAAATAGTGCAGTGACAATAAATCTATTAGCTGTACCAATTTGAGCAAATATTTTTTTATAAAATATCACAGTCCAAAAATCATGTTCTTTGTTTAATAAAGACGGCTAATTTATAAAAGCGCATAGTTAAAAAACTATGATAAATAAAAAATTGCAATAAAGTTTAACAATCCTAAAAACATACTTGAAATGCAATACCACGACATTAAATCTACGACTTAGGTGAAGATTTAAACTGCTGTAACAATATAACGAATGTATCACACTGTGTCTACGGGAGTAACACTGATCTCATGGCTCCATCAGTAGCTGAAGAATTCCGACAAAAAATCATTTTTTTTCATGTCGTTTGCAGCAGAAACAAACCCAAGTGGGATGACTCAGTGTCCAGCTCCACGATTCCTTGACCGGACATTGTCACAAACAGTTTTTCTCCTTGCTCCAAACCAAAGACTCCGCCTGATAAAGGAAGGAAGGGACAAACGGTATATTAGGTATTTTAACCAAGAAATTGCTGAATAGCAGATATTTAGCTATTTTAAGATACCTTTCATTAAACTATAAAAATACATCTACGTGCATATAAATTAAGTTAACTGTAGGGATCATAACATATATTATAACAATTACTAAATTATCTCCATTATTTTTTTTTATAAATGTAACCTAAAACTTGTTATAGAACTACGCACTACCTGTGGTAACGTGTGTGTGTGTTAGGTGTCGTATACCCACACTTTACCTGTCAACTACAGTTCTGCTAAGTGTCACACACCTACACTCTACGTTCAATTAAACGTCTATTAAGTGTCACACCTACACACTACCTTCAATTAAACTTCTACTAAGTGTCACACCTACACACTACCTTCAATTAAACTTCTACTAAGTGTCACACCTACACACTACCTTCAATTAAACTTCTACTAAGTGTCACACCTACACACTACCTTCAATTAAACTTCTACTAAGTGTCACACCTACACACTACCTTCAATTAAACTTCTACTAAGTGTCACACCTACACACTACCTTCAATTAAACTTCTACTAAGTGTCACACCTACACACTACCTTCAATTAAACTTCTACTAAGTGTCACACCTACACACTACCTTCAATTAAACGTCTATTAAGTGTCACACCTACACACTACCTTCAATTAAACTTCTACTAAGTGTCACACCTACACACTACCTTCAATTAAACTTCTACTAAGTGTCACACCTACACACTACCTTCAATTAAACTTCTACTAAGTGTCACACCTACACACTACCTTCAATTAAACTTCTACTAAGTGTCACACCTACACACTACCTTCAATTAAACGTCTACTAAGTGTCACACCTACACACTACCTTCAATTAAACTTCTACTAAGTGTCACACCTACACACTACCTGTGTATGAAGATTCCTGCGAACCAGTACAGTTGGGGCAGACAGTGTGAACGGTTCTCAACAAAACTCCTGATCTCATTGGCGATCTCGGATTTTCCTTCTGCAAGTAATGGAACCAAGTCTGAAGATAGAAAAACGAAGGTGAAATAGCCCACTGAAAACTAAGTATTCGGAAACACTTTAACAAAGCTGACTGCTGAACGAGGACATAATGCATGTTCAAATACCGAAATAGTTTATTAACAATCGCACAATGATAAGCATATATTAAACAAAAGAATTAAATGAAAATTTACGGCTTTAGTACTCACTTATTTACACACACACACAAATATATATATATATATATATATATATATATATATATATATATATATATATATATATATATATATATATATATATATATATATACAACCTATATATATATATATATATATATATATATATATATATATATATATATATATATATATATATATATATATATATATATATATATATACCTATAGTCAGTTTGATTAAAGTTATCTGATTTATGTTTTAATTATAAATTATATAATTTTATTCTAAGTTTATGTGGGCAGTCTTTTAAAAACAATACCCTCTTATTAACAACTACTGTCTTGTCTATCAAATGATGCACACTGCTGTGTGGTCGAGAGTAGAGCGCTCGGCAGCTAACATAAAGTTTTTTAGTCCGACTCGAGTCTGAAATACGTCCTGGAGCCTAAGCAGCTCTGAAGGGTAGCCAGCTCAGTAATGGCAGATGGGCAAAATGCTGACTACATCTCTCTTAATATGCCGTGGTCAAGAAACAGGTGAATTTGTACTTCATCTAAGTCCGTACGCACCCGGGAACTTTATCTTTCTTGACCACGAGACCAACTGTTAATTAACAATGTACATTTTGTTTTACGATCCATTCAACAATTCACTAACCTGGTATGTAAAATCAGCCGAGTAGCGGGTAGAGTTCGGCTTAAACTTGACACCACTGTACACTAAGTACAAACCTTGTTAGGAAAAAGAGTAAAATATATTAACTGTTAAATGAGCTATATATCGAAAAGGATTCCCACGCAGGAACCCTTTGAAAACTCTTGTAGCTGTACATATGCCCCAGGGGGTCCGAAAAAAACGGTGCTACCCTCGGGGAAAATTCGGAACTCTGTTTTAACTGACCAGAGTCTATATTTCCCTGTATAACCATAATACTGTTTTTTTTTTTGTTTTTTTTTTTTTGTTTGTAAAAAAAATTAAATACAAATATCTAGACGTATAAACCCAGTAATAAATCCAGAGATCGCGGGAGTCAGTAAAAAATAAGCGTTAACTTCGGGAAATATTCGGAAGGGATTTAGAAGCAACCAGTCCGAATTCCCTATATAAACATTGTTGATTTGGTGAAAAACTGGGTATTTGCAAAACAGATTTTAGGATACTTTGGCTCTGTACATCTGGCTCATCTTTTCAATCGACTTGGGTAAATGAAGGACCATGTGGAAAAACTACCAGTCAGCTTATACCCACATGGCGAGGGCTGAAAGTGACCACGAGTGAAATTATCCTTATAGGAGCTATATATCGAAAAAAAAACTGTTGCCGAACGACCCGTCTTTGCCATATTTTCCGTACCTCTGCTGATTTAGGCTATTCAGTAACGGACATATTTTCCGTACCTCTGCTGATTTAGGCAATTCAGTAACGGACATGGAATTCCTTGATGTCCTCTAGCCGTATACTTTTGTGCCTCCCTCGGCCTATACTCATTCCTTCTTATCAATGTTCTAATTCGATTCTCTACGACTGGAACAGAGCGATTTTTTGGGACTCCAAGAAAAGATTTGAGAGACCGATTCTAGCGAATGAGATTATATGTGTGATTTTTCATTGGTCTGACTATACTCATATTATATTATTACACTTAACTGTGTGCGGCAGACTTAATTAGGCGTTTAATATTTATTTTTTAACTTTATTTAAACTAAATTGGAAAACTGGGATTTTTTTTATATTATACATGTATTAGTTATGGCAGGTATTTCTCATTGTTATGATATACTAAATGTAAACTAGCGAAGAATCTAATAATCAACACACGAGTAGACCAAATAATATATTTAATATATGTATGCAACATTGTCAATAGGCTTAAAAGTCTATAGATATATACTGAATTTTAAAAAAAAAACTATTTTTAAGTGATAAAATTATAGTTACATTTTTGAAAATTAAAGCCGTTAGGAAATCATCGATTCCACATTTTCATATTTTGTATTCAATATAAGCCATTAAAAAGTCGTTAAGAATTATTTTAATTTAATTTTAATCATCTTTAAAAACTGCACTCAACCCCTTTTTAAGGTCAACCGGAGTGGTCAAGGAAAATAAAACAATGAAAATCACAACAATTGTTTTCCGTGATAAAATACACAATAGCGGCATTAGCCTAGCAGTTTATTTATATTAAATAACATAACATACATTTTCATATCGCCACAGCAACCTGAATCTACTAATCGAAATTCAAAATAAAAGTGTTAGCTAAATTACAATTATATTGCTAGTAATTATTTGTTTGAATTTTTCTAGCCTTACGAAAATCGGAAGTAACTTAGTATTTATTTCTTAAATATTATAAAATATTCCATTTTGGTTGAAAAAAAATGCTTTCTGGCAACAACCATTTGGAACCAGCTTTTTAAGACTGCTCAGCTGAAACATGCATCTCTAAATAAGAGCAAGCCTTTGCAACCATGCAAAAAAATAACGATCGAAGAAAATCTCCTCCAAAACCAAATGCAGACTTCCTTAGCGTCCTACTGTATGGCGTGAATGCTGGAAAGTAACAATCATCCCTAGCAGATTATGTGACTCTTTCGAACTAATTGGCAGCGAAAGATAAAAGGCATTCACTTGCCTAGCACCATCTGCAATGATAGACTACCAGGGGAAATGAAAATTAAATCAGTTTTCGAAATGAAAGGAAATAAAAAGATGTTACCGTATGTGGCACATCTCAAGGATGGGTCTAGATGATATCACGGGAATGTGACTGGACGCCGAAGGAAAGAAGAAAACAAGGAAGGCTAAGGAAACGTGGAGGCGCACTTCACAAACAAGTTGCAATAGCAGGAAAATCTTGGGGTCTGCAAAAGCAAATTACCAGAGACCGGCAAAAGTGTAAAGAGCTTTCTATGGTGGCGTAATGTGTCTTGGGACCAAAGGGGGGGGGGGCATGATTCTCGATGAGATTTGATCCATGGCAATTACATTCTGTTACATGCCATAGCACTCTTGTTGTGTTTGTAGAACGCTTGTATCACATCACTCACCTGACTATTTCACATCACTCAACTGACTATATCACATCACTCACCTAACTATATCACATCACTCACCTAAATATATCACATCACTCAACTGACTATATCACAGCACTCACCTGACTATATCACATCACTCACCTAAATATATCACATCACTCAACTGACTATATCACAGCACTCACCTAACTATTTCACATCACTCACCTGACTATATCACATCACTCACCTGACTATATCACATCACTCAACTGAAGTTTGAATCACGTCACTCAACTGACCATATCATATCACTCACCTGACTATATCACATTACTCACCTGACTACATCACATCACTCACCTGACTATATCACATCACTCACCTGACTATATCATATCACTCACCAGACTATATCACATCACTCACCTGACTATATCACATCACTCACCTGACTATATCACATCACTCAACGGACGTATGTATCACATCACTCACCTGACTATATCACATCACTCACCTGACTATATCACATCACTCAACGGACGTATGTATCACATCACTCACCTGACTATATCACAACACTCACCTCACTATATCACATCACTCACGTGACGTTTGAATTACATCTCTCACCTGACTATATCACATCACTCACCTGACTATATCACATCACTCACCTGACTATATCATATCACTCACCTGACTATATCACATCACTCACCTGACGTTTGAATCAAATCACTCACCTGACTATATCACATCACTCACCTGACTATATCACATCACTCACCTGACTATATAACATCACTCAACAGACGTATGTATCACATTACTCACCTGCCTATATCATATCACTCACCTGACTATATTACAACATTCACCTCACTATATCACATCACTCACCTGACTATATCACATCACTCACCTGACTATATCACATCACTCACCTGACTATATCACATCACTCACCTGACTATATCACATCACTCACCAGACGTATGTATCACATCACTCACCTGACTATATCATATCACTCACCTGACTATATCACATCACTCACCTGACAATATCACATCACTCACCTGACTATATCACATCACTCACCAGACGTATGTATCACATCACTCACCTGACTATATCATATCACTCACCTGACTATATCACATCACTCACCTGACTATATCACATCACTCACCTGACTATATCACATCACTCACCTGACAATATCACATCACTCACCTGACTATATCACATCACTCACCTGACTGTATCACATCACTCACGTGACTATATCACATCACTCACCTGACTATATCACATTACTCACCTGACTATATCACATCACTCACCTGACTTTATCACATCACTCACCTGACTATATCACATCACTTACCTGACGTTTGAATAACATCACTCACCTGACTATATCACATCACTCACCTGACTATATCACATCACTCACCTGACTTTATCACATCACTCAACTGACGTATGTATCACATCACTAACCGGAAGTTTGAATTACATCACTCACCTGACTATATCATATCACTCACCTGACTATATCACATCACTCAACTGACTATATCACATCACTCACCTGACTATATCACATCACTCACCTGACTATATCATATCACTCACCTGACTATATCACATCACTCAACTGACTATATCACATCACTCACCTGACTATATCACATCACTCACCTGACTATATCACATCACTCACCTGATTATATCACATCACTCAACTGACTATATCACATCACTCACCTGACTATATCACATCACTCACCTGACGTTTGAATCAAATCACTCACCTGACTATATAACATCACTCAACGGACGTATGTATCACATCACTCACCTGACTATATCACAACACTCACCTGACTATATCACATCACTCACCTGACTATATCATATCACTCACCTGACTATATCACAACACTCACCTGACTATATCATATCACTCAACTTACTATATCATATCACTCACCTGACTATATCACAACACTCACCTCACTATATCACATCACTCACCTGACTATATCACATCACTCACCTGACTATATCACATCACTCACCTGACTATATCACATCACTCACCTGACTTTATCACATCACTCACCTGACTATATCACATCACTCACCTGACTATATCACATCACTCACCTGACTATATCACATCACTCACCTGACTATATCACATCACTCACCTGACTATATCACATCACTCAACTGACTATATCATATCACTCAACTGACTATATCACATCACTCACCTGATTATATCACATCACTCACCTGACTATATCACATCACTCACCTGACTATATCACATCACTCAACTGACTATATCACATCACTCACCTGACTATATCACATCACTCACCTGATTATATCACATCACTCACCTGACTATATCACATCACTCACCTGACTATATCACATCACTCACCTGACTATATCACATCACTCACCTGACTATATCACATCACTCACCTGACTATATCACATCACTCAACTGACTATATCATATCACTCAACTGACTATATCACATCACTCACCTGATTATATCACATCACTCACCTGACTATATCACATCACTCACCTGACTATATCACATCACTCACCTGACTATATCACATCACTCACCTGACTATATCACATCACTCAACTGACTATATCACATCACTCACCTGACTATATCACATCACTCACCTGACTATATCACATCACTCACATGAATATATCATATCACTCACCTGACTATATCACATCACTCACCTGACAATATCACATCACTCACCTGACTATATCACATCACTCACCTGACTGTATCACATCACTCACGTGACTATATCACATCACTCACCTGACTATATCACATCACTCACCTGACTATATCACATCACTCACCTGACTATATCACATCACTCACCTGACTATATCACATCACTCACCTGACTATATCACATCACTCACCTGACTTTATCACATCACTCAACTGACGTATGTATCACATCACTAACCGGAAGTTTGAATTACATCACTCACCTGACTATATCATATCACTCACCTGACTATATCACATCACTCACCTGACTATATCACATCACTCACCTGACTATATCATATCACTCACCTGACTATATCACATCACTCAACTGACTATATCACATCACTCAAGTGACTATATCACATCACTCACCTGACTATATCACATCACTCACCTGACTATATCACATCACTCACCTGACTATATCACATCACTCACCTGACTATATCACATCACTCACCTGACGTTTGAATCAAATCACTCACCTGACTATATAACATCACTCAACGGACGTATGTATCACATCACTCACCTGACTATATCACATCACTCAACTGACTATATCACATCACTCACCTGACTATATCACATCACTCACCTGACTATATCACATCACTCACCTGACTATATCACATCACTCACCTGACTATATCACATCACTCACCTGACTATATCACATCACTCACCTGACTATATCACATCACTCACCTGACTATATCACATCACTCACCTGACTATATCATATCACTCACCTGACTATATCACATCACTCAACTGACTATATCACGTCACTCACCTGACGTTTGTATGACGAAACCATCCGTTAGCACCTCGACTCCCGATGCATGTTCTTCTCCTGATGTCGTCAAATTAAACGTGAGTAAAACGCGATGAGTGCTGGAGAAAACAGGATCTGTGGATGCACTATCTTTCTCTCTTACACACGGCATGGTCAAATAAATCAATATCTACTTCTGATTTTTTTCATATTCATGGAAATTGATCTCACTAACCTCAGTGACCTTAACTTACTATAAATAAAATGGGTGAATTTTGTTTAAACATGTTGTTTGGCAGAGTGATTTACTTTTTCGGTGGAAAAAAAACATATATATATATATGTATATATATATATATATATATATATATATATATATATATATATATATATATATATATATATATATATATATATATATATATATATATATAACTCGCTCGAAGCTTAAAGTGATGATGTGACTATTAGACCTACAAACTCATGCTATGAATTTCCGTTTGTATTTAGTGCAAGGGACGCTGACTGATTTTCTCAGAAAATTGTATCATTTGCAAAATTCGCTAGAGCTATTAATAGCACAGCTTGCGAAAGCAATCTCATTTCTTGGAAATATTAACAACAATCATCAAAAATACTTTTTTTTTCTTTGTTTACTTACTCTTATACAGAGTAAAGAGGAAGTATTTAATCGTGCACAAAAATCAACGATCTACAACTACTCTCTGTGTCGGAAAAATATAGTTGTTCATTTTTGTCTGTCTCGTTGTGTCAAACTGGTGTGGATGTTAGCGATATGGTCTGTTGCGAATGCCTAGAGAGCGAGGGAGGGGGCAGTAAGAGGGTTAGATAGTCGTAAGTCGACGTGCGTGATGGTGTCCCGCATGGTTGAGCGACGTAGAGAATTACATATAGAGAGAGATTTTTAAAGTAAAATTATGGAATCAGTAATTTGGATAAGAGGGTTCTTCCCTTCCTGTCCTAGTGCGTCTTCCCTCCCCCCCCCCCCCCCCCAAACATCCGTTATGTGATGTATCTAAGTAAATAAAGTATAGTGCTTAAATACCTTGTAAGTTTTCGGATCCCGGAAGTCTTGTATATAATCGTAGGAGCTTGTGCGCAGAAACAGGACAAGAATGTGTCATTGAACATTTGTCAGATTTACCTGAAATTTTCGTGATGTGTTTCACCATGATGGCCTAAAATGCTTAACCGAAAGTCTCGAGTTCAAATCCGGGTTCAAGTCAATAGAATGTTCCTAGGGCTCACCAGCTCTGATCAATACCTAATTCACGTTAGGGAAACAAAGGCGGCTGGGCATAGTGCTGACCACACTATCCTTTCTATGCCGAAGTCTTTGAACCACTTTAACTTTACTTCATCTGCCTTATGGGGAAAAGATCCGGATTTCAACAGATGCACGGGTTTTATATATATATATATATATATATATATATATATATATATATATATATATATATATATATATATATATTGTAAATGGTGACCATTCCACATACACACATGTGAAATGGTCACCATTAGGTTCCAATAACGTATATATAACTAGCCGTCCCGGCCAGGCCCTGCTCTGGCTTCTGTGAAAAACCTTTCTGTTAAAGACCATTACCTGTGTGTTTAGTAATCATCATAAACCCGTCATTGCACACCCAAACCAAAACAACAAAACGCAAACATAACGCTAACACAATTACAAATACAAACGAAAACAAAAACCTAACAACTAACCCAACCACAACCACAAACACCAATACGAACACAAAGAAAAAAACAAACGAAAAAGCAAACGAAAACAAACCAAATCCAAATGCAAAACCAACCACAAACCCAAAGAAAAAAACACAAACGAAAAAACAAACGAAAACAAACCAAATACAAACGCAAAACCAAACACAAACGCAAAGAAGATAAAACACAAACGAAAACGAAAAAAGAAAGAACAAAAACGAACCAAATCAAAACGCAACCACTAACGCAAACCCAACCTAAACACAAAGAAAACACTAACGCGAACATAAACGCACAGTGCTCAGAGTCTAGCCCGGGGCGGAATCGCCTGTTTCAGCTTAATAAACGACTATAGTACCCCAACTTATTCATAGTCTTTTGCACTCACTTTAATGAACGTAGGCGCGAAACCGAACACGGGAGGCCCGGGACCCAAAATAGCACCCTGTCTGGGCGCCAGTGGACGCACCATGACGTCACCGCCTGATTGAACTTAGTAAACGACTATAGTACATAACTCATTCATAGTCTTTTGAACTCACGCGAACGTATATACCATAGCGTACACCGGAAGGCCCGCGGCGCCAAATAGCACCCTGTCGGGGTGCCGGAGGACGCCCGGATTTGATTCACTTAAAGACTATAGTAACCTTTCTTATCCATAGTCTATCGCACTGTTAAAAACAAAACTATGCAGCATAGCGCTCACATGATAGCCCAGGGTGCCAAATCGAACCATGCAAGGGCGCCGGCGGACGCGCCTGTTTCAATTTAGTGAACAAAAATGATAATACTCCAAGCTTATCCGTAAATGGAAAGAAATAAACATATAGGATTTGTAGGACCTGGCTTATTAAATGTTATTGATTTAAAAAAAAATAATTATTGAACAGTATGTTCAGTGTATAGAATAAATAAAAGGCAGTGTTAAAAATACCTAACGATATTGCACTTAATCAATCCCCGCTAATTATGTAAATTTTTTTTTATTTCTTAACACCAAAAACAAAGTAATAAAATGTAAATTCTTTCTTCATAAGAATTTTTTTTATTAAAGGGAAGTAACTGTGCAGTCAATACATTTCCGACACAATTTTAGAAATTTTATAAACGTCGATACACTTTTTAAAAATTTTATGTCGTGTTCATAATTGAAAATTATTCTTCTAAGTAAATAGAATGAGAATTGTTTTTAAAGACTTTCAATGGTAATTTTTTGACTCGTAAATTTAGACTATGAGCACGATAAAAAATCTAACACTTAAATCCATAGAAGTGTCAACGACAAACTTTTTTGCCACACGTTACAGAACTGAGCTTTATATATTAGATTTGCCCAGTCTATTGTTTAATGTGTTTTAACTTAACTTAATCTTTAAATGCCAGACTTCATTAAAACTGTTTTCTACACTTTATTTTGTAAACAATCTGTGTCTAATAGAGGGTACTCTACAACAAAGACTGATCAAAACAATTGCATCAATCTTCTCTTATATATAGTTTGTTTTCTAACATAAATATTACAAAACTGTCAAAGCATTTTTTTCTTTTGAAAGAACCAAGTAACAGGGATATTACTAAACAGGTTTATTTTAATTATTGAATGCAATTTACCGCATGTTTTTGTATACCACCCTAGAATACATAAGTGTGATTTTTAGATAAAGAAATTAAGAAACGAATATATACTATACTTACCCCTATAACTTTTTATCTAAGATTAACAAAATATTCACACAATTTATTTGAGTAAAATGTCATTTTATGAAGTTTTACAAATATGTAAATTTCTTCATTTTAAAACTACATGTAAAACAAAAAGTGAGAAATATATTAAATTTTTCTCTCCTAGAAAAAAGCTGGTTTGTCTATCTATGCCATTGTATGTATTTTTTATATGTTTAAAAAAAGTATTTTAAATTTAAATAAAGTAAAGTATTAAAATAAATCTTGAGAACTCACCTCCTTTAAATAATGACAAGCCGTTCCGGTCAGGCATTGCACTGGCGCTTGTGAAAAACGCACCTGTAAAGGTATGTGACTTGTGTGTTTATTTAATCAACATATACCCGATGCTGCCCGGGTTTTGGAAATATATTACATTTCCAATTGATGTCTATATGCAAATATAGACATTGGAGAAAATATATATAATAATAAACCTAACTCTAAATCTAATCATAAACGAACATAATCTCTTAACCTAACCACAATTGCAGCCACAAACATAAACACAAAACAATCATAAACACAACCAAAAATAAATATATACATATAACCAACCTTCGCCTCAACCTCATTGAAAAACTAAAACATGGACATGCACATTAACATGAATAAGAACGGTTGCATAAATTTTAAATTAATAAATATTTATTTTAAACGACGTTGGTTTAAAATCATACTTTGCAAGTTTTGTTAGATTGAGTTGCAAGCATTACCTTCGAGTTTATCCCAATAATCAACACTATCACCGAAGAAATTAGCAGCGATAAGAAGGAAGTACTATAATAAACAAAAGTTGCGTTAAAAACAATTTATTAATTTTGATAATGCACATGGGATTAAATTAAATTTAAATTGCTTACTGAAATATGTGCAAGTATTACTGTTTATGAAGTAAGAAAAACCAAAGTTAAATTTAACTAGTGATTATATTAGTGAAATTGCAATAAAAATATTCTTACCAGCGCGAACTGACAAACTGTTTGACACATCCTGTGTAAAAAAAGAACTGCAGTTATAAGAAGGAAATAATTATTACAAGCAGGGGCGTAGCGAGGGGGGGGGGGGCGAGGGCGAGGGGTGCGGACCGCACTGGGTGACACCATTTAGGGGGGTGACACCAAGGCAAAAAATAGCAAAAGTATATTGAAGGGGGGGGGGTGCAAATCGAAAACTTGAGGGGGGGGGTGCAAATCAAAAACTTGAAAGTTTGTCCCCAGGAAGGGTCGCTACGCTTCTGGGGGGTGACACCATTAAGTGCCGCACCGGGTGACACCCGACCTCGCTACGCCACTGATTACAAGAATCAAACTCAGGTTTAATTTACGAAAAAAATATTTTAAAAAAAGATACTTTTCAATTTAAAAAAAAAATGATAGCCCAGAATCAGAATCATCTTTTTATATGTATTTTGTTTTTCAATTTTAAGCATGTTTTTCCATCTTTTTGATGCCCATTTTGTGTTAGGTGTCCATGTAACGGCTAGATGAAGTTTTTGAAGCGATGTCTTACCTCTGTCACCTGTGTGTAGCACGATCACAGTGTCTCCCATTGCGTCTTTAGCCCAGAAGTAGCAGCTCCTAAAGACAATGAAGAACATTGATTGGTTTTTTTTTTACACCTGTAGGGGCGGCGTGGTCAATAATAGAACGTGCGACCTCTAAACCATTAGTCTCGAGTTTGGATCCCGGGCTCGAGTCAGTAGACATTTAAAACTTGTCTCATGAACACTTCATACGCTCTGATATCATATTTTAGTACTGTTATCTCCTATGTGTCTAAAAGCTGTATTCTATATGATGCAGAGTAAACAGTTATAAATCTCTTCTTTGTGCTCCTAAATGGTCTTATTTCTTGGGGCACATGCCTGTGTTATGATCATATATATCCTACTTATCCTGCTTTTAATAGTTGGTTTGATTATCCTTCAGTTATCTTCAGAGGCGTAGCGAACCTTCCCGGCGCCCGGGGACAAACTTTCAATTTGGCGCCCCCCCCCCCCCCCAATACATTTTTTTATATTTATAATACAAAGCTACAGCTAAAATGAGATTTTTTTTTCAATCCATTTTGGCGCCCCCTAGGGTCGGCGCCCGGGGACATATGTACCCCCCCCTCGCTACGCCTCTGGTTATCTTCGTCTCATCCAATAAGCGTCATCCCATCTAGTTTTACTGTATGAATACCACCATGGGCATGCAGTTAATCTACGTCTTCAAAGCCTAAACACATGATCAACCTAGTCTCACTCAATAGTTTGATATCGTCGCATTTCTGCTGCTTCTAGGGCCATTTCCATCTTCCTGACTTTCCAAGATCTTCCATTTGCGTTGTAGAAATTATGTTCCCACTGCGGTGACTGTACACTCTAATCAAATATTTAGACTTTAGACTTATTCGTCCATTAGCAGGACTGCCTTATGTTAATCATTACATATTGTGGGCGTTTCAAGACAATTTTATTTCGGAAAAATGGTTGCTAAACTTTCCCTCAACCCTTCTATTTTATTCAAGCTTAGGGAAGAGCAGCGGCGCTAATTTGGCATTTTAATTACCCTTAGAATATAGAAGAACAGAGGATATGGGTGATGGAACTGGCTAAATTGTGAAAAACTAATGAAGGACTCAATTCAAGCTGGCCAGCGTGGTCGAGTGATGAAGTTCGGATCCCGGTCTCAAACCCGTAAAGCATCCCCTAGTACAACCTTACTCACTATTGGAAAGGTAAAGGCGACTGTGCATAGTACTGACCACACTGTCTCTTTGTATGCCGTGATTGCAGAAATACGTGAACTCTACTGCTCTACCGTAAGGTTTTACATGTTATTTTAATTATTTATATGATGTCAGCTAGAAATGCAATCATAATCTGAAGAAAATTTAGCCTTATTGTCTAAATAAACATATTATTTCTAACCTTTAAACTCATGAAAATCAATCAATAATTCTGCTTTTAGATGAAACAGCTGCAACACCGACATCTGTGTATGGCTAAATCGAGTAACTCTCCAGATATCGACCTTTCCTATAAATAAGCCCTGACGTCAAACAAAAAGAACAACCAATAGAAAGAGAACAAACAATACCGCTCACCTAGGATGCAATCTATACAACAGGATTTTTCTTTTCAGGAAAACAGTTCTTAATCATTTCGGGAAGCTCAGAACAAAGAATCGGAAAGATGTTAATATATTTTATTGTGTATTGTGATTAAAGTGACAGAACAGTTTGTGTTAGAACTGGTGTCATATTAAGCAGGTTTTTTTAAATTTAATTTTATTCTGAAAAGATATTGTTCTAAAGGAACACAATCACAGCATAAAATTAGTCTTTTTACTTTCTCGTGTACAGTGTATAGAGCAAGTATTGTAATCGCGCACAAAAATCACATGAAATTTTGACAGTTTTCACCGTTTTACACCTCAGTACTTCATCATATGCGGAGTATATGGGACTTACTTTAATCGGGCGAAAATTCTAAATCCAGCTTTAAGAAATACTTTGGATTTCAATTGATTCAGGCTTTCAAACATTATTTATCTCAAACATAAAAAAACGCAAGCTACATCGATAACACTAAGAAATGAATCCATAACATCGTGCTAAGCTGGCGTGTAGTGTTTACATAGTACTATCGATCACGCTTGCTTAAGTCGAGCGAAATTGTGATGTATGTTTAGTATATATTTATCGAAATATATGACTCACTCTGTGCTAAAAGTGACGATGGAACTATATGACATATAAACTCATGCTGTGAATTCCCGTTTTTATTTAGTGCATGGGATGTAGATCTATGTTTGATTGATTTTCTCAGAAAATTGTAGAGAGTTTTATTTTCACCTGCGCAATAGCAATCAATAACACAGCTGACTCAATCCGTTGTTGTTGTTTTTTTGGGAAAATATTAACCAACATTGCCACATATAGTTTTTTTTTTTTTTAATTTATTTAATCTTATTTGGCGTATAAAGGAAGTATTGTAATCTTGCAAAAATCGACGTTTTAGACCTCTCTTGTCGGAAAAAATCAGTTTTGCACTTTTGTCTCTGCGCTTGTCTGTCCGTGTATCCTTTTGTCAGTCTGTCTGTCAGCGAATACGATTACTAGAGTGCTGTTTGGGTTATATTGACAAAACATAATTTTTATAGACGTTTATATATAATTTGTTGTTCTCTATAAACTTATGTTTAATTTCCGATAGCCGGAAGTAAAGTTTGTAGGATTTCCGGTTTATCAAAAGTATCATTTTAGTTAGGAGAACGAAACATATCAGTATTAAAATGTACGAGCCGGCCCGCGGCATAACATACGCCGCTATTTAGTTGTTTCTAATTTTCAAAAATTCATAATTTGTGAATTCGGCAGTACCAACGCTGACACTGAAAATATTTCTTTAAAACACTATAAGTAGCTCGTTAAGGACCATAACCCCCCCCCCCCCCTTCCTTCCCCCCCTCCCCCCCCCCCCTACCTTTAAAATCGTTGGCTCTGCTTGTAAACATTTAGAGTGAACACAGCTCACTAAAACCATGTAGGGGTGGGGAGGTAGGGAGAGCGTTTGCAGCTTGTTTTCTAACGGCTCCCAGAAGAGAATTATATATATATAGATGTTGCAATTAACTTTTGTACGATTTCCGGCAAAAGTAATTAAGTTCCTCTTTAGACCAAGCGACCCATTTGGCAGATGAAGTAGAGTACATGTTTCTTGACCTCGGCATATGAATGGACGGTGTGGTTAGCACTATGCCCAGCGGCCCTTACTTTTCCCAACGTGTCAGGTAGGCCCTACCCATCAAAGCTTATGGTACTCAGGGACATCCTACAATATCAAGTCCAAACCGATATCTGAAGTCGAGACCTTTCGAAATGACAGCCAAACGCTCTACCATTCTAATATGCCGTCCCGTACAATTTCCGGTATCCGGAAGTGATACTTTACCTGACTATTTCTTCAGTTATCCAAACGAAATTTCATTTTTAAATGTTAAATCTTAGACTTGGCTTACTTTAAATTTTCAGAGTAACCTTCAGTATCCAGAAGTGGTACTTAACTCTATTACTAGTTTCTAAAATACCATTTACGTTAGTTTAGCGAAATTTTTAATACATAGATATAAAATCTGATTTTATTAATTTTTTAGTGACGACAAGCAGTAGTGCCTTACGTTATTTACGATTTATCGAAACAAACAAAAAACCATACGAATTTATTTGACTTTGTTAACTTTATGTAATTTGGGAACAAAATTTTAACCACTTTAACCGAACCTATTTCTTTCAAACTTTTTAACGAGTTCTATATTTATATAAACAAAAATGTGACTTAATTATATGTATAAGTAAAAGTAAAGTTCCCTTTTCAAACATGACGGTTCATAGGGCAAGTGAAGTAGAGTTCACTTGTTTCTGTGACCTCGGCATATGAAGAGATAGTGTGGTCAGTACTATGCCCAGCCGCATATGTTTAAGTACTTTTTTAAATCTAATAATTAATGTTTCCTGTAAAAAGTACTAATTATCCGCTCTATTATACACACAATGTTTGTGTTCATTTGGTGAGCAGTTTATAATTCTACACTATTCAGATAATTTATTTTTTATAAGAAAAGACAACTTGTTTATTGTGGAGTTTATCAAACCTCTTTCATGTTTACAACAAGAGCATCAAAATATAGTAGGAGAAAATATTTTAAGTTAGTAAAAATAAAACAGTTATCACATTAATTATGTAACAATATTTACAAAATATATGTTCATGTATAAAACACATTTGGATGTATTAATTGCAGGATTTATTAAACTTCAGATAAAATTTTAAAAGAAGGGAAAGAATGGAAATACATTTAACATTTCAGATAAGTTAATTTTTTGTTTATCACACCTAATCAAAATATGTTAGAAAATATTTTAAGGTAGCAAAATTCAAACAATTATCACATTAATTAGGTAATAATATTTACTAAGTATATGTTTATGTATAAAATAAATTTTGATTTTAAGAGACTGTATGAAAACATATGTAAACATTTACCACATTGGCTAGGGTAGGATGGCAAGTTGACAAAGGTGATAACAACCATGATATAAGGGTTATGGCAAGGGAGACAACCTTGAGATTCTGGCAAAGGGGCTTAATATTTGGCTGTGTGGCTGTATTTACTGTCATAAATAGAATCCTTTCAATAATAAATAGTTTGATTATTTTAGTAATGCCTTTTGGAAATAAGGTCCACTTAGAGCAATTTATGAGACATGAAATATAATTAGGGAGGACTATGCCCTCTAACTAAGACAAACTTATGCCAACACCATCTCCAGTGCTGCATGGCTAAGTTTTATTTCACCATCTACTTTTATATTATTGGCAGTGTTTGAACTTATTAGCACATCATCACAATTTTTTAACACATTTTCTTTTAAGCACATAAGTACAGTTTAAAGCTGATTTACATTGTTTAAGCCATACATCATAATTTAAGCTCATCACAGTGGCTTTAAGGTAAACTAAAATGTGTTAGCTGTTATTTATTTACTTTTTTTTTAACATGAACACAGGGATTTAAATGTTTGCTAGGTTTTTTAAAAATTCATCCTAACTTGCCTCCCCTAGCATGGCAACTTGCAGCTTCTCCCAGGGGACAGAACTCCCAAGTTTTTCAAATCTTTTCAAAACATCAACAAATGCTAGGTAGTTGGCCTTTCTTGTGTGCTTCTGATGCCATCGGATCAGCAGCTTTGTTATAGTGTCGCTCACATTGAACTCAGAATTGTAAAATTCGTTATCGATCTCTGCGGCAGTAAAATCAAGTTGGATTAAAATCTGCCTCCAGTGATGTTCAATACACAGGGACAGTAACGCTGCATCTTTTTCTGTGATCTCTTTGGTTTGGGTTGATGAAGGGAGGTTATCAAACCATGAACTGCCTACTGAATACAATAAAATGTTTTGACTTAGATTATTTGATTTTGAAATTAAATTATATAGGCCTAATTTATGATATTTTTTTGCATGAACTTTAATATTTCAATATTTATGTGAACTAATACATTATTCAAATACAAACACTCTGAAAGTATTTAAAGATTATATTTTTTCCTATATAACATTTAGAACTTAAAGTAATTAAAATGAAATTATTTTATCTCAACTTTTTTAAAAATCAATAAAATTCATAGGATATCTAATTAAATTTTGAAAATATTTGTTTAAACATTATAAAGTAATAAAAAAAAAGTTATAGAAATATTTATTTAAGAAATGATGTTTTTTACTCACATTTATTTTGTTGTTTAACCTTAGAAGGTGATCGGATGTCCTGGCTAGTTGAAGCACTTGGTTTAGTCTCACCTTTTCTGTTAAGGTAATTTATGGTAATAATTAGCACACGAATGAGAAAACAAACAACAGGACAGATGTTTTAAATTAGATGCACCTAATTGGTAAATATTAGGCTTTTCTTTTTAGGGTAATTAATTAGTGGGACGGTATGGACGAAGCTTACCAATGCTAGTCCACAAGTCTCAGTCTCAAGTTTGGATCCTGAGACGCCCTTTGAGTCCACCCAACTCTGATAGGTACCTGACTCTAGCAAGGGAAACTAAGGCAGCTAGGCATAGTGCTGGCAACACTATCCCACTGTACACCGAGGTCATCAAAACAGATGAACTCTACTTCATCTGCCCCATGTGTCTGGGGCATGAATATGAATAGATGATGATGATTTTTCAGTGTAGCCCTTATATTACCCTATTAAATATCTTATAGAGCACATTTACACCTACCAAAATATCTTCATATGTAAATGCAGCTAATGGGAGAATCAAATAAAAATTTAAAAATAAATAAACTGAATGTTTTTTCATGCTTCTAAAGTGTATAAGGATTAAGTAAAACCAAGAAGGGTATTAACAAAACCAACTCTGACCTTGAAATAAAAGTAATTTTTTTACATCGGACAAGTAGATCCCCAAACTTCTCGTCATCACCAAGTAATCTTACTTCACCGTCGCAGAACTTTAGACACACCCCGAAGTCATCAGGGGTTTCATCTTTAGGCAACGTGAATAAGATCATACTTTTGAACTGAAAAAAAAATGTCTTTTTTATTTAATATCTTCTGATTTTGCCTTAACTCTAATTGAACAAAACATGATACTGACAAAAATTGTCTTCGCTGAAAAATAACTTCTGCTGTTTGGTACCAACAATTTACATATCTCTAAATGAAAAAAAAATCTAACAAAAATTTCTCAAAGTAAATGGGTATGGCTTGCAAAAAAACAACATAAGTTTAATATTCATAGCTTTGAGCTTAACTTTGAGTTTTGTTTTTCAAACATAATGCTAAAAATTTTGTGGATTTTTTGTATATGGGGTTGTGTGGTAATAAGTGCCACCACTTGCCTAATGTGTCAGATTTATATTAATTTATATTAGATAAACTAATCAAGGTGAAAACCCAGATCTCTAAATTGTTCTAGAACCTAGCGTAAAACACTGAACATGAAAGTATATGGAGTGTGCTGCTTGTTTTATTTTTAGGCTTATAATATTTACAAAATGTTCTGCCTGATTTGATTTTAGACTGATGATATTTGCAAAGTGTTCCGCCTGATTTGATTTCAGGCTGATGATATTTGCAAAATGTTCTGCCTGATTTGATGTTAGGCTGATAATATTTACAAAATGTTCTGCCTGATTTGATGTTAGGCTGATAATATTTACAAAATGTTCTGCCTGATTTGATGTTAGGCTGATAATATTTACAAAATGTTCTGCCTGATTTGATGTTAGGCTGATAATATTTACAAAATGTTCTGCCTGATTTGCTAAGTGTGCTATCTGTTTTGATTTTAGGCTGAATTTTATAAAAACTTTTAAATTAGCAAACAAAGCAAGTTTGGTTTAAGGTGAACACAATAATGAGCAACAATCTAGGCTAAATTTTATTTGTATGTATATTATTAAAGGCCTACCTGTTGAACGTTGATGTTGTCTGGGACTGTTACATAACGATCCGTACCCCTGAAGCAAACCTTGACAGAAACACCTTCACTTTGCCTAGGCATCTTTTAAAATCAAGACTTCGGTGCTGATGTTGTAATGTAAGTCTGGAAAAAGACGATAAAAGATTATAAGTAAGTTATACTAAAAACTTAAAAAGCATGGTACTTGATGATGACTAAAAATATTAAATCAGTTAGGTAGCCTATTTGAATTAACTATGTTAATAATACTGCCAACAATGGTTTTCTTCATTTTTGTAATCATTATTTTTTTGTTGTTTTAAAGTTGCAAAGTATGACATCAATATAGATCTAGGTCTTTAAGAATAATTCTAGACATAATTAGACATAATGTAATGCTGATATTCAAACCAAAAGTGCCATGCTAAATCAGATGTAATTAATATTTATGATATTTATGATTGGACCTTATTTGTAATTAGGCTAATTACACTTATATGGAGTAATCTAAGTCTACTGATTAAATTGTTGATCTACATCTTGATGATTTAGAATTGAGATGTCTGTTATAGTAGCCTAATAAAATAATAGACCTAAAAGGCTAAAAGTTATATAGATCTAACTTTTGTTCTCAACAACAAATAGTCTTTAAAATCTATTTATAGTTAGCTAATTACAACAATTTTCAAATTTTCAGGGTAGTGGAGTAGTGACAACCTTACCAATACCAGTGGTCAGAGTGTTTCAGACAGCTTGTCTTACTCAGTCTTAACTCTTAACTCTTAACTCTTAACCTATAGATTTTCTACTTATCAATAGGCCCTATCTAGATTGAAAATGGAGGCGAGCGAGTTGACGAGATTCCTTCCATAATATTGTTGACATGGAATAAAAACGTGCTTTTTAGATTTTAGACCGTAAAAAAAATAAAAAATAAAAACTTAAGCCTAAAATTAATTTAGAAATTTTATATTTTTAGAATAAATGCTATAAAAGTTGCAAATCCAGAGAACTTGAAAATAATTTGTTGAGTTTAAGGCTACATTTCTATTTATTTTCATCAAGCCTAAGTTAAAACCGGATGTTTCACTTTCGTAAGACAAATATTGATTGGCTGTACAGTAACTTAGTGATCGATAACTATTTGTTTACAAAACTTTGCAGATCAAGTTTTTAAATAACAATGCAAATTAAAAACCCCATGACCTAGTTTTCTATTTTTAGCTTACAATGTGTACAATAAAATCAATGTCGGCCTATCCAATAGCAGGATGCCATTGTTTATGTCGCCATTACACGTGAAAACCAAATTGTTTTGGCTTGTTTTTAAATTTTCAATTAGTTACCGAAAATTTTTAAAACATCAAATAGACCCAATCTTTAGTAAAGTCCGAAATAAACCAGACAGACAGGATTTTATAACCATATTAATTGTAACTACGCCGTGCCTGATTTTTAAACTAATTTATACACCTCTCAAATACCTTTGAGAGTTTTCTCGCTCGTGTCCATTGACTAGATCTAGATCTAGATTCTAGATTCTATAGAGTTTCTAGAGTTTACTTACTATTTGCGTTATTTGTAGATATGAATAAACGGCTAGACTTTTCCACAATTTATTCTGTTATTAAATTAAAGTATTAGGCTGTAAAGTTGACAAACAGGAAGCGACCAGTTGTAAGGCCTTTCTTGTTCTACGCTAATTCTCTCCTCTCCGCTCGATTTGTATTGGACCGGCCTCGCGGGTTTTACCGATAGTTGTTATTTTTAACCTTTATATTTCCTTTCCGTTATGGGGGAGATCAGTAACCGAAACTAGGTCGATTTTTTTTTCTGTTGCGTTGACCTTTCGACCTCGAGTTCTTCTATCTCTTTGCTTAGACTAGTACACAGCCAAATGCTTACAATGGCTTACAAGTTTACACTGTGTGTCCATGGTGTTAGTTAGCATGCTTGTAAAAAAATGTAAATTATTTAAATATTGCTCTAACGGGGAACTCAGGGAATAAAAAGACGCTAATTGATATTTTTAAATAGAGGTAAGACATGATTATTAAGGGGGACAACATTTTAAATTTAAACCGCCATTTTCTACCTACGCCCCCCCCCCCCCCCACGCCCAAAACACATAAGCGTATGCTTCTAACCAAAATGCCACGTCACACTATTATTATCAAACTCTGTTCGTTGTGATCAATATATTTTAGGGCCACTTTATTGTGCACAGTGTTTCTTTCAGTGTGTCTTCCAGACTTTTTTCTCCGGGGGGGGGGGGGGCAGTTAAAATTTTCGGGGGCGGACGGGCGGACACTTTTAAAAGTATATATTTTCTATATAAATTATCTAAATTTCATTTCGTTCGGGGGGGGGGGGGCGGTAGAATTTTTTAGGGGGGGGGGGGGGGTTTCCCCCCCCCCCCCCGAAGAGATGCCTGGAAGAAACTCTGGTTTCTTTCAGGCATTTTTTCTCAAGCTTGGGTGGGGGGGGGGTGGGGCGGGGAGAAGGGGGAACGTAAAACTTTTTACTTTAATTTCCGTAGAGGGGAAGGCGGGCTCTTGCTAAAGTATATATTTTCCAAATAAATTATACATTTTTCTACTTCGTTCATGGGGGGAGGGGGGGAGGTTAAAAAGTAAAATCTACAATGTAACGTGGGGGGGGGGGGGGGGTAAAAAGTAAAATCTACAATGTAACCCTATCAGCATTAACCCAGCATGCCGCAAAAAATAAAAGCCCAAACATAGTTTACACGGAACTAACGAAGTTTGTAAACACAGAAAAAAAAAACAATAAGGAAATCCAAGGAAAATCATAATTCTCAATACCAAATTGGTATGGTAAATGTTACAGTAGAAATTTAACAAAACGCATTCTATTTTTATGGCATTTTATATCTATAATTTACAAACTTATTGCCAGTGTAAATATAAATACTCAATTTAATTTATTTGTATTCTTACTATTTGCCAAGTATTTAAAAAATTAAGGTAAGAGTACTTTAGTATTTTTTTTAAAATGAAAAAAAAAAACACTTTTTAAAAGAATTATTGATATTGCATGTGTGTGTGTGTGTGAAAAAGGGGGGGGGGGGGTTGATCTACGGTCAAACTTTGTGATGACGTTTTGGAGAGTACTTACTTTTTGTGACACAAATTGTGACGTAAGAGAGATGAAAGGGGGGGGGGAGGGAAAGGGGGCTGAGCTGAACTAATATGTAGACTTACCTTAATGGATAGCCACTACTTTAGCGTGTCGTTGGAGAAAGGAAGGGTGTTAGAAAAATTGGAAACATTTGACGTAACATTAGCATATGTTAAAAAATGTAATCGAGGAATTTAATACAAACACTTTAGTCGTTTAATAACTGCTTTCGGGTAAATATCCCTTCTATTTTTAATCTGGATAAACAACTGTAATCTATTTTTAGCCTGATACGGTTCACCGGACGTACGATCAAAGGCCGCTATTTCCCGCCATATCTCTTCAATATATGGGCCAGTTCGTCTGTTTATAAAAAGCAGACGTTTCCTTTAGTAGGTCACACTGTAGGCGTTGGCCCTATTGCTCAACGTGATTGGGTGAGATCGGTGTTGGGATTTCCCACCGGAAGTGTGGGTGGGAGGAAAAACGTTTACAATAATAAAATGTACTACGAACCCGGTACTCAAAGGGAAAGATTGTATACTCTCGTTGATGACGTCACATCTGAATTATTATTTTTTTTATTTGACATTCCGTATTGTTTGATAGCCCCCCCCCCCCGAAAAATTCTACCGGGCGCTGACCTTAGGGGGCGCCAAAATGGGTTGGAAAAATAAATTGAAAGGTTGAGGGGGGTGCAAATCGAAATTTGAGGGGGGGTGGGGTGCAAATCGAAAAGTTTGTCCCCGGGCGCCGGGAAGGGTCGCTACGCCTCTGATAGTAATACTTCTTCTACTTCGTTCTCAATTCTAATGTTGGACGGGATTTCCTTAAAGACAGTTAAGCATTACGTGACACCTTATGCGCACTTATGACCCGTTGACTCCGATTTCAATCTGCTTTTCTTTTTTCGATTTGCTTCAATAGCCTTTATTCAACAAAGAACAAACTACAAGGCAGAAAGTGATTGATTTTGGAGTTTTCTCCCGTAGATTAGATTAAGTATTGAGCTTCACCTGTCCAGGGATTCGAACTCGGGGCTTTTCCGTTTAGAACCATGAGCCTTACCACGCCGCTGAAACTACAGTGAGAGTTTTGTATTGTTAGGCTTACGGTCCAGGCTAGGGTTTTTGGGTTTGCCGTCAGTGTTTTTCTAGAATTTTCATCGGGGGGGGGGGGGGGGCGGATTAAAATTTCCGGGGGGACGGACACTGTTAAAAGTATATATTTTCTATATAAATCCCCCCCCCCCCGAAGAGATGCCTGGAAGAAACTCTATTTGCCGTAACATTGGTCATTGTTTTAATTGCCAACAGATTAGGCACCAAATGGCCAGTTGGCATTGATTTCAGCCTGATTTTATTCTCAGATTTGCTTCCCCTTTTTTCATCCAAGAACACCCTGCTAAGCTACTGGCATGTCGACTTAAGGGTGAGTGGATATCCTTAGCTAACGAGCCTCAAGTGTTGGAAGGACATGGAACTCGGGACGTTCAGGGTAGCAGTCTTGTGCTCTACTACTGCGCCACGTCGTTCCTTTTCTAAAAGTTTACTGTAATTGTGTATCTATGTAACTCTGTATGTAATAGTGATCTTTAATATGTGATCTTAAACGTGGGTCTCATAAATTATTTTGACATCGATGAATCACCTTTTTTTTTTAAGAGCAACTAAATTATAAACTTCCCGAGTTTTAGTTCCTGATTGCAGGGGAGATAACAATTTATTTACTTTTTATTTTGTGTCTTCGTGAACCGTACTTTTCATTTATTCTGGGGGTTATTTCCCCTGAAGCTATTGGGTGTCTTCCTGTTTGCGCTGTTTGATTAATAATGAGTAATATTCTGAAACGGTATTCTTAATAAATTCCCCATCAAAATATCGGGAATATGAATGTTTTTTTTATTTGAAGGTGTATAATTCAAATTCAATGTTAGCACAACCTTGTATTTGAAATTCATTTCTATATCTCAAATAGATTTCGCTCTAAATCAAATAGTTCAGAACTTGTAATCTTGAGAGAGAGTATAAGGTTGAACGCATTTTCACTGGTTACATTACTTACTAAATTTTAAACCAACTTTGAATTGCCTTTGTTCCAAGAACAAACTACAAAGCACCAGTTATTTCATTGGAAATGTTTTATCCTAGATGGTTGGCTGTCCCCAGCTATTGAGCTTCATCTACCCGGGGTTTGAACTTGGGAATTTTCGGTTTAGCAAACAAGATCTTTATCGACACGATTACTAAAACAGATTTGATTGGAGGAGATTATGACCTGGTTTGTGAGAGGGCTGTGGGGAGGGGAGATGCGAACGTAAAGGTTGGGACTCTAAGCTAGGCAACACTTGTTGTTTTATTTATTTTGTTATGTATATAATATATATATATATATATATATATATATATATATATATATATATATATATATATATATATATATATATATATATATATTTATAAACATGTATAAACATGTATAATAACAACCTTTTAAATGCACTGAAAATAAGAAAATACAACAAAGTTGCTCTTTTTTTAAAAAAGTTTTGATCGCTAAAATTTGTAAGAGATCTCATGAACGATAAATGTTTTATTAAAAGAGTAAGTGTGTTTAATATTTTCTGAATTTCAGTGTATTTAATAATTTTTTGTTATATAGCATTTTTTTATTTGTTGTATTTTCTATTTTACGGTGATTCATAATTTATTAAATATGTTCTTTAAAACACCATACGTGGCTCGCAATCTCTAAAAGATGATTATCTGCCTTGTGAAAAGCAGTCTTCCGTGACCACAATTTACAGACAACGGCAACCTGAGAAAGAGGATAGCTCGTAATCAGGTTCTCAAATCGTTTGAAAACTTGACTACCTGTCCCTAATAGCCTTCACTAGATCACCCGGCTCTACGATTGTAAACATTCTCGTGAACCACAGCTCACCTGACTGGTCGGGTAAAAGCGTTAGCTAGTTATTTCCCCTTCTGTCAAGGAATATATTAAAATACCAAGTGATTTTCTTTTAATCTCCCCTTGGTTTCACTTTTCTTTTAAAAACTTTATTATCTGCCCTAATAGCCTTCACTTGATCAACCGGCTCTACGATTGTAAACATTCTCGTGAACCACAGCTCACCTGACTGGTCGGGTAAAAGCGTTAGCTAGTTATTTCCCCTTCTGTTAAGTAATATAGTAATATACCAAGTGATTTTCTTTTAATCTCCCCTTGGTTTCACTTTTCTTTTAAAAACTTTATTATCTGCCCTAATAGCCTTCACTTGATCAACCGGATCTACGATTGTAAACATTCGGCGTGAATCACAGCTCACTAGACTGTTAGAGCGTCTATCTAACTATCTCCCCTTCTGTTATTGAATATATAGTAATTTATCGAGTGATTTAATTTTGTTATCTCCCCTTAGTTTCAAAACCGTTTAATTTCTTGTTAATGACTAATTAAACATCTAATTAAATTAAAAAGTAGAATTTTATCGTCATCGAAGTGGAACGTATCTAGAAAGTTTAAACGGAATTTCTGCATTAGAAGTGGGTCAAAATATAGGTACAAGATTTGCCACAAACACAAATAAACAGACGTTGTAAACTAAATCAAAGCTTGTAAAAATAGGTATTCATGCATGACCCTTGAAAAAGAAGGTATCTAGAAAATTTTAAGGAAATTGCCGCATTAAAAGTTGGTCAAAAATGAGATACAAGATACGCCACAAACCCTCAAACAATCAACTGACGCTGCGAACTAAATAAAAGCTTGTGGAAGAGTAGGTCAGTTGATGGCTAGATGGTTACAAATGAAAGTGGACACCAGATCCCTCTCTGCGACGTACCTCATCGCTTATATTTATGTCTGGATCTATTCAACAATCAGCGCTTTGAAAAAAAAAATGAAAACGAGTAACATGTAGTGTGTTCTGGAATTTGATGGTAATTTGGACGTGGATTCGACCTCGAGACTTTAGTGTTAGCAGTCTTGTGATCTACCACTAGGCCATGCCACTCCCCTTGATTACACCCAATTCTATGCCTTTTTTTCTAGCTCTGTCTTTTTCTAGTTTATGCCTGGCTTATAGGCTTTATACTTACAACTTGACTTCAACGAACATTTATTTTTCTACTTGACTTAACGCTTACCACAACGTAGAGCAATAACACTTACAGGTTGAAGTACCATTAAGCCGTGTTAGGCTGTAGTTGTTTAGTGTGTAAAACACAACTTGGCACCAAAGCGGGTGGGATGCGTTTGCAAGTGTGTGTGTGGGGGGGGGGGGGGGGGGCATACATTAAGTGGCAAGGGTTGTACGGTTGGTTGTGAACGTAAAATACGTTAGGCTAATGTTTTGTGTAAGGGACTATCAAATTCATTAAATAGAAGTTAGCCCGTAAGTGGATAACTATAGTCCGGATGTAAAGAAGTAATATCCGATTGTACAGATTTTTTGCCCAGAGTGAATAGAACTAATGTCCGGATACATATAATATTTGTCCGGGTGTACGGAACTACTGTATAAATGTATAGAACTTGTTTCCGGATGTACGGAGTTTTGGTCAGTGTGTACAGATTTAATGTAGAAATGTATAGAACTAGTTTCCGGATGTACGGAATTTTGGTCAGTGTGTGCCTAACATATAGAAATGTATAGAACTAGTGTCCGGATGTACGGAATTTTGGTCAGTGTGTGCCTAACATACAGAAATGTATAGAACTAGTTTCCGGATGTACGGAATTTTGGTCAGTGTGTGCCTAACATATAGAAATGTATAGAACTAGTGTCCGGGTGTACGGAACTTTGGTCAGTGGGTCTAGAACTAATGTAGGCATGTATAGAACTAGTGTCCGGATGCACGGAACTTTGGTCAGTGGGTCTAGAACTAATGTAGGCATGTATAGAACTAGTGTCCGGATGTACGGAACTTTGGTCAGTGGGTCTAGAACTAATGTAGGCATGTATAGAACTAGTGTCCGGATGTACGGAACTTTGGTCAGTGGGTCTAGAACTAATGTAGGCATGTATAGAACTAGTGTCCGGATGTACGGAACTTTGGTCAGTGGGTCTAGAACTAATGTAGGCATGTATTGAACTAGTGTCCGGATGTACGGAACTTTGGTCAGTGGGTCTAGAACTAATGTAGGCATGTATAGAACTAGTGTCCGGATGTACGGAACTTTGGTCAGTGGGTCTAGAACTAATGTAGGCATGTATAGAACTAGTGTCCGGATGTACGGAACTTTGGTCAGTGGGTCTAGAACTAATGTAGGCATGTATAGAACTAGTGTCCGGATGTACGGAACTTTGGTCAGTGGGTCTAGAACTAATGTAGGCATGTATAGAACTAGTGTCCGGATGTACGGAACTTTGGTCAGTGGGTCTAGAACTAATGTAGGCATGTATAGAACTAGTGTCCGTATGCCTATAACTAGATATATATCACTAACCTACCCAGCAGAGATACATATCTAGCTTATACGTGGAACAAAAACTGCTGCTAGTAGCCTACGTGATCAATAAACATTTGCAATCATTAAGTCGTAAGACAATCGATTAGCTTTTAGAATTTACATTTCAACAATAAATCTTCTGTTTAATACACACGATCAAGAGGGATAAATATCATGTCCGGTTTGAGATATTTATAGTAGGAAAAAAACTGCGCTAGACGTGGTTGCTATGCCTCTTCTATGGGCTAGATTCATGTTTACACAAAACATGCTGGGAGTGTCAGGAATGTTTATTGCAATAGAAAACGTAACTTGTTTTTCATTTAAACAATGGTTTTGTTGGTTTCGATAGTTTAATCTGAGCCTATGGGATTAAAACAGTGGTTCTCAACTTTTTTGTGGTACCGAACCCCCACCTGTTTCATATCCGCATTCACCGAACCCTTTTCTATATATCTATTGTTCGCATTGCGAAAATTCGATCACTAATCATGAGTTGGATTGTGTCTTGACCTTTACTGAATCCCTGGGGTTCGATGGAACCCGCGTTAAGAACCACTGGCTTAGATTAACGTTAATGTATACCAGGGGTCTCCAAACTACGGCCCGCGGGCCGAATGCGGCCCGCGAAGTCCTCTCATCCGGCCCGCGGAAATCTTTTCGTCCAAGGAAAAATCGTTTGTTAGTGATGGTTGAGGAACTTTGCCCAGAAAAATCAAAGACATGCCTGGAAGAAATAGGCCCCCGAACTGAAATTTAATAGTTAATGCGGCCCTCGGACTGAAAAGTTTGGAGACCCCTGATGTATACAATTGTGTCAGGTTGATAGATTTCGGACAAGGATACAAAGTCTATATTTTTCGCAGAATAGAGTTCATATTTTTGTTTCGGTTATTTTAGTAAATTAGTTTTGTGTAAATGGTAATGTTTACAGAATGGATTGTATATCTATGTTTCATTGTATTTTTACAAATAATAAACAACAATCAACCATTACATCAGTATAAAAATGATGAAAATAAACCCTTACGAATTCTACAAGTATTCTTATTGTTTGTTTCGCATGAACGATCGCTACATAAACAAAAAAACTACTGCTCGAAAATTGTTTTAGAATATGTGAGTATATTATCAATAATTCAACCATTATCGGTCGCTGGTTTACTTTCTCCCTCTAGATGCGTCACCTACGGAGAAAGGTTGTTGTAGTTGTATTGTTCAACATTTTAAAACAGTGTGATCCATTGTGAATTATTGTGATCCATTGTGATCTATCGTTCACCTATTGTGAAGATCCCCTATCATCACTTTGATCAGCTTTCACTCTCCCTGAATGTGATGTTTGTAAGAGCTAATGTAGGAACGATGTTCGTCTCTTCAGTGATGAGATCAATGGCCTTTGTTAATTTATAACAGTCTTTGTAATCATAGCTGCATCGTTCGTAGTTACAGTGTAAATATCTACAGCTTCAAAGGGGTTATTGAAAATCAATGTACGTTACTGTTGGATTAAAAATTGTAAAGTAACTAACCCTTACCCTTAACCCTTACCCTTACCCTTACCCTTACCCTTACCCTTACCCTTACCCTTACCCTTACCCTTACCCTTACCCTTACCCTTACCCTTACCCTTACCCTTACCCTTACCCTTACCCTTACCCTTACCCTTACCCTTACCCTTACCCTTACCCTTACCCTTACCCTTACCCTTACCCTTACCCTAACCCTTACCCTTACCCTTACCCTTACCCTTACCCTTACCCTTACCCTTACCCTTACACGAAAGTTGGAGCATGTGTGTAACTGCGAAAAAAAATTTGGGTGATTTCAATATTTCTAAATACGATATTATACACAAACTCGTCAATTAGACTATTACCCACCCCCCTTTCCCGTCTTTTTCTTAATTAATTAACCATCTGATCAATTACACCATTGTCTTCTTCTTCCTGTCAATTACCTTTCTGGTAGTTAATCCCAAAATACATATTATCCCTATACCTATCCTTATCCATTTCTATGTCAATATTATTTATTTTTTCCATATTTTAATTGCTATTTTCTTACGATGATTTTAATTTTTAATTAATATTTTATTAAACGTCGTTGCTATATTTTTTTTAACAAATGCCATTGTAAAAAAAAATACCTCCTTACCTACTGTTGTTACCGTTATAAAATAAAGTGTGTTATTATTATTTCCAGCTTCATACCCGTAGCAAAATTCCTAAAAATAGCCATAATTTTATCCTTATCTCCATCCCTAACTTTAACACCAAGCTCTAACCTTAACCCTTTTACCAATCCCTAAATTATCCTTTAGATATCCATATCTATATTTATCTGTATATGCTGGGGAGGGTGGTCGGTGGGTAATTGACAGGGGGTAACATCCTGTTGCAGTTTTTTTGGGGTATAAAAACAGGGTTAATTAACAGCTGGTAATCAATTCGAAGAGTTTAAATGACAGAATAAAGACTGGGGGAGGGGGAGGTAATCGACATGAGGGGGGGGGGTATCCTAGATGTCTTAATACTTCATCGACATTGTATTGAGACATTAAACATATGTAAAAAAAAAGTAATGTTCCCCTTTTAAACCCGACGGTCTATAGGGCCAGTGAAGTAGAGTTAACTTGTTTCTGTGACCTCGGAATATGAAGAGATAGTGTGGTAAGCACTATGTCCAGCCGCCTTTACTTTCCCTAACAAGAGTTAGGTACCCATCAGAGTTGGGTGGACTCAGAGACGGTCTACTAACTTGAACCCGGATTCAAACTCAAGACTACCGGGTTAGCAGTCCAGCTCTCTACTGCTAGACCACTCCGTCCCATGTATTTTAAATAGGTCAATCAAAACGAACCACGCCCGTGACACACCAGGGACAGAGACAATAGCACTACATATTTTTAGGGGACGGAGTGGTCTAGCGGTAGAGAGCTGGACTGCTATCCAGGTCCGAATCCAGGTTCAAGTCAGTAGACCGTCCCTATCCACCCAACTCTGATGGGTTAGGGTTAGGCTCGTGAAAACAACAGTACTAACAAACGCCTTCCAAATCCAGTTATCTGGAATCGATACTTTAAGCACTACTACTCGCCCGTGGTATATCTACATCTACCCTAGTATAACCTATATCAGATATTAAACCGAACTATAGCCGTTGTGATTAACTTATTTTCAAAATATCAACATGTACTTTATAATACTTTGGTTGCATTGCAACTATAAATGTATTTTATAGGCGAACAAATATAATCGCGCTAAATTATTTTTAATCTTTATAATTAGTAAAGACGTAATTAACTCTTTGTATACAGCCAAAACACAGTTCGCAACAACACAAATGTTACGATTCATACACCGCCTAACATTCAACCATGAATAGTACATTTATAAAGACGTTACAATTCTTGCGTACGCACCCCAACAAATGAGGCGAAACAAAGTCTCAGCAGTATTTTAAAAAAACCGGTCTTAGGACGGGGCACTGCGGGTGTCACGTTGTCACGTGGCGTGGTGTTCACGTTTCTACACGTCTTTGTTGTGATCCGTATCGGCTGCTATGGCAGCTAGCAAACATTCGACGATGCCGGTCGTTGCTAGGCCGGGTAACAAATTTATAAAGAAAGGTTTGGATTCCCTTGTAGACCAGTTACATGAACTCGGGGAGAGGCGATCATTGTGGACATTGTGCTCTAGAATTTGTAAGTCAAGTCTTTGGATAATTAATTTTGTTTTAATTGTCGGTGAAATTATTTGGAAATTTTTTATTTTTTATTTTAATTAATTGTTTCTATGCCTCATGGATAAATCATGTTTGTCAATTTTACTTACTTAACATATTTCGATATTAACAAGAACACGCAATTGCGTTCTGTGGAATAGCTTTTACTTGTATGGCAATACTAAATAAATCCCCGACATTAATCCTAACCCAGTTGTATCCCATATCCCAACACTTACCCTAACAGCAATACATATGGCAAAAAAATCTGGATTCGAGACACTATAATCCTAATTGGAGTTTTTGGAACAACAAAAATTTAATTTTGTTTAAATACATTTGTTTAGGAATCGCTGGATGTAATTTTTTAGTGAGGTTGTGCGTTGAAGATATTGTTTGTGCTGAGGTGGTCAAGTTGTAGTTCTTTGGATCACTGTCTCAGGTGCTTTCAGTTCGAAACCTAATCTATATCAAACCCCTTGTATAGACGCGATTAGAATTGCGCTTAGTATAAGTGAACAGAAAATAAGATGCGTCTAGACAGTGTGTTGACCAATGGTCACTGATCCCATCAGCCATGAGAAAATAATTAAGAATTTTTTCGCGTATCCTTTAGAAATGCGAATTTAGAATAAAAACATTATTTTGAAAATCAAGTATATTTAGATACAAAGTTTGGTTGGATTTTCTTTTACTAAAACGTATACTTTTTTTCAATATTTTTCAATAATTTAAAATCCCTTCCAACACTAAAATTAAGAACGAAGAAGAAGTAGTGTTGCATACATATGACACTCCGGTGAAAGAGTGGGATTGTGGAATGTTTAGAGGATGCGTGACGATAAACGGGAAGGATTAGGAAATGTGAAGTCACATTTTTACGTTTTCAAACTGAAATTTTGATAGTATTTCAAGTGTTTTTATAACATTAGTTTCCACGTTGTTTTAAATGTTGACAAATTATTCTCACTGTGTAAGCCCAAGTAATATGTGAAAAAAGAAATCGTAGACTGGTTGAAGTTTGACGTCATTTGGTGGGGGGGGGGGGGTGTGATGTGTAACGAAGGGGGTTATTTAAATAGTTTTAAAAGCCTAGCGACATTTATGGTCGAACCCTATGTTGACAATAAATTATTTGCGTACAATCTGTGTTTAATTTTATACGTTTACTTAAAGGTTCCGAAACTCTCCTTCATCTGCAAAATGGATCACTAGTTCTAAAGAAGATCTTTACCCCTTTTTTGTTTTACTTAAAGGTTCCAAAATCTGAATCAGTGACGTCATGGGCTTGAAAGATGGATTCATGGGCGCGGATCTTCTGGTGAAGATTTCAGCGGTCATCGTCCTTGTCACTCAAATCTTCAAGTAAGTTCTCACCCAACCCACCAACAACACCCAACCCATCCAACCCCAACCAACTCCAAACAACCCCAACAACACCACCAACCCCCTCAACGCCAACCACCCCGCCAACACCAACCAAGCCGACCACACCCAACCAACCCCACCCAACCCCATTCAACTCCACCAAGCCGACCCAACCAACCCTACCCACCAACAACACCCAACATATCCAACCCCACCAACCCCACCAACCCCACCAACCCCACCAACCCCCACCAACCCCCACCAACCCCACCAACCCCCACCAACCCCCACCAACCCCACCAACCCCCACCAACCCCCACCAACCCCACCAACCCCACCAACCCCACCAACCCCCACCAACCCCCACCAACCCCCACCAACCCCACCAACCCCACCAACCCCACCAACCCCACCAACCCCACCAACCCCACAAACCCCACCGACCCCCACCGACCCCCACCAACCCCACCAACCCCACCAACCCATCCAACCCACCGAGCCAACCTAACCAACCCCACCAACCCCACAAACCCCACAAACCCCACCGACCCCCACCAACCCCAACAACCCCACCAACCCCACCAACCCATCCAACCCACCAACTCCACCAACCCCACCAACCCCACCAACCCATCCAACCCACCGAGCCAACCTAACCAACCCCACCAACCCCACCAACCCCACCGACCCCCACCAACCCCACCAACCCCACCAACCCCACCGACCCCCACCGACCCCCACCAACCCCACCAACCCCACAAACCCCACCAACCCATCCAACCCACCGAGCCAACCTAACCAACCCCACCAACCCCACAAACCCCACAAACCCCACAAACCCCACCGACCCCCACCAACCCCACCAACCCCACCAACCCCACCAACCCCACCAACCCCACCAACCCCACCAACCCCACCAACCCCACCAACCCCACCAACCCCACAAACCCCACAAACCCCACAAACCCCACCGAACCCCACCAACCCCACCAACCCCACCAACCCCACCAACTCCACCAACCCCCACCAACCCCCACCAACCCCACCAACCCCCACCAACCCCCACCAACCCCACCAACCCCACCAACCCCACCAACCCCCACCAACCCCCACCAACCCCACCAACCCCACCAACCCCACCAACCCCACAAACCCCACCGACCCCCACCGACCCCCACCAACCCCACCAACCCCACAAACCCCACCAACCCATCCAACCCACCGAGCCAACCTAACCAACCCCACCAACCCCACAAACCCCACAAACCCAACCGACCCCCACCAACCCCAACAACCCCACCAACCCCACCAACCCATCCAACCCACCAACCCCACCAACCCCACCAACCCCACCAACCCCACCAACCCCACCGACCCCCACCGACCCCCACAAACCCCACCAACCCCACAAACCCCACCAACCCATCCAACCCACCGAGCCAACCTAACCAACCCCACCAACCCCACAAACCCCACAAACCCCACAAACCCCACCGACCCCCACCAACCCCACAAACCCCACAAACCCCACCAACCCCACCAACCCCACCAACCCCACCAACCCCACCAACCCCACCAACCCCACCAACCCCACCAACCCCACAAACCCCACAAACCCCACAAACCCCACCGACCCCCACCAACCCCACCAACCCCACCAACCCCACCAACCCCACCAACCCCACCAACCCCACCAACCCCACAAACCCCACCAACCCCACCAACCCCACCGACCCCCACCAACCCCACCAACCCCACCAACCCCACCAACCCCACCAACCCCACCAACCCCACCAACCCCACCAACCCCACCAACCCCAACCAACCCCACCAACCCCCACCAACCCCCACCAACCCCACCAACCCCACCAACCCCCACCAACCCCCACCAACCCCACCAACCCCACCAACCCCACAAACCCCACCGACCCCCACCGACCCCCACCAACCCCACCAACCCCACAAACCCCACCAACCCATCCAACCCACCGAGCCAACCTAACCAACCCCACCAACCCCACAAACCCCACAAACCCCACAAACCCCACCGACCCCCACCAACCCCACAAACCCCACAAACCCCACCAACCCCACCAACCCCACCAACCCCACCAACCCCACCAACCCCACCAACCCCACCAACCCCACCAACCCCACCAACCCCACAAACCCCACAAACCCCACAAACCCCACCGACCCCCACCAACCCCACCAACCCCACCAACCCCACCAACCCCACCAACCCCACCAACCCCACCAACCCCACAAACCCCACCAACCCCACCAACCCCACCGACCCCCACCAACCCCACCAACCCCACCAACCCCACCAACCCCACCAACCCCACCAACCCCACCAACCCCACCAACCCCACAAACCCCACCAACCCCCACCAACCCCAACCAACCCCACCAACCCCCACCAACCCCCACCAACCCCACCAACCCCACCAACCCCCACCAACCCCCACCAACCCCACCAACCCCACCAACCCCACATACCCCACAAACCCCACCGACCCCCACCAACCCCAACAACCCCACCAACCCCACCAACCCATCCAACCTACCAACTCTACCAACCCCACCAACCCCACCAACCCATCCAACCCACCGAGCCAACCTAACCAACCCCACCAACCCCACCAACCCCACCGACCCCCACCAACCCCACCAACCCCACCAACCCCACCGACCCCCACCGACCCCCACCAACCCCACCAACCCCACAAACCCCACCAACCCATCCAACCCACCGAGCCAACCTAACCAACCCCACCAACCCCACAAACCCCACAAACCCCACAAACCCCACCGACCCCCACCAACCCCACCAACCCCACCAACCCCACCAACCCCACCAACCCCACCAACCCCACCAACCCCACCAACCCCACCAACCCCACCAACCCCACCAACCCCACAAACCCCACAAACCCCACCAACCCCACCAACCCCACCAACCCCACCAACCCCACCAACCCCACCAACCCCACCAACCCCACCAACCCCACAAACCCCACAAACCCCACAAACCCCACAAACCCCACCGACCCCCACCAACCCCACCAACCCCACCAACCCCACCAACCCCACCAACCCCACCAACCCCACCAACCCCACCAACCCCACAAACCCCACCAACCCCACCAACCCCACCGACCCCCACCAACCCCACCAACCCCACCAACCCCACAAACCCCACCAACCCCACCAACCCCACCAACCCCACCAACCCCACCAACCCCACCAACCCCACCAACCCCACCAACCCCACCAACCCCACCAACCCCACCAACCCCAACCAACCCCACCAACCCCACCAACCCATCCAACCCACCGAGCCAACCCAACCCAACCCCACCAACCCAACCAACCCCACAAACCCCAACCAACACTTACCTATCTTCTCACCCTTTCGACCCTACCCCCACCCTAGCAACCCTGTATCTAAACCAAGCTGTACTCTAACCCAGTATCCCCCCCCCCACCACACACACAAGGCGTGCACTACTATCATAAAGTGCAGCTTGCCTGTTCTCATTGCCCCCCCCCCCCCCATTCATCGATCACCCACTTATCGATCCAAGCTGGTATTTTATATTGGCCGGTCACACATCGATACAAAAAAGGTTTATTGATCGACTCCACCCAGTAATGATAGTTTAGGGTGTTAAAAATCACAGCGACCCCCTCTAATCTATGACGTCAAATTTATGGCTCCCTATAAAAGTGCCGCCGTAAATAGAGATCTTGTAAATACGGCACCGCCCAACTACGTTGTATGGATCAATTAGGTCAGGGTCGTAGTAGTTTTTGTAGGGAACTCTGATGTTACAATATGGTTTGTAGGGAACCCTTATATCACAGCAGTTTTTGTAGGGAACTCTGATGTTACAATATGGTTTGTAGGGAACCCTTATATCAGAACAGTTTTTGTAGGGAACTCTGATGTTACAATATGGTTTGTAGGGAACCCTTATATCAGAACAGTTTTTGTAGGGAACTCTGATGTTACAATATGGTTTGTAGGGAACCCTTATATCAGAACAGTTTTTGTAGGGAACTCTGATGTTACAATATGGTTTGTAGGGAACCCTTATATCAGAACAGTTTTTGTAGGGAACTCTGATGTTACAATATGGTTTGTAGGGAACCCTTATATCAGAACAGTTTTTGTAGGGAACTCTGATGTTACAATATGGTTTGTAGGGAACCCTTATATCACAATAGTTTTTGTAGGGAATTCTGATGTTACAATATGGTTTGTAGGGAACCCTTATATCACAACATTTTTTGTAGGGAACCCTTATATCACAGCAGTTTTTGTAGGGAACACTGATGTTACAATATGGTGTGTAGGGAACCCTTATATCACAGCAGTTTTTGTAGGGAACACTGATGTTACAATATGGTGTGTAGGGAACCCTTATATCACAGCAGTTTTTGTAGGGAACACTGATGTTACAATATGGTGTGTAGGGAACCCTTATATCACAGCAATTTTTGTAGGGAACACTGATGTTACAATATGGTGTGTAGGGAACCCTTATATCACAATAGTTTTTGTAGGGAACTCTGATGTTACAATATGGTGTGTAGGGAACCCTTATATCACAATAGTTTTTGTAGGGAACACTGATGTTACAATATGGTGTGTAGGGAACCCTTATATCACAATAGTTTTTGTAGGGAACCCTTATATCACAGCAGTTTTTGTAGGGAACACTGATGTTACAATATGGTGTGTAGGGAACCCTTATATCACAATAGTTTTTGTAGGGAATTCTGATGTTACAATATGGTTTGTAGGGAACCAATGTTGTTACAATATGGTTTGAAGGGAACCCTTATTTCACACTAGTTTTTGTAGGGAACTGATTATATAATAAAGTTTGTGGGGAAACCTTATATCATAATAGTTTTTGTAGGGAACCCTAAAATCACCAGAATATTTTGAGGAAACCCTAATGTCATAATAATAAGTTTTATGGGGAACACGAATGTAAATAGTTTTGTTACGGGAACCCTGACATTATGTTTATTTGGGGATATTTTTTTTTGTGGGTGCCTATATTTCGGGTAGCTGTCAGGATTTTAATATTTGAATAAGAATCCCGCAGTCAACACTGTTTTATCAGGGGCGACAACCGGATACATGCGACTGAAAAACTTTGAAATAATAATGTCTTTTTAAAAACTGAGGAATTCGCTAATTAATTAATTAAACTCTTATCTCATGAGTCCTAATAAAGTCCATCTACAAGCGAATACTTGTTGTAATGCTATAATATTAGTGTCAAGTTTCAAATACCAGAAGAATTGTGTAGTAGAAAGGGGAGATAAAGGGGAAGCCCCTGACATGATTTATACAACTCACCGTGTTATCAGTTCTCTGTTCTGTGTTAGGTCTTTTGTTGAGCTGTTACACAGCTGATATAGCTGTTTGAAAGGGAAGAATGTTTGATTTGTTATGCCTCATTTTACTCTACATATCATGCTTATAACATATGTATTCTTATTTTGTACCACATTTATTTCAGCTCTAATTATAAGCCAATACCACCCCCACCCCACTGAAAACGAAATTGCCCTTTTACTTCATTTGGACCTTTTTTTTCTCTTTTTTTTCTTCTCTCTATAGACCATTAAATTACAATTGAATTACGCATTTACATTTTCAGATTTAAAATAAAATTGAAATTAGACGTTTTGTATAGTGTAAAAGTAAACCTTGAATGAAGAAAAAAATATTACTATAGTAAATTTGTATCAGTCTACACAAGCCGATGATGAAAACAGTAATATTAAATTTCAATAATGAAATATTCATTGTTTCGTTATTTCATTTCTAAAATTATTAGGAAAATATATTCGCACTCAGTTATTTGTAAAAAAAAAAAAAAACATTAACAAAATATGTTGTGATCATCGTTCTCGACAGTGCCAGAAATAAAATGTTGCGCTATTTTCTTCATTCAACTTAAAGTACATTGGTTTTTTTAAACGTTTCAAAAGGAATTCCAAAGTAAACCATTGACACGCTTCAGTGCTGCTGCTGAAAGGACATTAGATCAATCAAAACACAATAAATTACCTGACCGAATTCATGCAATGATTGCGATACGTTTTAGAGGGTATCGATGTTAAAAGTTCTAATTGAAAATCGATATCGCTATGTTTGGCTACCTCCGTAGCTCCGATAAAAGAGTGAAGGGGAAACAAGCTATAAATCTGCCCGGCTTGTCTAGTGTTGTATGGCTCCCCCGAGGAGCAAAGGGCGGCTACTCCACCTCACCCACGCAGTCTGTTTTGTGCGGCTGTCTTTTGTTAGGGCAGATAGAGTTAGGTTCGCTTGTATAAACGTGTAGGGTTATGTTGAGTAGTAAATTGAAATAGTAATTTTTTATTTTGATCATTTAGGAAACTAGAATATTGATTGTATATGTTGATATTTTAGCAACCTGAAATAGTGATTGCATATGTTGATCTTTTAGCTAACTGAAATAGTGTTTGCATATGTTGATCTTTTAGCAAACTGAAATAGTGATTGCATATGTTGATCTTTTAGCAAACTGAAATAGTGATTGAATGTTTATCATTGAGGAAATGGAAATATTGATTTCATAATTATATTGATTATATAGTAATATGTGTGAGGAAAAAAAATAATTCGACAGTTTTATAAAATAGATTATTTAATATCTGCTTTGTATAAGATAACGTTTAGTGGAGAGGTTTATTACACTGTCTTTTATTAAGGTATCTATAATGATATGGGCCAAACATGTTTGACACGTCTTTGATTTAACGTATTCATATTTCTAACACAATGTTGATCATTGAAATTTTTATTGTAGCTTTTATTTACATAACAATGAATCAATCTTTTAATCACCAGCTAATGATTGGCTGTTATTTTGAGTAAAGATATTCTCTGCAATGCTCTAATTTCCATGATTGTTTTGTCAATATATAAATAGTCAGGCTTGTGTGTGTTTGTATGGAAGGGGTGGGGGTGTGGGAGGAGCGACAAATTTTCTACCTATTGATGATTCTTAGATATCATTTCATTTTCTGGTGACTTGGTGACTTCAAAAGCCATATGACTTGGCTTTTCCAGCCACCAAGTCAAAAAAAACATGGTTGACTTGAGAATCAAACAAAATAATTCACCAAAAGAAACCACAAACAAACATTCTAAAACAGCCAAGCAACAATTCTTAATGTGTTTAAGTACTCATTGATGTTTCTTAGGCTAAAATATGAACTGATGTACACTTTAAACGCTAGCTATAACCCTAACACAACGCTTCTTCTACATGATCAGCTGGATGGCGTTCTGTACATCGTCATGGTACATTAATACAGCAGCCAACTCACACTTGGGTCTATGGAGGTCTTGTAGTAATGTCTTTGGTGCCGGCTGTGGAATAACGGACGGAGCAGCTAATGGTACTGTACTTTGTCCTTGCATACTAGCTAATTGTACTGTACTTTGTCCTTATATACTGTACTTTGTCCTTACATACTGTACTTTGTCCTTACATACTGTACTTTGTCCTTACATACTGTACTGTGTCCTTACATACTGTACTTTGTCCTTACATACCAGCTAATGGTACTGTACTTTGTCCTTACATACTAGCTAATGTTACTGTACTTTGTCCTTAGACACACTGAAATATAACATACATTTAACACAACAGTCTCTAGCGCGTACTTTTCTATTTTTAATTATTTCCCTTCTCTTCTGCCCAGTCGATTATATTTCCACTTTTACATTACGTTGCTTCATCGCAGTACCGGGCTGAATGTTTATTTTACGACTTAATTTTTTGTTTGTTTACAATCTAAGCCAGCAACATCACGTGATTGCTACCAAAAGTTCATGTTTTACTTTTTCTCATTCACCAGACGACTTCGCAGCTACCCAGACGTTCGCCATATTCGGGTTTATCGCCCTGAACGTCGGCTGTCTTCTCATCATCTTGTACATGTTCTTCGGCTCGTGTAAGGGCAACAAGGAGGTGGGGATCTCTTCAGGCGTGGCACTCATATTCTCAGGTAATTTAGTAGTCTACAGGCGTGGCACTCATATTCTCAGGTAATTTAGTAGTCTACGGCAGTGGCACTCATATTCTCAGGTAATTTAGTAGTCATTTTTGTTGCATAGATTTATACATAAATCAGTAGACATAGAACATCGTTTTTCCTTTTTAATCACAAGACACGATTCCTTACAAAAAATGTAAATTTATAGACGGAACTAAGGTGAAATAATGTTGCATTGTTAGCAAAAACAAAACATTAAAGCCGTGTCATGAACAATTATAAAAATAGATTTTGGACCAATCTGAGTCTGAAAAGCGATATATATATATATATATATATATATATATATATATATATATATATATATATATATATATATATATATATATATATATATATATATATATTATAAACCCTCATGCGGATAGATGTACCACTTGAAACTATAAAATCGTAATATTGTACTAATGTTTTATAGAATTTAATTAATTAATTAATTAATGACGTGTTTCAGCGGTGTCCTGGCTTATCGCTGTCATCGTCTTCGCCGCCTACATCGACGACTGGGTCACTGACCCCAAATTCGGTTTCTCTTTTGCCCTGGCCATCGTGGCCCTAATCCTGGCCCTTGTTGCTGGAATCTTGATGCTGGTGGCCAGTCTTAAAGGAGGATCTGTTGGTGCTAAATAACGCTTACATTGATGCTAGACTTTTGTTTACATTTTATACTGACTGTTTTATTAATGTTTTACGATCAATTGTTTAAATGTTTAAATAATTGTAATGTTTTGTAATACTAACATGTAAATATTATTTATGCTATGGTTTTATATTTAATACTATTAAAATTTACAAACATAATTTTTGTAATATTTAATTTAAACATTTTGTTTTGGATATTTTTTTGTTGATTCGTATTTAATGGATTGTGTATGTTTTACAAAAGAAATGATTTTGGTATTTAAAAACAAAAGCAGCTACCACATATAATCTTGGGGACGGAGTGGTCTAGCGGTAGAGAGCTGGACTGCTAACCCATAAGTCTCGAGTTCGAATCCGGGTTCAAATAAGTAGACCGTCCCTGAGTCCACTCAACTCTGATGTTAGGGAAAGTAAAGGCGGCTGGGCATAGTGCTGACCACACTATCTATTCTTCACTCTACTTCACTTGCCCTATAAAGCGTCAGGTTTGAAAAAGGGAACTTTTACATATAATGTTATATTCTAATTTGATAAACCGCCACCCCTCATTATTGAATACATTTCTAGTACCCAAGCCAAACTTCATCACTAGTCAAACCACGATTTTGTACAATAAAAGATAAAAGATAAACATTACGGGAATTTTCAAAATTATGTTGAATCTTGTTTTGGCAATATGCTAAGTCTTTCGATGTGACTTAGACACTTTGTATCAAATTATCTTAGCGTATTTATATAGGTCAATTTTAAATGACACAAAGCATCGGCTATAGGAATAATGAAAAGAGTTCCATACAAATTATACCATTGCAGACAGATACATCAACCACTACACCTGAACATAGTCCATTAATACATTAATTACGTGAATTAAAAGAATTTCGAGAAAAACGGACATTTCGCTGTTTTTGAAACTTAAATTCAAACGCACAAAATAAAAAAAGTTTAGTGTTCTTATCAAAACATACATCATTGTTTCTACATAGACAATATTTTGTCTACATATACAAAATTTTTCTACATATTCAACATTTTTTCTACATATACAACATTTTTTTTAAACAAATAAAACATTTTTCTACATACAACAATTTTTCTACGTATACAACATTTTGTCTACATGTAGGGCCTACAACATTTTTATCTAAATATACAACATTTTTCTACATATGCAACATTTTGTTTATAAAGTTTTATTTTAAGTTTGGTTATAATAGGCGCTAAGGTCAGGATTAAGGTTTAGGTTCAACGACCGGACAATTGGAAAGGTTATGGTCAATGTTAGGGTTATGTAAATAATACTTTCTAAATAGCTTTCATTGGCACTATAAGACAAATTACTATCTAAATTAAATTAAATCAACTTACATTCGACACTACGGGATAAACTATTAGATCAAGTTACATTTCACTTTCTGTTACAATTTTGTGAATACGCTCAATGACGATATAAATAGAATAGCCTATTTTCTTAAGGTAATTTATCATCCAAGGCTGTAGTAAATTACTTTTAGCGACAATGCGGATGTTTATTTTTAAGGGAAATCCCACCACAGTGATTCTGAGTCTAAAATTAAGACAAGTGATAAGGTATCGATGCTGTGGTCTAATACTTGATGAAAGGAGTTTCTTGAAGGCTTTAAAGGTAGGTTGTGGATTAATAAACAGCTTTCATTTAGATATACCCGGGTACTAAGTTTAATGTAAATATAGTGTGCGCGAGGCTTTGATATATTAATAGATTAAAACAAATAAATCGATCTATTTGTAATATCATAGTTATTAACATCAGAGTTTCTTTTACGCATCCCCATTCCCTAGAGCAAGTCTACCGGTTACCCCAAATCAGATAGAATTTGTATAGAAAATATACACTTTTACCTCTGTCGGTTCCCCCTCACGGAAAATGTATTACCCCCTCCCCCCCCCCTCCCCATGGGGCAGATAAAGTAGAGTTCATCTGCTTCAGAAACCTTACCTATAAAAGGATAGTGTGTTCAGCACTATGCCCAGCCGTCTTTACTTCCCCTAACGTGAGTTAGGTACCCATCAGAGCTGGGTGGACTCATGGCCGTTTCAATTATTTGAACCCGGATTTGAACTCCAGACTCTCTGGCTAGCAGTCCCATAAAGAAACGGATCAAGATCCAAACAAACCAGTACAGATTAGTGATTGATAGATATTTTTTATATGCATTTAGGTAAGGTCAAGGGTGACTGAAATATGATTTGATATATGCCTGAGTGTGACTTGCTTTAACGCCGTGTGAAGGGTGGGGAATCGGCTAGAAAAGGGGTGTGTATTCATGGCTAAACCCTGATGGTACAGCGCATATACATGATTGTGTGCTGGCTATAGATGTCGGTTCTTATCGATTAGCCGTACCCACATAGTTGCATGTGTGCTAATCAATTGACAAAAATGTGTTCTTTAATTTTATTATGGCACAGTCATTATTAATACTTGCAGCATCATAACCCAACCCTCTCATATCACAGCACCAGCGCCAAACCCTCTCGTTTCATTATTGTCGAACCTTCTAGATTCATTCAACCCTCAGAAGGCACCATCACCAATCCCTCTAGATTGATCGAACCCCTAAAAGCACCATCAGCGAACCCCTCAACGTACCAGCGCCGAACCCTCTAGATTGATCGAACCCTCCTATTGCACCATCACCGAACCCTCTAGATTGATCGAACCCTCCTACATCACCATCACCGAACCATGCCTCTCCCAGATGTCGCTATACCAGTGGTCTACATGAAGCAAGAGTCAGTCACAACAGCAACAGTACTACAGAGGTCAACTGCTCGCCAGGTAGGTCTACCTCCATTTTATACAGAGGTCAACTGCTCGCCAGGTAGGTCAACCTCTATTTTATACAGAGGTCAACTGCTCGCCAGGTAGGTCAACCTCTATTTTATACAGCTTGCCTATTTGGTCTACGTCTAGTCTATTTATGGCATCCACACGCCCGTTGTATCTGATTTGCTACTGAGGAGGTTGGGTCGTAGAGCTCATGGTTGCCGACATGAAATACCAGAGTTCGAGGCTTACTAGTTGGGGAAACAACCCATCTAGGAGAAAAAGCTTATCAAACAGGAGTTGTGTCCCTTATGCTGTAGGTTTACCTACTGCTTTTTCCACCTTTTTTAGCCGGAATTGATACAAAACATAAAAGCTTAGCATTGTTTTCGAGTTAGACTATACAGGGGAAAAGTCCAAAAAGTGATCACAATGTATGGTCAATTCATGGTCTATTCATCTAATGCCCTTGTAGGCGCACTTAGCATTATATTTGCTTTGTGACATCAATTGTCTCAAAACGCAAAACAGAACTTTATATATCTCTTATGATCCTTAATGTGTTATCATACGCATAAGTGTAGCCCCAATCATTTCATTTCATTTGCAGTTCAAAGAGAGGAGTCTGAGGTTGTCTCGTGAAGAACTAGACAGCCATGACATCGTGTTGAGCTACGACAATGGGACCACCTACTCTATGGGTGATGGGGAAAAGTTCGGTCATCGCCTGGAGAACTGCAAGGAGTTGCTGGTCTTGTCTAGAGGGTAGGTGTGGATAGGGCAATGTTAGGGATACTATCATTATAGGGTGGGTGTGGGGAGGGTAGTGTTAGGGGGTGGGTGTGGGGAGGGCAATGTTAGGGATACTATCATTATAGGGTGGGTGTGGGGAGGGTAATGTTAGGGATACTATCATTATAGGGTGGGTGTGGGGAGGGTAATGTTAGGGATACTATCATTATAGGGTGGGTGTGGGGAGGGTAATGTTAGGGATACTATCATTATAGGGTGGGTGTGGGGAGGGTAATGTTAGGGATACTATCATTATAGGGTGGGTGTGGGGAGGGTAATGTTATGGGGTGGGTGTGGGGAGGGTAATGTTAGAGATAATATCTTTATAGGGTGGGTGTGGGGAGGGCAGTATTAGGGATACTATCATTATAGGGTGGGTGTGGGGAGGGTAATGTTAGGGGGTGGGTGTGGGGAGGGTAATGTTAGAGATAATATCTTTATAGGGTGGGTGTGGGGAGGGTAATGTTAGGGGGTGGGTGTGGGGAGGGTAATGTTAGAGATAATATCTTTATAGGGTGGGTGTGGGGAGGGCTATTTTAGAGATAATATTATTAGGTTATAGGAGTTACTGGTCTTATCTAGAGTGTGTATGTGGTGTGGACAATGTAATGGATACTATCAGTCAGAAGAACTGTAGGACATTGGTTATTTCTGAATGAGATTATCAGAATAGTGATCATCCTTGAACAGTAAGGATCAGAGAGTCAGGGAATCAGAAATAGAGAGTAAGAGAGACAGAGAACCAGAGCATAAGACAGTAAAAGAGTCAGAGAGGAAGAGCTAGAAAATCAGAGAGTCAGTCAGAGAGTCAGGAAGTGAGAGAGAATCAGATCCTCCATACTTTACACTTTCAAGATAATTATTTCCTATCACAACCTGTGAGATGTAGCTATGTAACGCTCTCTGTGTTTCAATCTTAGTCATTAACTAATGTGAGTGTTTATATATATATATATATATATATATATATATATATATATATATATATATATATATATATATATATATATATATATATATATATATATATGCGCGTGTGTGTACAAATGTATGTGTGTATTTTATGTATGTAATGTATGTGTGATGAGAAACCTGGTATTTTATAATCCAAAACCACATCGAATTTTCCTCCTACTCTTTGCTTTAAGTGCTCTGGCCATCCAAATAAATGGGAACTTGAGATTTCCTTCCTGTTACTCAACTATTTGACTTTATGAATAACGCTGGAAACTTAAAGTATCAAAAAAGAAGTTAACGCGGAACTTTAAACAACAAGCTGAACTATTAAATGTTTTACTGTTTGTATTTTCAGCCAACCGAGTTCACCAGCATGTAGTAAACAGACGTTTGACATTGGTATGTTTTAACTTCATTTCTTGGTCGAGGAGAGATTAGCACTTGAGTGTGCTAATTAAGTACTATATTTAATTAAGTTTATAAGTTTAAGAAACCCCTTCATTTGCATACAAAGTGACTGCGAGGTGTTTCATTTTTTGTATCGGGGGATCGATTACCAATGTCCACCCTACTCTAAGGTGTCGTCCATAAATGAGGAGGGGGGGGGGGGGGGTCCGTAATTTTGTGACGATGTGTGATGAGGCGGAGGGGGGGGGGTTCAGATGGTGTGACGTCACATTTTTGCTTCATAAAAAAGCAATGTTTGAAAACGGAATTTTAGCTGTTATTTCGCGTTTTAGAAAACTTTTTAAATAAATTGCTATAGGAATTGATTAAAATACTCTGAAGTGTGACGTAATTATAGGGGGGGGGTCTGGCCTTTTGTGACGTTGTGTGACGGAGGGGAGGGGGAGGTAAAAAATCGTCAAAAAAAAAGCCTAAATTAATTTGAAGTGATTATTTTTACCGATTTGCTTTAAAAAATGTGTCAGAATGCGAACATTACAATACTCAAATAGATAGACCAATCACGTGACAGTATAAATCAGCTTAAAGCGACTACACTTCCTAACAGGGCCACCCACTTTCCCGGATGTTGAGCGAGTAATGTTATGAAGTGAGTTGTTTATATTGACAACTACATCCGAGGTCAAATTGTGTCACACGATTTACCACCCCTCCCCCCTCCCATCCATTTCCTGAAGTAATTTAACATTTAATTGTATCTAAACAAGAGTACGTCAACACAAGTCGAAAAGGACTAATTTATAATTGTGTAGGTCTAACGGAAGTAATATAAGTAAACAATGTTGTATTAAAAACGTCACTGATGTTCTATGTAGCTGAGTGATCTCCCTGTAAAAACTTAATTTTAATACGAGTAGAAAAGAACTAACTATAATTTGATAAGATCTTACTTAACTATCTATTGTAAACAAACTATATGGTATTTAAAAATAACGTAAAGTAAGTAAAAGTTTCCCTTACAAACCAGCCGGTCTATGGGGCAAGTGAAGTAGAGTTAACTTGTTTCTGTGACCTCGGCATATGAAGAGATAGTGTGGTCAGCACTATGCCCAGCCACCTTTACTTTCCCTAACGTGAGTTAGGTACCCATCAGAGTTGGATGGACGTCAGGGACTGTCTACTGACTTGAACCCCGATTCGAACTCGAGACTTACCGGTTAGCAGTCCAGCTCTCTACCGCTAGACCACTCCGTCCCACAAAACTATCGGATGTGATGATAATATAACACCCAAGTCTTGATTGCTTAACACTTTAATTCCATCTTCATCTCAGATCCGTGGTTCTTCAATATACCCCCCGACATCCAGAGAGTGGAACTAAAGGAAGATACCGCCTGCCTCTTGGCCGCCTGTTTTGGAGAGTTCTGGGAATCTGTCTTCTACCGTCTCGGCTTCAACATGGCAGACGTGAGCCATACGATGGAGAGCTCGCGACACAACGAAGCGCGCGCTGCCTGCAGTCTGCTCTGTCAGTGGCACCAGCGGGAGGTCAAGGCCGCGACCTTCCAGGAGCTGGTCAGCGAGCTGCTGCTGCTGCACAAGTCTGGCGCCACCCACGTCGACTGGGGCAGGGTCAAGGCCGTCATGACCATGCACGTGGACAAGAAGTGACCCAGTGTTACATTTTTGTTATGTTGACGTCAGCATTGTAGCACTGTCTGTCTACATTAGCTAAATTAGCTCTAACCATTGGGGTCGCTAGGTCGGGTGTCACCCGGTGCGGCACTTCATGGTGTCACCCCCCCCCCCCCCCCCCCCCGCACACAGACACCAAAGGAAAAAAAAAATATTTTCTTCTTCCATATATATTTTTCTTCTTCCATTTTTCGTCTTGGTGGTGCCCCCCCCCCCCCTAAATGGTGTCACCAGGTCCGTTCCGCACCCCCTGCCCCCGCCTAGCTACGCCTCTGGCTTCAACTCTCGCTAACCCTCTGTTATTCTTTGCATATTATATATATATATATATATATATATATATATATATATATATATATATATATATATATATATATTATACAGCGCTCTATCTCCTACATACTTTAATACTCTTTCTGATACATGAATAAAGACACATGCATTAAAAATTGTATCTGTTTTGTTCGATTGTCCGTGAAATATTTTATCCTAAAACAATACTATTGTGTTGAATTTGATAAAGAAAACAGCATATATTTCGTAAATATCCAATTTGTAGTAGTATAGCAATGTAAACATTGCACGTTGTCAAAGTAGTAATTTGGCAGAACGGTTTGAACGATTTTTCAAAATGTGTATAGACGTCAACATCTGCCGAGGAGGGAGGAGGTCGTCGAAAATAGACAAGGGGGGGGGGGGGTGGAGAAGTGTAAAAAAATCCCAAATTTTTTGTGACGTTAGAGAGTTGGAAGGGGGGAGGAGGGGCTGAGTTCAACTAATATGTAGACTTACCTTAATGTCGAAGGAGAAAGGGGGCGGGGTGTTAGATACGAAAAAAATGGAAACAAAGTAACATTAGCATGTTAAAAATGTAACCGAGGAATCCAATTTAAAAATGTGTCTTTTAATAACTGCTTTGGGGTAAATATGTGTACTATTTTTAACCTGGATAGACAACTGCAGTCATCTATTTTTAGCCTGATAGGGTTCACCGGACGTACGATCAAAGGCCGCTATTTCCCCGCCATATCTCGTCTGTTAATAAAAGCAGACGTTTCCTTTAGTACTTTACACTGTAGGCGTTGGCCCTATTGCTCAATGTGATTGGGTGAGATCGGTGTTGGGATTTCCCACTGGGAGGGGGGGGGGGAATTTAGCAAAGACAACATGGACTACGAACCCGCTACTGAAGGGAAAGATTTTATACTCTCCTTTCGGTGATGACGTCACATCTCATTTTTATTTATTTGACATTCCGTGTTGTTTGAGAGTTAGGGACTAGTCGCTAGAGTCCATGGACCGCACGTCAAAGGGTTAGACGTACCACGACTACTGCTGTACTGCAGAGATTATTTTGTCGTGTATTGCAATAGGCTGCTGCACATAATTTTCAAACCTCACTAATTACAGAAAAAAAAATTAAACCAGAAAAAGATAGATTTTTTTTCATTACATTGCCAATCAATTTTTGTGTCTAGCATCAGTAGCAGCTAAGATATTAAATAGTAATACTTCTTCTTCTTCGTTCTCAATTCTAATGTTGGACTGGATTTTGTCCAACACAATTAAGCATTACGTGTTAACTAGTTAAGCGACCTCATGACACCTTGACTCCGATTTCAGAATGCTGTTCTTTCTGGATTTGCTTCAACAGCCTTTATCCTAACAAGAGCGGTTGTTAGATTTTGGAGTTGTCTCCCCTAGTTAGGTTGTTGTCCACAGCTATTGAGCTTCACCTGTCCGGGGATTCGAACTCGGGACTTTTCCGATAAGCAACCTTGAGCTTTACCACACCGACTTTTATAGAAATACTACTGTGTCTTATAGGAATAGGTTTACGGTCGAGTTTAGGGTTTTGAATTAACTCTGACACTGGTAATTGTTTTAATTGCCAAACAAATTAACGCCAAATGACCTGTCGGCATTGAGTTTAGCATGATTTTATTCTCAGATTTGCTGCTCCTTTTTCACCCAAGAACAACCTGCTAAGCTACTCGCGTGAGAGCTCTGTCTTCTGGGTGAGTGGCTATTCTTAGCTTACAAGCCTCGTGTGCCAGAAGGGGACTTGGAACTCGGTACATTCAGAATCTATTGTGGGTCTTGAAAATTATTTTCACATCGTCACGTGAGAACTCAAATAATTGGAAATAAGAGAAGAGATGAAAAAAATAAAGTGAGGGTTTTATTTATTTATTTATTTATTTATTTATTTATTTATGTTTTTTATTTTTGGTAAGAGCCAGTGTAAACTTTCCGAGATTTAGTTCCCGATTGCAGTGAAAATAACAATGTATCGACTTTTTAGTTTCTCGTATATACAAAGTATAGAGAAAGTCTTGTAATCGTGCAAAAAAAAATCGAGATTTACCCCTCCCTGAGTCGGAAAAACATAATTTTGCAATCTTGTCAGTATGTCTGTCTGTGTGTGTGTGTGTATTTGTGTGTGTGCGTGTATGTGTCTCTGTAAACACGATAACTTGAGTACCGTTACAGTTAGGTTGATGAAATTTCATATATAGGTATTATATCAAATTTGTAGATCCGTATCAACTTTTCAGCGATTTCAGAAAAACGGAAGTGGAACTTTTTCTACTTTGAATTTTCCAATAGGCTATAATATGAGTACTATTTTAGATAGATAAATGAAATTTGGCGTTCACTTGGTGTGCAATTCTTTTTTCTACGATATTCTATTCCATTATAAAAAGATTAAGTAATTAAAAATGGATTAAAAATATTGTCTATATCCCGAGTTGCCATCCCCCGTAGAATATTCGAGAAAGTTAAGGGGAGATCACTGCCGGTTTATTATTTTGTCTTTTCATTACCCGTTCTTTTCTTTCATTCTGGCGGTTATTTCCCTTGACAGACATTAGACTTTAGCGGTCTATTGAAATAATTGAATGTTTTACTGTTGGTGCTGATTCATAATGAGTATCATTTTAAAACGGTATTCTTAATAACTTCCCCATAAAAATAAAGGGAATGTGAATTTTTCTGGTTGAAGGTGTAAGTTTCAAAGTCAGTATTAGAACAATAATGAAGGCCTGTTTATAATTATATAATTCATTTATGAATGTGAATGCTTTTCCGTTTCTAATAAATTTCGCTATAAGTCGATGGTCAGTCATATTGATTTTTAGGTGTAGCCAATGGTCAAATAGTTCAGAACTTGTAATCTTCACAGAAAGTATGAGTTTGAACAATGTCTTTTTCATGATGTAGTAGTGCTAAAATTGTAATTCAGTATCACAATGTGTTTTAACCAAAAGATTGTTGTAGTTTTTTTTTCTATTTGTAATAGTTAACACAAGAATTGTTTTTTTAACGTAAGGCTTTTTAAAATAGTTGTGTGAATAGGTAATCGTCTTTTCCCCAACAAAGATTTTTTGAACATTTCGCCTTACGTTGCAAGTTCATCTAAATTTTATTTCGCATTTTCAATTGTTACATTACATAATTAAATTTTGTGCCACCTTTGGATATTGATTATGTTTGAAAGGTTGATAGCATTTACAAAAACAATTTGCGATGTAAAAAAAAGTGTTCTTCTTGGTTTTTTTTTTTAATTGTAATGTTGGGCTGGATTTTCTCCACCACAATTAAGTATTAGATGTTCTTTCTGAATTTGCTTCTATAGCTTTTAACCATCCAAGAACAAACTACAAGGTAGCAGCTGTTTATCTAGTCATCTACCCGGGGTTCGAACCTAAGAATTTTCGGTTAAGCAAGCAAGAGCTTTATCGATACGAACACGCCTAATAGCCCGACCACGCCGACCCGAGGGACGCGTCTATAAATAACATGGAAAAAGTTTGGGACCTCAGTGACGATGTGTATAAAGGGAACGAATGTAAAAAAATCCTTAGCTTTTCACATGTAAAACTGGGCAGTTAGTTACCGTACTCTATTTTACTGCTTGTTTTCAACCAGTATTTCTTCTGCTACTTACCACATATTTAAAACCTTTTCTGTTATTTATTCTTCTTCTTGCATTACGCCTACCACACGTTAGCCTGTACTATCATTTATTCTGCTACCAGAATTTGGCTGACCACTATTTACAGATTAAAGTACCATCTAACTATGATAGGCTGTAGATGGTAAGTATGACGTAAAACACAATTTGGCACCAAAGTGGGTGGGCTGGGTATGTGAGTGGGAGGGGGGGGGGGTGAGGGGAGGGAGGGAGAGAACAGTCAATAGCGTGTCAAAGGTTATACGGTTGGCTGGGAACGTGAAATACGTCAGGCCAGTGTTTTGTGTAAGGGACTATCAAATTCATCAAATGAAAGTTAGCCTATAAGTGGATAACTATAGTCCGGATGTAAGTAAGTAAGTTCCCTTACAAACCTGACGGTCTATGGGGCAATTGAAGTAGAGTTTACTTGTTTCTATGACCTCGGCATATGAAGACATAGTGTGGTCAGCACTATGCCCAGCCGCCTTTACTTTGCCTAACGTGAGTTAGGTACCCATCAGAGTTGGATAAACTCAGGGACGGTCTACTGACCCGGATTCGAACTCGAGTCTTACGGGTTAGTAGTCCAGCTCTCTACCCATAGCTCTCTCTCTCTCTCTCTCTCTCTCTCTCTCTCTGTATATATATATATGTATATATATATATATATATATATATATATATATATATATATAATATGTATTTTTAGATATTTTTAAAATGTTTGTTTTATATAGCTGAGCAGCTCTCAAGAAAGCTATTTTTAGGTACAACTGTTGGAAAAAAAACCAGCCTAATATCCTGTAATTTGATAAATCAAAATTATATTTTTATACTGTTACAGTTTCTCGCTTATTCGAATCGCGAGGGACTAGGACATAAATCTTTTCAATATACAGCAATTTTCAATATACAGTCCGGATGTAAGGTAGTAATATCTGATTGTACAGATCTTTTGCCCACGGTGTACAGAACCCATGTCTAAATGTACACAATATTTATTGTGTTGTACGAAATTTTTGTCCGGGTGTACAGAACCCATGTCTAAATGTACACAATATTTATTGTGTTGTACGAAATTTTTGTCCGGGTGTACAGAACCCATGCCTGAATGTACACAATATTTATTGTGTTGTACGAAATTAGTGTCCGGGTGTACAGAACCAATGGTGGTTGTAATAATATAATGTCCTTTATGAAAGGAACTAGATAAATAATACCACCCTGCCGGCATAGATACATAAACTAGCTGCCACATGAAATGAAATCTAGAAGCACGTGATCAATAAACATTTGCAATCATTTAATCGTAAACCAAGCGATTAGCTTTTTGATTTCACTTTGAACTACAAATCTATTTGTATTCGATACTGAAGATCAAGAACGAGAAATATCATATCCGGTTAGAAGATATTGTGTTGCATGAAATGTGCTGTACGTAGGTTATCATTCCTGTTCTTTGGTCTAGATTCATGTTTATACAGAACATGGAGGGAGTGTCTGGAATAATTATTGCGATAGTAGTTGTAACAAGTTATTCATTTGAAGAATGACGGTGTTGGTTTTAATAGTTTAAGCTCGGCCTCTGGAATTTGATCAGCGGTTCTCAACCTATATGGTGGTACCCGAAACACACCAGTTTCACAAGCGCATTCACTGAACCCTTCTATAGTTCTATGGTCCGCACTGACAAAATCCAATGAAGAATCATAAGTCGGTTTGTGTCTTGACCAACAACGAACCCCTGAAACTCATTCACCGAACCCCTGGGGTTCGATTAAAATCAAAGAACCACTGACTTAGATTAACTTGTATGTATAGTAATAGTGTTGAGTCAGGTTGATAGATTTAGGATAAGGATAAAAATGGTGTTTATGCATAGAATTCGTATCATGTTTCTATTAGTAATGGGTTTTGTTTTTTAATTATACTTTTAAATTTATGTTTAGGTAATGTTTTTAGTATTTATAGTATATCTATTGTACGTTGTGATTTTACATATAATAAAAAAACAATCAACGTTTAGGTCAGTAAAATAATGAAAACAAGCAATAGCGAATGCTACTAGTATTCTTATGGTTTGTTTCGCAAGAGTAATTGCTACACGAAAAAGAAAACAATTTCTCAAATTGTTTTAAAATACCTGTGCTGGGTTATCAATAATTTAACCATTATCTGTCGCTGGTTTATTTTTTTCAGTAGACGCGTAACAAATGGAAACATTTGCATTGCTTACGTAGTACCACATTTTAAAATAGCGTGATCCATTGTGAATTATTGTGCTCTATTGTGATCTATCGTTCCCTTATTGTGCTGTTCCCATTTCATCACTTTAATCAGCTAACAGACTTATCGAATGTGTTATTTGTAAGAGCTAATGTAGTAATGCTGTTCGTCTCTTCAGTGATGAGATCAATGGTCTTTGTTAATTTATAACAGTCTTTGTAAGCATAGCTGCATCGCAGAGGCGTAGCGACCCCTCCCGGCGCCCGGGGACAATTTTCACTTTGGCGCCCCCCCCCCACTCACCCCCATATATTTTTTATATGTATAATTCAAAACTGCAGCTAAAATGAGCTTTTAATTTTTTTCTTTTACAACTCATTTTGGCACCCCTAGGGTCGGCACCCGGGAACATATGTACCCCCCCCCCCCCGCCCCCCCCCCCTCCACCTCCGTCACTACGCCTCTGCTGCATCGTACGTAGCTGCAGTGTAACTATCTACAGCTTGAATAGGCTTATTGAAAATCAATGTACATATTTTAAAGTAATCGATCCATACGTGTGTCACCGAAGGGGTCGAGTCGGTAAAGCTCACTGTTGCTAAACCGAAAAGTCTCGAGTTCGAACCCTCGGGTAGATGAGGCTCGACAGCTGGGGACAGCAACTCATCTAAGAGTTAGAATTTCTATTTAAACAGAGTGAAATTTCTATTTAAATATTATTTCTTTATTCCTCACATTTAATTTCTATTTTGCTACAATGTTTTTAATATGTAATCTCTATTTTATTAAATGTCGTTTCTATATTTATTTTAAATAAATTCCATTGTTACCGTTATAAAATAAAGTGTATTATTATTATTATATCCAGCTCACTAGCCTTAACAAAATTTCTAAAAATAGACTTATATTTATCCCTGACGCTAATTGTAACCCCAAACTCTAACCCTAACCCTTCCCCAACCCCAATCGCTCTGCTTAAATTATCATTAACATTTCCTAATGTATATTTATCTCTAAATTGTTGGGATGTGGTGATGGTCATCGAGCAGAGGCGTAGCGACCCTTCCCGGCGCCCGGGGACAAACTTTCGATTTGCACCCCCACCCCCTCGAACTTTTCATTTGCACCCCCCCCCCCCAAACTTTCTATTTGCACCCCACCCCCATCGAACTTTTCATTTGCACCCCCCCCCCCCATCAAACTTTTGATTTGCACCCCCCCTAAGGTCGGCGCCCCGGGAACATATGCCCCCCCCCCCGCCACTCGCTACGCCTCTGTCAGCGAGTAATTAACAAGGGCAATACCGGCACCAGGTTATTTAGCGCCCTGGCCAAAACTTATTAAAACGCCCCCTTTCACACAAATTAATTACTAAAACATATCCTATAAGAAAATAATTTAATTAAAAGTGACATATTAATTTATTTCAATTGCATACACGTTATAAGTAGGCCTAGACATCAAAATCAAATTTTACTTGCCTCCGTCTCAAAAGTTTGTAGTAATTCCTTCAATTCCAGTTTGCAAGCGTAATCACATTTTATTATCTATTTTGTACTTTACGACATAAAGCCACCCCCCCCCCCTTTAGAACATTTTAAGTACTTCCCCTCCGCTCCCTGGGGGAAAACAGTATAGGGGGAAAAAACACTGGAAAAAAATTCTTGTAGTGTCAGACTCACTGCAGTCCTCCCAAGGTGAGTTCCAAAACGGAACCTAGCTGTTTTAAGCTTAACTGTCATAGTTATAATTGTAAAATGTCGATATATTGTGTGATTATGTAACGATTTTTTTGTTTTGAAAAGTAAAAGGTTATAAATGTTATAGATTCCAGCCTAGAATTGGTATATATGAATCTTTTAGGAGAGGGTGAAAAATATGAAAAGACAATTAATTAGATGTTTAATTTACGACTAAGACTGTATGTCTACTAACATTAAATATTGCAATTTACAACGGCTACTGATGTTTTTCAACTTGATAATGCTAAAAAAAACCTACCAAACTATTTTGTTTAGAACTTAAGCTCTATATAATTTTTACAATAGCAAATAATAACTTAAAGTTGTATTGATTTGTAAGCGGTCAACCTAAGGTCAGGAATTGGAAATGAATGTAAAGTTAAGCACGAATTAATATCCCATTTGAAAATCCAAATAACAAAATTTTATTCAAGGGAAACAACTTTCACAAAAATTGCTAAATTAACCAACTGTAAATAAGACATGTTTTTAAAAAAAAACAATAAAACGTTCTAAATTTCATTACGTAATAATTACGAAAAATCTTTTATATTACCTATGTAACCTTGTAAAAACAACATATTTTACCTATTCAGTACTTAACTGTAGGTTTTGTTTGAAAGTCTAAAAATAGTAGCTTTATTATAACATACTTCTATTCAATTTTGATGACATACTATTAAATGCAGTGATAACAATCTTCGTGCAATTTAAAATTTTGGATCCCCTAAATAAAGGGATGTCTTTCAAAATATCAATCACTGGTAACTGTTTTAGACATCTCTAGAATTGTTGATTAAATATAAAAAAAAATTAATTAAAAAAAAAAGTTTACGCCTAGTTATAAATTCCGTCCTATTTAATATATACTAGCGTACCCGTCCCCGCGCGTTGCCGCGTAATAGAAGAAAGTCCGACGAAATATATACGAAGGGTGGACACGTTTGATTCAATTTAGTGAGCGTTTGTAAGGCCCCATCCTATCCATTGTCAATCATACTGTTTAGACCGAATGTAGTTGCCATAGCGCTAACGTGAAAGACCAGGGCGCCAAAATCGCATCCTGCCGGGGAGCCGCCCATGCAAAATGAAATCCTCCCTCCCACCACCATCCACCCACACCTTCTTCCACCCCAGAAGCCTTCTCGGGAGTATTCATCAACTTGGATAAACTGTATCAAACCGCAATCGTCTTTTATTTTTATCTACCAAATATAGAGAAAAATCGCACCATCCCGTGGCGCCACCCTTGCGAAATTAAAAAAAAAAAAAGATTGTTTTACAGAAATCTCACCAGAAGTGTTCTCATAAACAACCCAAAGTTTGATGGCTATTGGATGAACCATGTCAAACCGCAGTCGATTTTATTTTTATATACCGTACATAGAAAAAACGCACCCTCACGTGGCGCCGCCCTTTCTAAATTAAAAATCATTTTTTTTTACAAAACCCTTCCCCTGAGTGTCCCAATCAACTCCCCCAAAAGCTCATGGCTATATGATGAACGGTGTCAAAACAAAAATCGACTTTTATTTTTATATACCGTATATAGAGGAAAATCGCACCCTCCCGTGGCGCCGCCTTTGCGAAATTACAAATCTTTTTTTTTACAGAACCCTTCCCGGAGTGTTCTAATAAACCTTCAAAGTTTGACACCTATCGGATGAACGCTGTCAAACCAAAATCGACTTTTATTTTTATATACCGTACTTAGAGAAAAATTGCACCCTCGGGTGGCTCCGCCCTTGCTAAATAATTGGTTTTTTTTTGGTTTTTTTTTTTGCTTTTTTGCAGAATCCTTCCCTAGAGTTTTATAATGAACTCCCCAAAGTTTCATGCCTATCGGATGAACGGTGTCACTGCAGTTCACTTTTATTATTTGTATATATCGTATATAGAGGAAAATCGCACCCTCCTGTGGCGCCGCCCTTGCTAAATTAAAAATTATTTTTTTACAGAACCCTTCCCTAGAGTGTTATAATGCACTCCGCAAAATTTCACGCCTATCGGATGAACGGTGTCAAATCAGAATAGACTTTTATTTTTATATACGTATATAGAGAAAAAAACAAATCGCGCCCTGCCGGGGCGCCACCCCTGCGAATTTGAAATTTCTTTTTCGCAGAAACCTCCCAAGGAATATTCTCAACAACTTCCCAAAGTTTCACGGCGATGTGATGAGAGGTGTAGTAATGCATAAAAGACAAACAAACAAACAAACATACATACATTGCTATATATATGTAGATTAATACTTTCAGAGTGGTAATATAGATTCCTAAAAAACTAAAGATTTTTCAACTAAAGAACGCCTACCTTTCTTTGTAGTGTGTTCCGTACTGAATTGAAATTATCTAATTTACGATAAACTCGATTACTCGATATACTCTACTACATTCACAACACATATCAAACTTCGATACATAAACATATCTAGACTCGATGCTCCAGAACTATGACACCAACTCGTTTAACTGCAAACGGTACTCCCAATCAGTAACGATTTCACTGGACCTACTACTACACTTTAACAGTCAATATAATTCGATACCTTAATAACACAAGAATCAATACTCCCGAACTCCAGAACTACAATACTTCATCACCTGCATTCTCATTTCTCTACTATCAATCAGATTCCACTAGACCTTCAACTACACAACAGCCAAATAAAAAAAACGACACTTTAACACTTAGATACTTTACGAATGAATCCATATCCAGCAACAGCCTTCCGCCGTTACTCCCAAATCTAAACGAGTCATCAAAACTTACCAAAAAAGTACAATACTTTGAACACCCCTTCATTACAAAACTCTATACACCAGGACACATTTCTAATTCAAAGTCAGAGAAAACGAGACTTACATGCCCTATTAAATGTGTTCGAAATTTAAATTACGAACTTATTTAATTAATCGTTTTCTACATCAATTATGTGACACCAAATTAAAAATGCAAAGTGACTGGTAAAAAGCGCCCCGACCTTTCCAAATTAGGGAGGTAGGGTTACATTTTCACCATCGCGAATAAATAAAGGCCTATATAGACCTAATTTTGGGGTGGGGGTGCAGAATTGATAGTTCGTCCTGGGTGCCGAAATAGATCACTACTCCTTAATAAAAGTTATTAATCATTAGGTACCTTTTGAAAATAGCAATTAAACCTTTTGCGCTCCTCTAGAGATTGCGCCCTAGGCGACCGCCTAGTTCGCCTTATAGGTAGCGCCGGCATTGGACAAGAGATAAAGTCCTACTGCAGAGTTTGAGTAGGAAATGTACAGGGGGTAATTAACAGTTTGTAATTAATCCACTGGGCTAGTGACAAGGAAAAGTGTTGGGTAAGTTATCTCACAGATAAACAATCAATAACTAGAGCGTTTGGTGCGCATTTTCCGAGGCAGAAGAGTATTTACGTTTAAACAGGGTATTGCAATACAATTTTAACACTGCTATCAATGGATTATTAAGTATATTTTTGATAAATCTCAAAGAAAGATAAATGCAAACAGTTTCGATCTAAGATCCTTGACGGTAAAATATTTTAGCATAATTTATTTCACTAATCTCCTTATTTATATCGATAATAATTTGAAAAAAATTACTGCTGCAATTTTTTTTATTCAAAATAGATAAGTTTTTAAAATTGTAACACCAGTCTTTCCTCAACATTTAAAAAAAAAATATCTTGTTGTATTAAATTTGATCGTGGTTTGTGTGGGGTGGGGGAGGGGAGGGGAGAGGCAAAGCCGGAAAATGTGTTGAAGTGTTGAGGCCAAATGAGATGTTATGTAACGCGACACAATGGGTTAAAGAGTATTAAAAAAAGGATCTTGACATTACTCCCCTCCCATTGATTACCCCACCCCCGGTTAATATATCAAAGTCATTACCCCCCCCCCCCCCCAATCTGGGGGCTAATGACCGGGTGGGAAGTAGGTGTGGCAAACGTCTTATACCCAGGTAAAGCATTTCGTTAAGGTTGAATTTAGATATATTCTCATTTAATCGAGGTCTTAATATTATTTACAATTCTGTGCAATTCTTTAACATTTTAACACGTAATGATTGCTTTTATTTTTTTTGTTGTAGATATAGAGTATGCTGTATGTGTACAATAATCTGTTACAGTTTCTTAAATTTTTAAATTTATATGATTTAAAATGCAAATGTTTGCTATAACTGTGTAAAAACCTATATACCCTTAAATAATACTATACTGATATTTTACGTTTGTGGTTATTAATTATAGCATATTAGGTGATTGCTCATGAGAAGACTGAAAGAAAGTAACAAGCAATTTACTGTTGAATGGTTTGACTGATGTTTATTGTATCTGTGTAGCGAACTTTGATAAAGCGAAATGGCAGGTGATGTATAGGTTAATTTTTTAGAATCACGTGCTGTTGCTGCTATGCGTTTAACAATATGTATTGCTTTTTAATTTTTTCTCAAAACAAACTTTCATACGTGCTTTAATATTTACATTTGAATATTCCTTTAAATGACATGAGCGAAGCGTTGCCGATAACAGCTACTTAAAATAAATAAATATATAAAATCAATAGTTGTCTCTCTACCTGTTGAGTTAGAGGCATGTTTCGTGGAAATAACAAATATAATAAATTATTTTCAAGACTACTTGGGGGATATAAAGGTGTATGCAGAACATTATTCAAAAAGAGAATATTTTATTGCTTTTTTATTTCGTGAAACGAAATATCGATTCTTCGAAAACATGCCGTTGGGCGATCTCGAATATAAACAGATAAAGGAGGTTTCTACTGTTTATTTAACCCTTCCATACAGCGGCGTAACTACAGTAAAGCTAGCGTAAACAAGACATAAGGGCCCAATAAATATAGGGGCCTTTTTCCCTATTTTAGAAAAATAAAACTTTTACATTGGAATTTTAATATTTGTTGTATATAAATATTTTTTAAATTGGAAATCCAGTTTTGTTTTCTACTCTAAAAATAATTAAAAGTTCAATAAACTGTGAGGGATGTCCCCTAAACTTTCTCGAATATTCTTATAAAACACTACGAGGGATGGCAACTCGGGAAATAGACATGATTTCAAATCCATTTTTAATTACTCGCAATTTTTAAAATAGAATAGTCTCGTAGAAACATGAATGGCAAACAATATGTGTGGAATATTATTAGTACATGATAAATTTACATGCGTTTTTTTTAGAATCGCGTAAAATACTACTTACTATCAACGGAAATTAATCAAAATTTGACATAGAACTGAAAATTAGATCTTTTACTTATATGTGAAATTTTGTTTATATATCTAAAACAGTTCTCAAGTTATAAACTTTTGAAAAACTAAAAGTAGAACTTGTTCTACTTTCGTATATCGAAAGTCGCTGAAAAGTTGATACAGAACTACACATTTGATATAATACTTATATTTGAAATTTCATCAACTTACTGAAGTTAACACAAAGACAGACGGACAAAATTGCAAAACTATGTTTTTCCGTCTCAGGGAGCTGTAAAACGTCGAGATTTGTGAAAATCTTTATTTCGATTTTTGCACGATTACAATAGAGAAAGTAAAAATAGCAACCTTGGACAGTGTTTTAACAGCAAGATAAAACATTCGTCAAAGTTTTTCTACTAAATTCTACCGTAACAACATTTCATAAGTTGATCTTATCTTTAATCAATATGGCGCTACTAACACTGTAGGCTACGTTTTTTTTTTGGATTTCATCTTTTCGCCAAAAAACTTAAATAGGTCTATAAGAATACTCGAGGCAGTGTTTTTTTTTTCCCCAAAGACATTTTTCTGAAAAGGTGCCTGAAAGAACTCAGACATTTGGGAAGGTTTCTGACATTAATATTTTATTTTATTTCGGAGGGCGGTGCTACGGCAATAAGGCGGCAGTATGGCGGCGCAGTTTACCACCGAGAGTTTCCTAGCGGCTATGTTTGCTCCAGGGATCCGTTGATTGCGTGTCCAGCGCAGCGTGTCAGCGCTACTACTTTTAGCCGTCAAATCGCCCAGACGTATCAGCCAGCAGCCCGGCGGTCGTATAACCCGGTGCGCCCCGGGTTTTCCCATGAGCACTAAGGTGCCTATATTCGTTTTAATGAGCGCCATAACCTTGGGACACGTAGGGCTACAAAAAAATATGTTACTAAATCGAATAAAAGGTAGTCTCCAGCGCAGATAGATAGACTTTAAGGGACGTCTTTTGGACTCGAGCCCGTTATCTCAACTCTATACCATAAGCTCTACTACTCGACCATGGTATATCTTAATCTACCCTAGTATACCTTATATCAAATATTAATCCTTGTGTTACACTATCCGAACAATAACCACTAAGTTTAATTTTTGTTTGTCATCATGTAAGTTTGGTATAGTTGCAAGACAATTATTAATGTTTTTTAAAGGCGTACAAAGTATGTTGTTCAATTGTTCAATCTTTATAATTAGTTACATACTAATCAAATCTTGGGGTGCAGGTAACACACAGTTCACAACAACAACAAAAATGTTACGATTCATACACCGCAATACGTTAAATCCTTACAAAGCTTTTATCAAGTCGATAAAATTCTGGAACTTGTCTGCACACACCAAATCCGGGAACACAAAAATCTCTGCAGTAAAAAGAAACTAGTCTTCGGACTAGAACACTACAAGTGTCAAGCGGTCACGTGGCGTGGTGTTCACGTTTCTGCACGTCTTTGTTGTGATTCGTATCCGGTGCTATGGCAGATAGCAAACAGTTGACAATGCAGACCGTTGCTAGGCCGCACAGCACGTTTATAAAGAGAGGTTTGGATATCCTTATAGAACAGTTGCATGATCTCGTGGAGGACCTATCTTTGGGGACTTTGTGCTCTTGAATTTGTAAGTCAAATACTTTGGATAATATTTTTCCCGTTATGTCTGATGTATAGATTAATTAACATATTTGATATTATTTACAAGTAAACGCAATTGCATAGTTTGGAATAGCTTTTACTAGCATCGCAATGGCAAATAAATCCCCAACATAATCCTAACCCAGTCGCAACCAATTTATCAACGCTGACTGTAAACAGCAATCACAAAACATCTGGATTTAAGACTATCATACTACTGGCGTTTTTTGGAGAATTAAAAATTTCATGTTTTTAAAAATTTGGTTATAAGTCGCTGTATGTAATCTTTTTTTGTGTGGTAAGTGGTTTCAGTTGGAAACCTGGTCTAAACATGGTATATATATAATTCGAGTTGCGCGCACTTTTACACTTAAGTCACTGTTAAATGTGAGTGAACAGAAAATATGATGCATCTAGACAGTTTGTTGGCTATTGTTTACTAAACTGGATAGTCCAAAGTATTTTCCTTAGAAATGCATATTTAGAATGAAAACATTATTTTGTAAACAATTACATTTAGATTAAACGTTTAATAGAATTTTTTCTATGTAAAAGTTTAATTTTTTGAATACTTTTAAACATTTTAAAATTATGGTGTGGTATAAATATATAACATTCCGGTCAACGAGTAAGTTTTTGTTTTATTGTTGCGACGATAAAGGGGAAGGTCTTCAAATGAGACGTCACACTTTTAAGTTATTTAACTAAAATTTTTCGGGTATTTTATTTATTTTATCACATCCTGTTTGATGTGTTTTAAACATTGATTAATTATTCTCACTGACAGTTCAGTGAATATTTAAATTTAAAAAAACTAATTATTTTTAAGCCAGACGTAATTTTGAGAGGGGGTGGGGGATGGTGTCTGCTTACGATATGTATTTAAGGTGCGCGGACCTTTGACCACAGGTGCTTTGACCATAGGGGGTTTGACCATAAGGGTTTTGACCACAGCGGGGCTTTGACCATAACGGAGCTTTGACCATAGAGGGGGTGACCATAGGTGGTTTGACCACAGGTGTTTTTTCAACGTGTGTTTGATCACAAGCGTTGTTTTCGGCTTTGACTATAGGTGTTTTGTCCACATAGGTTCTCTGACCACAAGTGGTTCGTCAAATGTTGGCGTTTGATAACAATTTTAAAAGTTGTGTAATTATAGTTTAAATTGCGGCAGGATGTAATAATATGTTAATCCATCTGTCATTTAGTTAACCATACAAGTATTAGTTCTTTGACTATACTGTTGGCATATTTTTTTATCCCTCATATATGTTATGTATTTTCAAGTACATCTGCATTATTTTTTGTGAAACTTGTTGTATGTCGCATTATTTGTGTTCAATTTATATTTAAAATAAATCTATGAGGCCTAGTACCAGCCTTTATGTGAAGACTAAAATATTGTTCTTGACTTTGTTTTAGTACATTTTTATTTCTATTATTTAACTCTCAGGAAACATGTATGAAATCGTATTAATAGTATCACAAATTAAAATTAAATAACAATTTATAATTTCTATTTTAAAATCTATATATTATGGTTAACACCCCTCTGTAGTCAAAGCCCCGCTATGGTCAAACCCCCTATGGTCAAAATACTATGATCAAAGCACCTGTGGTCAAAGCCCAAATGGTCAAAGCTCCGCTGTGGTCAAAGCCCCGCTGTGGACAAAGTCCCTATGGTCAAACCCCATATGATCAAACCCCCTATGGTCAAAGCTCCGCTGTGGTCAAACCCCCTATGGTCAAACCCCCTATGGTCAAACCCCCTATGGTCAAACCCCCTATGGTCAAACCCCCTATGGTCAAACCCCCTATGGTCAAACCACCTGTGGTCAAAGCACATAGGACCGTATTTAAGGGTCGTTTAAATATTTTTAAAAGCCTGATGATATTTAGCAAATCCAATAAGAAAAGCAGGTTGAAATCGGAGTCAATGGCCTTAATGGCGCATAACCAGTTGACACGTAGGCCTATACCTGTGTTGGAGGGGATACCTTCCAACACTAAAATAAAGAACGAAGTAGACTAGAAGAAGAAGAAGATGTACGTGTACATTATGTTATTTGCATGCAAAATGCTTATTTTGTTACATTTACTTAAAGGTTTCACAATTTTAAAAAGTGACGCCATGGGATTGAAAGATGAATTCATGGGCGCGAATCTTCTGGTGAAGATTTCAGCGGTTATCGTCCTTCTTACTCAAATATTCAAGTAAGTTGTCGCCAGTGGCGTAGGCAGGGGGGGGGTGGGGTTAGGGGGGTCATAACCCCCCCCCCATAGACCCCTCGGTATATAGAAAAAGTATGAGGGGGGTGCGAATCGAAAGTTTGACGGGGGGGGGGGGTGCAAATCGAAAGCTTGAGGGGGGGTGCAAATCGAAAGTTTGAGGGGGTGGGGTGCAAATCGAAAGTTTGTCCCCAGGTAAAAATTGGAACCCATCCTTGAGACGATCCTGGCTACGCCACTGGTTGTCGCCCTTTTGTGCGTTTGCTGAGTGGTTGTCACGTTAACGGTGTGGATGTGGTTTTTATTTGGTGGTTGTTACCGTTGTGAAAAAAAATCTAACGAACTGTCAAGCTACCAATTTGAAAATCTTTCAACATAATCCATCTATTACCCAAATTTTAGGCCAATAGTAAAATATTACCGAAATCACTGAAAAGTTGATACACAGCTACAAATTTGATGTAATACTTGTATATAATATTGTATCAACCTAGCTGTAATGTTACTCAAGTTATCTAGTTCACAGACACATAGTAAAGCACCGAAACTATAATTAATCTAAATTTAGAATTTTTTCCCGATTAAAATACGTCCTTCATACTGCGTATGTAATGAAGTACTGAGGTGTAAAACGGTGAAAACTGTCAAAATTTCCTGTGATTTGTGTTTGCACGCTTACAATACTTTCTATATCCATGTATACGAAAGAGTAAAAAGAACTGATGCACTCTTTAAACACTAGCTATAACCCTAACCCAACGCTTCCTCTACATGATCAGCTGGATGGCGTTCTGTACATAGTCTTGGTATATTAACACTGATTTAACTACACGAATCAAAACACATGTGGGTCTATGGAGGTCTTGTGCTGTTGGCTTTGGTGCTAGCTGTGAATTCACGGACGGAGCAGCTAGTGGTACTGTACTTTTGTCCTTATTCACACGTAACTATAATAAACATGTAACCTAACAGATTCTAGCGCGTGGTTTAAATTTTTTATTTCCCTTCCCTTCTGCCCAGTTGCGTCTGTTTTCACTTTCACATTTTGCTGCTTCATTTCAAGACCGAGAGTTTCCATTAAACACTAAGCAAAATAAGTGACCTTTCATTGCAGTACCGAACAATGTTTATGCTTTACCTTAACTTTCTTTTGTTTACAATTTAAGCCGGCAATATCACGTGATTGCTACCAAAAGTTCATGTTTTACTTTTTCTCATTCACCAGACGACTTCGCGGCTACCCAGACGTTCGCCATATTCGGGTTTATCGCCCTGAACGTCGGCTGTCTTCTCATCATCTTGTACATGTTCTTCGGCTCGTGTAAGGGCAACAAGGAAGTGGGGATCTGTTCAGGCGTGGCACTCATATTCTCAGGTAATTTAGTAGTCTTCAGGTGTGGCACTCATATTCTCAGGTAATTTAGTAGTCTTCAGGTGTGGTACTCATATTCTCAGGTAATTTAGTAGTCTTCAGGCGTGGCACTCATATTCTCAGGTAATTTAGTAGTCTTCAGGTGTGGTACTCATATTCTCAGGTAATTTAGTAGTCTTCAGGTGTGGTACTCATATTCTCAGGTAATTTAGTAGTCTTCAGGTGTGGTACTCATATTCTCAGGTAATTTAGTAGTCTTCGGGCGTGGTACTCATATTCTCAGGTAATTTAGTAGTCTTCAGGTGTGGTACTCATATTCTCAGGTAATTGAGTAGTCTTCAGGTGTGGTACTCATATTCTCAGGTAATTTAGTAGTCTTCAGGTGTGGTACTCATATTCTCAGGTAATTGAGTAGTCTTCAGGTGTGGTACTCATATTCTCAGGTAATTTAGTAGTCTTCAGGTGTGGTACTCATATTCTAAGGTAATTGAGTAGTCTTCAGGTGTGGTACTCATATTCTAAGGTAATTTACTAGTCTTCAGGTGTGGTACTCATATTCTCAGGTAATTTAGTAGCCTACAGCTGTGGCACCCATATTCTCTGGTAATTTAGTGGCCTACAGCTGTGGCACTCATATTCTCAGGTAATTTAGTAGCCTACAGCTGTGGCACCCATATTCTCTGGTAATTTAGTATCTTACAGCAGATGTACTCTTAATTATTCTCAGGTAATTGAGTAGTCTTCAGGTGTGGTACTCATATTCTCAGGTAATTTAGTAGCCTTCAGGCGTGGCACTCATATTCTCAGGTAATTTAGTAGTCTTCAGGTGTGGTACTCATATTCTCAGGTAATTTAGTAGTCTTCAGGCGTGGCACTCATATTCTCAGGTAATTTAGTAGTCTTCAGGTGTGGTACTCATATTCTCAGGTAATTTAGTAGTCTTCAGGTGTGGTCTCATATTCTCAGGTAATTTAGTAGTCTTCAGGTGTGGTCTCATATTCTCAGGTAATTTAGTAGTCTTCAGGTGTGGTACTCATATTCTCAGGTAATTGAGTAGTCTTCAGGTGTGGTACTCATATTCTCAGGTAATTTAGTAGTCTTCAGTCGTGGCACTCATATTCTCAGGTAATTTAGTAGTCTTCAGGTGTGGTACTCATATTCTCAGGTAATTTAGTAGTCTTCAGGTGTGGTACTCATATTCTCAGGTAATTTAGTAGTCTTCAGGTGTGGTACTCATATTCTCAGGTAATTTAGTAGTCTTCGGGCGTGGCACTCATATTCTCAGGTAATTTAGTAGTCTTCAGGTGTGGTACTCATATTCTCAGGTAATTTAGTAGTCTTCAGGTGTGGTACTCATATTCTCAGGTAATTGAGTAGTCTTCAGGTGTGGTACTCATATTCTCAGGTAATTTAGTAGTCTTCAGGTGTGGTACTCATATTCTCAGGTAATTGAGTAGTCTTCAGGTGTGGTACTCATATTCTCAGGTAATTTAGTAGTCTTCAGGTGTGGTACTCATATTCTAAGGTAATTGAGTAGTCTTCAGGTGTGGTACTCATATTCTCAGGTAATTTAGTAGCCTACAGCTGTGGCACCCATATTCTCTGGTAATTTAGTATATTACAGCAGATGTACTCTTAATTATTCTCAGGTAATTGAGTAGTCTTCAGGTGTGGTACTCATATTCTCAGGTAATTTAGTAGCCTTCAGGCGTGGCACTCATATTCTCAGGTAATTTAGTAGTCTTCAGGTGTGGTACTCATATTCTCAGGTAATTTAGTAGTCTTCAGGTGTGGTACTCATATTCTCAGGTAATTTAGTAGTCTTCAGTTGTGGCACTCATATTCTCAGGTAATTTAGTTGTCTTCAGGTGTGGTCTCATATTCTCAGGTAATTTAGTAGTCTTCAGGTGTGGTACTCATATTCTCAGGTAATTTAGTAGCCTTCAGGCGTGGCACTCATATTCTCAGGTAATTTAGTAGTCTTCAGGTGTGGTACTCATATTCTCAGGTAATTTAGTAGTCTTCAGGTGTGGTACTCATATTCTCAGGTAATTTAGTTGTCTTCAGGTGTGGTCTCATATTCTCAGGTAATTTAGTAGTCTTCAGGTGTGGTACTCATATTCTCAGGTAATTTAGTAGTCTTCAGGTGTGGTACTCATATTCTCAGGGTTGCGCGGACCACAGGTGCTTTGACCATATGGTCAAACCCCCTATGGTCAAACCCCCTATGGTCAAAGCACCAAGAACCCTCTCAGGTAACCTCTTGGGGATTATTTTTCCCAAGATTTATGCATCATTATGTTCCAAAGCTACTGAGGTATTATTGAGAAACTATCGATGACCATATCTCTTACCATTATCACACAACTCATTTCGTAATGTATAAAGTTTATTTCACCTCTTTTGGCACTTATCCACCCACCTGATATAAAGAAGCACACCCTGACCGCAGGTTCAAGATTACACAACTTTATTTCTTTAAGAATAATTACAGTTCAGATAATTAGGTGAATCTCAACAGACCTCCACTGTCACAGGTCCACAAACTGTATCACTCCGTCTCTCACGATCTACTAACACTTGTCTCTGCATTCAATCCATTCTCTACCTTTATGCATGTCTGCATCCGATGGTTCTCTCTCTCCATACCCAAAAGTATCGCTGCTTATATACACACACCCAGCTGTACACCCGGTGTTGTCAACAATGGCTATCAAGATCAAACTATTCTATTTCGGTACCAATTATTGCAAAGTCTCTATTAATAGCTTGTCCATTTTCATTTAGTTTACAAGTCAAATTATATTTTAGTAACACCAGCTACGCCACATTAGTTTCATAATAACTATAAATAACTCAGTTCTGTTCTGACCTTGAACTTGTCCTTGTTTACAGACAATATAATGTTGTTTTGTAACTACACTAGCTATATAAATAAATAAATAAATAAATATATATATATATATATATATATATATATACATATATATATATATATACAAATATATATATATATATATATATATATATATATATATATATATATATATATATATATATATATATATATATATATATATATATATATATATATATATATATATATATATACCCCCTGGGAAATGATTGTAAAATACCACTTAAAACTATAAAGTCGTTGATATATACATTTCAATAATGACGTGTTTTCAGCGGTGTCCTGGCTTATTGCTGTCATTGTCTTCGGTGCCAACAGCAAAGTCGCCATGTTTCCCAGCAACCGTGAGTATGGATTCTCCTTCGTCCTGGCCATCGTGGCCCTAATCCTGGCCCTAGTTGCTGGAATCTTGATGCTAGTGGCCAGCCCTAAAGGAGGATCTGTCGGGGCTAAATAACAAAATATTGCTGCTTGATTAGAACTTAAAAGGACATTTTATAACATTTTACGATATTACTTAATCGATTTAAACTTTGTAATAATTACATAGTACTAATATATAAATATTACTTATGCTCTTGTGTTAAATTTAAAGTATTTAAATTTTACGAAAATATTTTCAAAAATACATAAGAAATATTTTTTTTGGAGTTTTATTATATGATGATTCGTATGTTTTAGACTATACGCGTAACACACAACCAGTAACCTATAGAACTTCTTTTTTCTTCTGCGTTCTTAATTGTTAGTGTTGGAAGAGACTCCCGAGAGAGATTTACTCCAACATAATTAAGTATACGTGCCAACTTGTTATTCGCCATATAGACCGTTGAGACTTTATACACCGATATAAACTTATATAACATTTTCATTGACCACCACACCTCATCTTTAAATATATTATAGGTACCAAACCGTACTTCATCGCAGGCCCCACGCCGATTCTATACAATAAAATACGTTCAAAGATTTTCAATATAATATTTTATCCATTTTTCGTTAGACAGGTACAAAGTGTCCTATCTTGTGATTACTGAAGGCAGCTACAAGATATAGGCCTACTTAACTTACTTAATCCTCATCACTCCCTGTGGAGTATAGGACAGCAACAAATCTCCGCCATCATACACTGTTTAAAAAAGCTCAAATGTATTCAAATTTGTCTCTATTCAGTCCATAAAGTCTTAAGTAAGATAAAGCCTTAAAAATGCTTCATAGAAGTTGTTTATATATGGTAGAAGAATAATCAGGCTAAGCTTCATGACAATACATGCAGAACTAACTAAGGAGTAGTGATTTGAAGAATGAAATATGACGTTTTGAGAAAAACGCAAAAAAACTAACAAACTAACAAAATCGCATTCATAATCTAACAAATACTGACAAAATTATTTGGTATTATATTATAAAGGTTTATTTAACATAGAAACATGCAATGATGTATTAACCTTGAAAGTACATTTTAAATTTTAAATTTTAAAAAATGTCTTACAATGATAAAGTGTCAAATAATTAAAAGTAAAAAAAATTAATCTTTTTTTCTAATCGTAAGCTTTTTTTTTTAAAAAAAAATGGTCTGCATCACATCTAACAGTTCTATGTTGTTGAGCATATTTACATTTTGGTTTGGTAACTGCTGCTTTTTCTTGCCATCTAGCATTTTCTTTTTCTAGATTTGTGGTCGGAAAATATAATGTTTTATAGTTTCGAACAATGCTTGCCAGTATTAATAACACTAACCGTCCCAATAATTTATTTATTAATCTCTTCATCTGTTCTGTTATTACTTGTGCACTGTCCAAAATAAATGCTCAGTATCCATGGTTTTGTCTGGTCTCATTTTCTATGGCTTTTTTTTTAGATATTTACAAAGATTACCATGTTGGGTGCAGAACACCATTTTTGTTTTACCTTTTTAGTGCTTTTTTTAATTTGTGAATTTTTTTTTATTTGTGACTGAAATAAAAGCCTTTTTCTTTCATGTTTTTGTTATACTTATTATACATTTTTTATTCATTTGTTTGTACTATAGTTGACACTACATATGCTTCGGTTAAAACATATTTACGTTAAAACCAACCAGTAGCTCGTGGTAACTAAAAGTGAGTTGTCTGGCCCTGTTTAGTTCGTGGTCGATGATAGGGCACAAAATCATTCAACCGTGAAAAGAGTTCACACTTGGCAGCACCCTGATCATGCGATCGCTAGTATTTTATTCAGCTTGTTATCTCCCCTGTAATTACTGTATATAGTCATTGAATAGAGTAATTTTGAATTGAATTATCTGGTAAGATTCAAAACTAGATAATATTCTTGTATTGCCATTTAAGATCCACCACTGCGCCAACTTTCAGCGCAATCGAACAACGAGAACTGTGTTAAATTAATATTCAATCATTACCGTAGTCACAAGCACACATATTACCATATGCTTAGTGAGTTAAATAAAAGGCTTTTTAAAAAGTTTAAACACGGTTTGGTGCTCTTATTAAAACATAAACAACACTCTGTCTACATATACAACATTATGTCTACATATACAACTTTAGGTCTTCATATACAACATTATGTCTACATATACAACATTAGGTCTTCATATACAACATTATGTCTACATATATAACTTTAGGTCTTCATATACAACATTATGTCTACATATTCTCAGCCGGCTACAAGTTTAGTTATAGTCAGAGCTAGGGTTAGGGTTACTGTTTAGGTTCAGCGACAGGTCAAAGGGTAAAGTTAAGGCCAATGTTAGGGTCAGGTTAGTGAAATTTTCTAAACAGCTTCATAGCCACTGTAAGCGTATGCTTACTTCCATTTATATTCTAATCACATGATCTCCCATCCTCTAGAACACACACATATATTTCCTAGTTTATTTGATCAAATAAAATTGATACGATGGTGTAAACATAAGCTTCTACATGCTATAAACCTATTCTTTGTTCGCATTGAATATTCGAAACTAATTTACTATCTAAAATAAATTAAATCAACTTATATTTGGTCCTACAGTAGAAACTATTAGATGCATTTCAATTTCAGTTTTATTTCCTGTTTGATTAACGTGAATAAATATTATTTAACGCCAAATGATGTTATAACTAGAACAGCCTACGTTTATAAGGTAATTTCCAAACCAAGTTTATTTGTAAACTATTTTTAGCCACAATCCGGATGTTTATTTTATACATGGGAAATCCCGACACAGCGATTCCCAAATAATTATTCCAAAATTAGGTCATATGGTGAAGTATCGATGCTGTTTTCAACTACTTGATAAAAGGAATTTATTTTAGGCTGCAAGGTAGCTTGTTACCAACATTGTTGGTTGATAACACTATTAACAGCTGGTGCGCGGACCTTAGACCACAGGTGCTTTGACCATAGGGGGTTTGACAATAGGTGGTTTGACCACATAGTGGTTTTAACCATAGGGGCTTTGACCATATGGGTTTTGACCACAGGTGTTTTGTCTATATAGAGTCTTTGATCACAGGTGTTTTGTCCACATAGGGTCTTTGATCACAGGTGGTTTGTCCACATAGGGTCTTTGATCACAGGTGTTTTGTCTATATAGAGTCTTTGATCACAGGTGTTTTGTCCACATAGGGTCTTTGATCACAGGTGGTTTGTCCACATAGGGTCTTTGATCACAGGTGTTTTGTCCACATAGGGTCTTTGATCACATGTGGTTTGTCCACATAGAGTCTTTGATCACAGGTGGTTTGTCCACATAGAGTCTTTGATCACAGGTGGTTTGTCCACGTAGAGTCTTTGATCACAGGTGGTTTGTCCTATACTGGCGTTTGATAACAAGCGCTTTGTCCATTTAAGGTAAGGATTAATTTCAAATGTTGTGTAATTATTTTAAAATTGCGGCAGGATGTAATAATAAGTTAATTCATCTGTCCTTTAGTTAACCATGCAAGTATTATTTACTTGACTATACTGTTGGCATGTTTTTTTTATCCTTTATATATGCTACGTATTTTCAAGTACATCTACATTATTTATTTGTGAAACTTATTTTATGTCGCATTATTTATATTTCATTTATATCTAAAATAAATCTCTGAGGCCTAGCACCAGTATTTATATGGGGACTAAAATATCGTTCTTTACTTGTTTTAGTACATTTATATTAATTGACTATCATGAAACATGTATGAAATCGTATTAATTGTATCATAAGTTTAAATCAAATAACAGTTTATAATTTCTATTTTAAAATCCAAATATTAAAGTTTACCCCTTCTGTGGTCAAAACCCCTATGGTCAAAACCCCTATGGTCAAAGCTCCGCTGTGGTCAAACCCCCTATGGTCAAACCCCCTATGGTCAAAGCACCTGTGGTCAAAACACCTGAAATATACCCGCGTGCAGAGGTGTATGTAAACACAGTGTGAGCGGGGCTCTGACATCTTAATCGATTGAAACAAGCAAGTAGATCTATTAGTAATAACATAGTAAAACTATCAGAGTTTCTTTCAGGCATCCCCTCCCCCCCCCCCCTCCCCCCCCCCCCTCAGGGACAAGTCTACCAGTTTACACTACTATTTCACTTTAAAGAAAAGCATGGGTAACTTAAGTAGGCCCTATTTATTGGATACCTTTACTAATGTTTAGAAAGAGATCCACGCTTTTCTTTATGGTTATTTAAATAGTCGTGTATAATTTATTTTCTACTATTTAGTGCATTATTACATAAAAGCTTGTGAAAAAAAACGATTTTTATGATTTTTACTTTCTCGTATATACGAAGTATAGAGAAAGTATTGTAATCGTGCAAAAAAATTGAGATTTTTACAAATCTCGACGTTTTACACCTCACTGATACGGAAAAACATAATTTCGCAATCTTGTCCATATGTCTGTGAGTCTGTGTGTGTGTGTGTCTGTCTGTGTGTAAACACAATTACTTGAGTACCGTTACAGCTAGGTTGATTAAATTTCATATATAAGTATTTTATCAAAATCGTAGTTCCGTATTAACTTTTGAGCGATTTCCGATAACCGGAAGTGGTACTTTTTCTACTTTGAATTTTTCAAAAGCCTATAACTTGAGTACTATTTCAGATAGTTTAATTAAATTTCACATGTAATTAAAAGATCTAATTCTCTACCTTCTGTCAAATTTTGAGTAATTTCCGTTGACCGAATGTACTAATTTACGCTATTTCCGATTTCTCAAAAAAACGCATGTAAATTTATAAAGTACTAATAATATTGCACACTATTATAGACATTTTGTTTTGGCGTTCGCTTGGTGCGCAATTCTTTTTTCTATAAGATTCTATTCTATTTTTAAAAGTTAAAGTAATTAAAAATCATGTCTATATTCCAAGTTATTTAAGAATATTCGACAAAGTTTAGGGGAGATCACTCGCGGTTTATTTTTTCAGTAGGCTACTTTAAATTGTTAAATTGTACAATAATTGCATGACTGAAAACCATGCGCACCTAATGAACGTGAAGACGAGTGTCTAATAGTGCGGAATAGTTTGATGAGACAGTCTACAAATTTGGACAAAATTTTAATTAATTAATTTAAAAAATAATTAGGCATCTAATTAAGTCAAATTTAATGTCATGTTGCATTGTCTTCATGTCTTGAACCACGTACCAACTATGAACCGAATCTATCGCTTAGAAGTGCCCGAATTTTCACTCGGGCGTTTCAATCTAGACTGACGAAAGAAGAAACAAGTTACATAATCGTTTGTAATAAAAGCTTGTAATAAGTACAATGATTTGTACTTTTTAATTAAAATCCGGCGCTATAATAAGTCTAAAAATATAAAATATAAGTAACTTATAAATCAAATAACACACCAATAAGCATGTATGGCGCTTTTGTAACTAAGAAGGTGTGACCGCGGGGGAGAAAATGAAAAGGATAAAATTGATAGGGAGAGACCGTGCGAGGCAAGAAGAAAGTAAAAGCATAACGACAAGGAACTGAAAGGAGGAAAAAAATAGATGGGTTAAGGAGTATTGAAATATAGATAGAGACTAGATGGTAGCTTTTCCAACCCGCACGCCTACGCCTACGCCTAAGCCTATGCCTGCGACTGTATCTTTACCTGCACCTGCACCTGCACCTTCATCTGCACCTGCACCTATACCCTAACCCTAACCTTAACCCTAACCCTAACCCTAACCCTAACCCTAACCCTAACCCTAACCCTAACCCTAACCCTAACCCTAACCCTAACCCTAACCCTAACCCTAACCCTAACCCTAACCCTAACCCTAAACCTAAACCTAAACCTAAACCTAACCCATTCCCTAAACCTAAACCTAACCCATTCCCTACCCTAACCCATTCCCTAATCCAGACCCTGTAATGCGGTAACGGCCTACTGCAGTTTTTTCTGGACCGAGGGTGGTGGGTGAGGTTGGTTAATATAATAATAGGGTGGGGTGAGTAACTAGGGGTGGATAATCGATTAGGTAATATTTTTTTCCCTCGTGTGGTTGCTAAGAAGGGGTGTGGGATTGTGTGGGTTTTGTTTTGCCGTAAGGTTCATTGTGTCGTGCGAGTAGTCGTACGGTGAGTTATTTCCCTTTACGTACTTCTCTACGCTTAATTCGTTATATTATATCATAACTAATTTTTGTCTATATCATATTTTAAAATAACTTAAAAATGTATGTTGCTCTTTTCTTGTATAGTCTCCTAATGTACATTTAAATCTTCCCACATAAGGAAAGTACGATTATGCTTCTTTTATCTATATATACGACTCGAGGCCTAAAAAAGAATTCAGATCTAGACATTTTATTGTTATGTATCCTTGTACGTTACTTAATAATAATATGGTGTTAACCGGCTTGCTAGTGTCGCCGTCTACCGGCAAGGTTGCGACCCTGCTTTGCCACGTAGATCAGGGGTTCCCAACCCTGTGCCCGCGGGCGCCATGGTGCCCGCTGAACGATTCGTATGTGCCCGCCTCTCACTATTCGACAGAGACAGAATTTTTTTCATGAACATTATTTTAAAATATGATTTATTTTTATTCATTTGTTCCAGTTTTAATTATTATTGTTTTGACTGTCTAGGGTTATTAAATATGTTCGATACTTGTCCCAACTTGTCTAGCGGCGAGCCAGACTGCACTATTTACGTTTTGTAAATGCAATTTGAAAAAAAAAATGCCAAATAATTTTATTATTTTGAACATTTTATTTTATTATTTATTAATACATTATGACTATAAGAAAATAAGAAAATAAGAAAAGAAATTATGGGAAAATGACAAGTTATGAAAGGAGTTTTTGTCAATTCCCAATAATACTTCCAATTGAGAAAGCCACATTTTTGTTTAAATCTTCTGACTTTGCTAGTCAAAAAGCAGGAATTTAAAAATACATTTTAACTTAGTATATATGCTTCGGATGAATGTTTTTTAGGGGTCGGCGTGGTCGAGTCGGTAAAGCTCATGGTTGCTAAACCGAAAAGTCTCGAGTTCGAACCCTCGGGCAGATGAGGCTCGTTAGCTGGGGACAGCCACTCTTCTAGGAGAGACAACTCCAAAAATCAAACAACTGCTGCCTTGTAGCTTGTTCTTGGTTGGGCAAAGGCTATGGAAGCAAATCCAAAAAGAAAAGCAGGCTGAAATCGGAGTCAATGGTCTCAATGGCGCATAACCAGTTGACACGTAACGCTTAATTGTGTTGGAGGCGTGGTCGAGTCGGCAAAAAGCTCATGGTTGATAAATTCTAACAAAGTCTCAAGTTCAAACCCACTGGCAGATAAATCTCGATCCCCTTCAACACTAATAATTAAGAACGAAGAAGAAGAAGAAGAAAGGAGTTTGTCGATTTAAAATAGATGGTGCCCGCCACCCTACCGGTATTTTAGAATGTGCTCTAGAGTAAAAATAAAATACTTAAAAAAACTTTTTAAAAAACCACGTTTTTCTTGTGGACTAAAAAGTAGAAAATAAATTTTCATACATTTGATGACAAAAAACGTGGGTACGTTCACCATCAAAGTTCCCGACCCATCTGCCCGACCCACGTTTTTTGTCATCAAATGTATGAAAATTTATTTTCTACTTTTTAGTCCACAAGAAAAACGTGGTTTTTTAAAAAGTTTTTTTAAGTATTTTATTTTCTCCTTTTTAGTCCGTTGCTACACATGAAAAACGTGGTTTTTAAAAAGTTTTTTATATAGTTTATTTTCTACTTTATCTAATCACTTGATTAAGTATGACTTGACTAAGTGTTTTTAAATATACGGACTAAAAAAATCTTGAGCGACCGATACGCTTTAAAGAGAGAAAGGGTGTAATTTACGTTGCTGGCGTGGAGATCTACTCACGAATCACGTGATCAAATCTCCCATAAACAAACAAATAAACGCGAAGCTGAGTTAAGGAAAAACGTGTTTATGTGTATTTTAGCATGCCCAGCGTACCAACCGTGTCACCGTTAACAATGTGTTATCGTGTCAGTTCTCCTTTTTAGTCCGTTGCTACACATAAAAAACGTGGTTTTTTAAAAAGTTTTTTTTAAGTATTTTATTTTCTCCTTTTTAGTCCGTTGCTACACATGAAAAACGTGGTTTTTAAAAAAGTGTTTATAAATACACGGACTAAAAATCTTGAGCGACCAGGATTCGAACCTGGGTTGTCGCGGCCACAACGCGAAGTACTAACCACTATACGATCACGGCCAGCGCGCTCACATCGATTGGGGCCGAAGTAACTGTGTCAATAGGCCTCAAGTCTTGTCGGTATCTTTAGAAATCATGTCCTCAATTTTATGGTCCTTGGGGCGTAATTAAATTAAGCTAATTACGGTCACTAATTGCTAGTTTTTATGATTGCATCTGAAATTGTTAGGCGAAAGTAGCATGCATGCCAAATTTCAGGTCTCTAGAGCAATCAGAAGTGGGCTAATTTTCGATGTCAATTTTAACAACAAACATCCAAACAAACAAACAAACGCGAAGCTGAGTTAAGAAAAACGTTTTAAAAAGGTTGGGAACCCCTGATCTAGATCTATTGATGGACAAAAAAACGAAAAAAGGAACACATAAACTAATGTAGGTTGCTTAAACTATTTGTTTTATATATATATTCCCGTGCTAAAGTCTATATAAAAATAATGTTAATGTGTCGCTGAAATATTGTAAGATAAAATTAAATTAGATTAGACTTGTTATAAAATAGATTCTAGTGATAATTAATGTTAAAACGTTTTTAACATAACTAACCCTATGACATATCTCAGCCGCCATTGCTATAAATAGCAACATATATGTAGAAGATTGTCTACAAACAAATCATGGCTGACTAGCCTTAAGCTGGACACCGTTAACAAAACACCGTATCCCTTTAGACTTAGAGTGATGTCTTGATGGCAGGTCACATGTAAAATATTAAATTATGTGGGTAATATCTGATAATAATAATTTTACTATTGAAAATATGAAAGATTAACTCAAGGTAAATTCCACACACAACCCGTCATCTTCAATGACGCAACACGAAATGCATCGTCTGATTCAGTAAGTCCAGACTAGAAACCTACTATAATACTGTCCTTTCCTTTAATTGATTTGATTTCATACAAGAAATTTAAAAATGCTATCCTCTTATTATTTATAAGCATACAAAGTTATCTGGTCTTTTTTAGAATAAGTTTAGCTACAGCACATTTTTTTAAAGGGTTGCTTAGTTTTTCGCAGTATTGTTGAGTGACCTACTTAAGAAAATATGGGTCGTAACACACAATAACATTTCAGCATTAGGCAACTTCTACCTGCAACACCCGCATGCGATTGAGGAGTCTAACCACTTGTCGTGTATGCAGTGGCGTAGCCAGGGTCGTCTCAGGGAGGGGGGGGGGTTCCAATTTTTACCCGGGGACAAACTTTCGATTTGCACCCCCCCTCATACTGTATATATATATATACCGAGGGGTCTATGGGGGGGTTATGACCCCCCTAACCCCCCCTGCCTACGCCACTGCGTGTATGTATTCGTCCACGGTATAGGAATTACGTCTCTAGGCTGTGGACGTCTCATTTGGTACCGACTCATCAAACTCATATAAAGAAACACACTCTGACTGCAAGTTTGAGATTACAACACTTTAATTCTTCAAAGAATCACGTGAAAATCAACAGACCTGCAATGTCTCAGGTCCAGACTTTGTATCTCTCCATATCTCACGTTCTACTGACACACTATACTCTGCGCTCAATAATTCTCTGTGACGTTCAATCGTTCTCTATGACGTTCAATCATTCTCTGTGACGTATACACTCAATCTCCCTGTCTCAATCGTCAATCCTTTAGATGTGGCAACTGAGTTCAGAGTTTCTTTCAGGCATCTTTCAGTGGCTACCCCCCCCCCCCTAACGAAATATAATTTACATGGAAAATAAATCCCTCCACCCGACAAAAAAATTTCAAGTCCCCCAGCCCCCTCCGGAGAAAAAGTCTGAAAGAAACGGTGAGTTTCAAAGCTTACATGAATCTCAGTCTTCCAGTGAACGAGATCTCTATCTACTGTGTCTAATTGCTACTTATTATGGTTGATAGGTTGTTCTATGTATCTTTTCGTGTGAGCTAGTGTTTTATTGTTAGCACTTCGCCAGTGAACTCTGTGAATCTACTGACTGTCCCAAATCAGTATGAAGGAAAGGGGCTAGCTTAGATCTAGGAAACCTATCTTGTAAAAAAAGGGCTAGCTTAGATCTAACAACCCTATCTTGTAAAGAAAAGGGCTAGCTTAGATCTAACAACCCTATCTTGTAAAAAAAGGGCTAGCTTAGATCTAACAACCCTATCTTGTAAAAAAAAGGGCTAGCTTAGATCTAACAACCCTATCTTGTAAAAGAAAAGGGCTAGCTTAGATCTAACAACCCTATCTTGTAAAAAAAGGGCTAGCTTAGATCTAGGAAACCTATCTTGTAAAAAAAGGGATAGCTTAGATCTAACAACCCTATCTTGTAAAAAAAGGGCTAGCTTAGATCTAACAACCCTATCTTGTAAAAAAAGGGCTAGCTTAGATCTAACAACCCTATCTTGTAAAAAAAAGGGCTAGCTTAGATCTAACAACCCTATCTTGTAAAAAAAAAGGGCTAGCTTAGATCTAACAACCCTATCTTGTAAAAGAAAAAAGCTTTCCTACGGAAAACTACAAATAGCGAGGTAGTATCTTACATAGCCCTGGATAGATTACAACACATGTAATGATTTGATTAGTAATTAATTAAAGGAAAAAAAATGAATTACAAATGTTATATCATTTCTGTGTCTCTGACTTTTCGTAACGGCGAGGAATCGGCATCTGCAATGGATGATCATTACTGAACAAAGCTAAAGCGTTTAGACCAGGGTTATGGTTCGTGTACGGTTCTGAAAGGGTTGACATACCAACATACCAACGTATCAGTTTCATCCTTTTTAATGTAGATTAACACTAAGAATGAACATGAGCTATACAAATAACATAAAAATAATTTGTAACTTCACGTGCAGCTTTACCTCTGAGTGCACTAATTACTTTCAGAAACAAACTATTTGGTATTGGTAAGAAACCGAATCCTGCCAAACCTTCACCGCAAGCCATGCCAGATTTTTCAGATGGTGTAGCTTCACCAGTGGCCTTCGTGAATCGGGTGTCGGTCATAACAAAAAATATTCCTCAGAATACAGCAACAGACAAGGTATATCTACGTCTTTTTTAATTTAATCAATATCGTTTGTATTACCCCCAATATATTTTTAGAGTCATGTGATAGGAAGCGAGTTCATCGTTTTCTAATGCGCAGCTTCAATCATCAAATATTGTTTTTGCAGTTCAATGTGAATCTGGGGTTGCCTCCTGAAGAACTAGACAGAACCAGTTTTGTGTTGAGCAATGGGACCACCGAATCTATGGGTGACGGGGATAAGTTTGGTCATCGTCTGGAGAACTGCAAGAACAAATTGGTCTCGTCTAGAGGGTAAGATGCAGCAATAAAGTGTTAACGGTTGTAAGATGTGAGATATTAGCTTCTAATAATATTAAGTTTTTAAAAAATCATTCAGTTTTGTTTAACTATCTTCAATCAATTAATTGTTCCTCGACCCTTGTTTGGGTTGTAGAGGTACTGGAGTTCATTTTCTCATAATGTAACGCAATTTTTTCCTCAATCTTCTGCTGCTCTGACTATTTCTGCAACGGATAGCCGAGTCCTATCCTTGATGTCCTTCACCCAATCGTGTCTTTGTCTTCTCCTTCTCTCCTATTTCACTGTTCCCTACATTAAAGTTTTGGATAGGCTGTTAGTTCTTGTGGCTTGCCCATACTAACTCAATTCTCTTGTTTTGAAAATGCTCAGTAGAATCACAAAGGGACCAATTACTTTACTGATCCTTTCATGACCTCTTCATTAGTTACCAGATCTCTTGAAGCCTGCATGGACATCTTCTTTCCAAGGCCCGAATTCTTCTCTGGTGGGGAGGGGGGGGGGGGTCTGTGTTAGTCCATGCCTCGCATCTCTACTCTTTTGAATACCTTCTTAGTCTATAAAACGTGGTAAATATGCGGTTGTATGTGTTTGTCGCATTTAGTCTAAGATTAAAGATTTCCTCAGTTTTGCTACGTCCCTGTCTAAAGCCTGTTCTTCAGCTATGATCTTTTCAGCTTGTGGCTTTAGGCTAACTAATCGACTGTAGGCTACAGGCAGCTTTAAAATAAAATATTCCGACAAAATAAACAATGAACTTTCTAACCATGGCTAAATAAAAGTTTTCAACATGAATCATTCATTGTGCTTTCAGACTACAAACAATTCCTGCGAATATCAAAGAGACATCTGATATTGGTTAGTTTTATTTTTCAGTTTAATTAACCCTTATTATTTTTTTAAGAAATGTACGCTTTTAAATTTTGTTTCAACATTTATAAAACCCAGCATATTTTGTATAAAGGACAGCTTGGTTTATATGCAAAGCATTTGAAACCTCCAATACATATCTGTTAGTCTTTAAATCGGATGGAAAGAAAACTGTTAAGACTGTCCTGAGTCCACCCAACTCAGATGTGCTATTACCAAGGCAAGATTTTGTCATAGTGTTTGTTGATCACAATAGTATAGCTTGAATTGAAGTGAGGTTTTTTTTTACAAAGGACACCAAAAACCCATGCTTTTAACGAGTCATTTCATATCCTTAGCCAGTGTCTTTAAGAATTCACGATCAATACTTCCGATTGAGAAATGCCACATTTTTGTTTAAATCTTCTGATTTTATTAGTCAAAAAGCAGGAGTTTAAAAGCACATTTTAATTTGGTAAATATGCTTCAATGCTTTATCCTTCTTCTTTAATATAAGAAGTCGTTTTATTTTATTGCCATGAAATTTATTTTATAAAACAAATAAATCAATAGCCGGATAACATCATGATGACAGTGTTACCGTGTAACAGATTCGTTTATTTAAAAACGTTTTTTTCCTGTGTTGAATATACTGGTCTATGCAAAAGAGGCCAACATGTATTGCAAAATTTCCCCCTACCCCATCCTAGAAGTAATTAGACAATTATGACAAAGAAAAAAAATATTTTCAATACAAGTAGATATTAACTAATCTATAGTTGATAAGATCTTACTTTCTAATGAAAGCAAACTATATTGTTTAAAATAAGGTATGTGATGATCCATATAATAATGAATTGACATCTCCTGTTATAACACCCATACTCAGTTTAGGCTTGATTGCTTAACACTTTAATTACATCTTTATCTCAGATCAGTGGTTCTTCAATATACCCCTCAACATCGGGGAGGTAAAACTAGAGAGAAAAGTCGCCTGCCTTCTGGTCGAATGTCTTGGTGAAGAGTGGGAGTTCGTCTTCGACCGTCTGGACTTCAACGAAGCAGTGGTCAGCCGCTTGATGGAGAAGTATAAGAACAACAAAAAGCGCATAATCTGCGAGCTGCTCAATATGTGGTACCAGTGGAAGGTCAAGGCCGCTAACTTCCAAGAGCTGGTCAACGAGCTGATACTGCTGCACAAAGCTGGTTCCACCGACATCAATTGGAGAAAGATCAAGGCCGTCATGACCACGTATGTTACCATGAAGAAACGAAATCTCTCTCCTGTCACTGTTCCCTACATTAAACTTTTGGATAGGCTGTTAGTTCTTATGGCTTGCCTATAATAACTGAATTCTCTTGTTTTGAAAATGCTCAGTAGAATCACAAAGGGACCAATCACTTTACTGATCCTTTCATGACCTCTTCATTAGTTACCAGATCTCTAGGAGCCTGCGTAGACATCTCATTTCTAGGGCCCGAGTTCTTCTGGGGTTGGGGGGGGGGGGTCTCTGTTAGTCCATGCCTCGCATCTCTACTCTTTTGAATACCTTCTTAGTCTTTGTAAAAGTGGTAAATATGGGATTGTATGAATTCTTTGCATTTAGTTTAAGCTTGCCTATTCTTCAGCTGTAATTGTTTCAGCTTGTGGCTTTAGGCTAACTAATCGACTGTATTCTACAGGCAGTTCTAAAATAAAATATTCCGACAAAATAAACAATACACTTTCTAAACATGGCTAAATAAGAGTTTTCAACATGAATCATTCTTTGTGCTTTCAGACTACAAACAATTCCTGCATATAGCAAAGAGACACCTGATATTGGTAAGGTTTACTTTTCTGTTTAATTAACCTTTGTTATTTTTTTTTAAAGAAATGCATTCTTCTAAATTTTGTTTCAACATCTATAAATCCCAGCATATCTTGTAATAAGGAGATCTTGGTTTGGATGCAGAGCATTTGAAACCTCAAATATGCATCCGTTCGTCTTTAAATCGGATGGAAAACTAAAGTTTTTAGGACTGTCCTGAGTCTTTCCATCTCGGATGTGCCGACTTTGTCATAGTGTTTGTTTATCACAATAGTATAGTTTGAATTGAAGTGGGTTTATTTCACAATGGACACCAAACCCATGAATTTTAACGAGTCATTTCATAACCTTAGCCGCTGTCTATCAGAATTCACGATCAACACTTCCGATTGAGAAATGCCACATTTTTGTTTAAATCTCCTGATTTTGCTAGTCGAAAAGCAGAAATTTAAAAACACATTTTAATTTGGTAAATATGCTTCGGGTGATTTTTTATCCTTGTTCTTTAATATAAGAAGTTGTTTTATTTTATTGCCATGAAATTTACTCCAAACAACAAATAAATCAGTAGCCGGATACCATCATGCTGACAGTGTTACCGTGAAACAGATTAATTTATTTAAAAAGGTATTTTTACTGTGTGAAATATTCTGGTCTATACAAAAAATGGTCAAAATATATTGCAAAATTTCCCCTACCTCATCGTAGAAGTAATTAGACAATTCTGAACAACAACAAAAAATAGAATTTCAATACAAATAGAAATGAACTAATCTATAACTAATAAGATCTTACTTATCGATCCAATGAAAGCAAACTATATGGTTTAAAATAAGGTATGTGATGATCCATATAATAATGAATTGACCTCTCCTGTTATAACACACATCCTCAGTCTAGGCTTGATTGCTTAACACTTTAATTACATCTTTATCTCAGATCCGTGGTTCTTCAATATACCCCTCAACATCGGGAAGGTACAACTAGAGAGAAAAGTCGCCTGCATTCTGGTCGAATGTCTTGGTGAAGAGTGGGAGTTCGTCTTCGACCGTCTGGACTTCGACGAAACAGTGGTCAGCAAATGGAAGGAGCACTATAAGAACAACAAAAAGCGCACAATCTGCAAGCTGCTCAATAAGTGGTACCAGCGGGAAGTCAAGGCCGCGACCTTCCAAGAGCTGGTCAACCAGCTGATACTGCTGCACATAGCTGGTTCCACCGACATCAATTGGAGAAAGATCAAGGCCGTAATGAACAAGCATGTTGCCAAAAAGAAACAAACGAAAGGAATTTTAGTTGACAAGTAAAGGAATTTTAGTTGACAAGTAAAGGAATTTTATTTGACAAGAAAGAAATTTTAGTTGACAAGTAAAGGAATTTTAGTTCACAAGTTAGGGAATTTTAGTTGACAAGTAAAGGAATTTTAGTTGACAAGTAAAGAAATTTTAGTTGACACGTAAAGGAATTTTAGTTGACAAGTTAGAGAATTTTAGTTGACAAGTAAAGAAATTTTAGTTGAAAGGTAAAGGAATTTTAGTTAGTTGACAAGTAAAGGAACTTTAGTTGACAAGTAAAGGAATTTTAGTTGACAAGTTAGGGAATTTTAGTTGACAAGTAAAGGAATTTTAGTTGACAAGTAAAGGAATTTTAGTTGACAAGTAAAGGAATTTTAGTTGACAAGTAAAGAATATTTAGTTGACAAGTAAATGAATTTTAGTTGACAAGTAAAGGAATTTTAGTTGACAAGTAAAGGAATTTTAGTTGACAAGTAAGAAATTTTAGTTAACAAATAAAGGAATTTTAGTTGACAAGTAAAGGAATTTTAGTTGACAAGTAAAGAAATTTTAGTTGACAAGTAAGAAATTTTAGTCAACAAATAAAGGAATTTTAGTTGACAAGTAAAGGAATTTTAGTTGACAAGTTAGGGAATTTTAGTTGACAAATAAAGACATTTTAGTTGACAAGTAAAGTAATTTTAGTTGACAAGTATATGAATTTTAGTTGACAAGTTAGGGAACTTTAGTTGACAAGTAAAGGAATTTTAGTTGACAAGTAAAGGAATTTTAGTTGACAAGTAAAGGATATTTAGTTGACAAGTAAAGACATTTTAGTTGACAAGTAAAGGGATTTTAGTTGACAAGTTAAGGAATTTTAGTTGACAAGTAAAGGAATTTTAGTTGACAAGTAAAGAAATTTTAGTTGACAAGTAAGAAATTTTAGTTAACAAATAAAGGAATTTTAGTTGACAAGTAAAGGAATTTTAGTGTACGCATGAAGGAATTTTAGTTAACAAGTAAAGGAATTTTAGTTGACAAGTTAGGGAATTTTAGTTGACAAATAAAGGAATTTTAGTTGACAAGTAAAGTAATTTTAGTTGACAGGTATATGAATTTTAGTTGACAAGTTAGGGAACTTTAGTTGACAAGTAAAGGAATTTTAGTTGACAAGTAAAGGAATTTTAGTTGACAAGTAAAGACATTTTAGTTGACAAGTAAAGGAATTTTAGTTGACAAGTAAAGGAATTTTAGTTGAAAAATAAAGGAATTTTAGTTGACAAGTAAAGAAATTTTAGTTGACAAGTAAGAAATTTTAGTTAACAAATAAAGGAATTTTAGTTGACAAGTAAAGGATATTTAGTTGACAAGTAAAGGATATTTAGTTGACAAGTAAAGAAATTTTAGTTGACAAGTAAAGGAATTTTAGTTGACAAGTAAAGGATATTTAGTTGACAAGTAAGAAATTTTAGTTGACAAGTAAAGGAATTTTAGTTGACAAGTAAAGAAATTTTAGTTGACAAGTAAAGGAATTTTAGTTGACAAGTAAAGGAATTTTAGTTAACAAATAAAGGAATTTTAGTTGACAAGTAAAGAAATTTTAGTTGACAAGTAAGAAATTTTAGTTGACAAGTAAAGGAATTTTAGTTGAAAAGTAAAGAAATTTTAGTTGACAAGTAAAGGAATTTTAGTTGACAAGTAAAGTAATTTTAGTTGACAGGTATATGAATTTTAGTTGACAAGTTAGGGAACTTTAGTTGACAAGTAAAGGAATTTTAGTTGACAAGTAAAGGAATTTTAGTTGACAAGTAAAGGATATTTAGTTGACAAGTAAAGGATATTTAGTTGACAAGTAAAGAAATTTTAGTTGACAAGTAAAGGAATTTTAGTTGACAAGTAAAGGATATTTAGTTGACAAGTAAAGACATTTTAGTTGACAAGTAAAGGATATTTAGTTGACAAGTAAGAAATTTTAGTTGACAAGTAAAGGAATTTTAGTTGACAAGTAAAGAAATTTTAGTTGACAAGTAAAGGAATTTTAGTTGACAAGTAAAGGAATTTTAGTTAACAAATAAAGGAATTTTAGTTGACAAGTAAAGAAATTTTAGTTGACAAGTAAGAAATTTTAGTTGACAAGTAAAGGAATTTTAGTTGAAAAGTAAAGAAATTTTAGTTGACAAGTAAAGGAATTTTAGTTGACAAGTTAGGGATATTTAGTTGACAAATTAGGGAATTTTAGTTGACAAGTAAAGGAATTTTAATTGACAAGTAAAGGAATTTTAGTTGACAAGTAAAGGAATTTTAGTGTACGCATAAAGGAATTTTAGTTGACAAGTAAAGGAATTTTAGTTGACAAGTTAGGGAATTTTAGTTGACAAATAAAGGAATTTTAGTTGACAAGTAAAGTAATTTTAGTTGACAAGTATATGAATTTTAGTTGACAAGTTAGGGAACTTTAGTTGACAAGTAAAGGAGTTTTAGTTGACAAGTAAAGGAATTTTAGTTGACAAGTAAAGGATATTTAGTTGACAAGTAAAGACATTTTAGTTGACAAGTAAAGGAATTTTAGTTGACAAATAAAGACATTTTAGTTGACAAGTAAAGGAATTTTAGTTGACAAGTAAAGGATATTTAGTTGACAAGTAAAGGAATTTTAGTTGACAAGTAAAGGAATTTTAGTTGACAAATAAAGACATTTTAGTTGACAAGTAAAGGAATTTTAGTTGACAAGTAAAGGATATTTAGTTGACAAGTAAAGACATTTTAGTTGACAAGTAAAGGAATTTTAGTTGACAAGTAAGAAATTTTAGTTAACAAATAAAGGAATTTTAGTTGACAAGTAAAGGAATTTTAGTTGACAAGTAAAGAAATTTTAGTTGACAAGTAAGAAATTTTAGTCAACAAATAAAGGAATTTTAGTTGACAAGTAAAGGAATTTTAGTTGACAAGTTAGGGAATTTTAGTTGACAAATAAAGGAATTTTAGTTGACAAGTAAAGTAATTTTAGTTGACAAGTATATGAATTTTAGTTGACAAGTTAGGGAACTTTAGTTGACAAGTAAAGGAATTTTAGTTGACAAGTAAAGGAATTTTAGTTGACAAGTAAAGGATATTTAGTTGACAAGTAAAGACATTTTAGTTGACAAGTAAAGGGATTTTAGTTGACAAGTTAAGGAATTTTAGTTGACAAGTAAAGGAATTTTAGTTGACAAGTAAAGAAATTTTAGTTGACAAGTAAGAAATTTTAGTTAACAAATAAAGGAATTTTAGTTGACAAATTAGGGAATTTTAGTTGACAAGTAAAGGAATTTTAATTGACAAGTAAAGGAATTTTAGTTGACAAGATAAGGGAATTTTAGTTGACACATAAGGGAATTTTAGTTGACAAGTAAAGGAATTTTAGTTGACAAGTAAACGAATTTTAGTTGACAAGTAAAGGAATTTTAGTTGACAAGTAAAGGAATGTTAGTTGACAAGTAAAGGAATTTTAGTTGACAAGTAAAGGAATTTTAGTTGACAAGTAAAGGAATTTTAGTTGACAAGTAAAGAAATTTTAGTTGACAAGTAAAGAAATTTTAGTTGACAAGTAAAGAAATTTTAGTTGACAAGTAAATGAATTTTGTCTTTGGCCCCAAAGTGTTGTTTTTCTTTTTTAAATATTTTTAAACTGAAAAGACTGTGAGTTTCGCTGTCATAACCCTTAGAAAACACATTAGAATTGTAAAAGTTTTATTACACATACTTCCAGATCCATGTGTGAAATTTCAACCATTACCTGAAACGCTACTGAAATTATTGGTATTTCTAAAAAAACAGAAATAGGGTAAAGTAAGACTTCTGACATCAAATGACGCTAAAAAAATTAAAAGTAATCCATGCATAAGATCTTTTACTTAGATATGATATTTCGTCTACCAAATTGTCATGAGTTTAGGTTAGAGGTTAAGTAGAATAGAAACAGAGTATAGCTTGATTTGTTAAACAGAACAATGGAAATACAGGAGCTGACCGGTCACGTGGGACGGTCAGCTGACCACTGAATCTACACAGGCTTCTAATAAGCGCAGTTTAACCATTTGTGATGTCGAGTTTGAGAAGTTAAATATTAGTTATGTTCCGTCATGAGCATCTGATATACTTTTTTTAGTCTCTCGTTCGGCAGCTCCGCCAAATGTAAGGGTGGGGTCAGTGGCGTAGCGAGGTCGGGTGTCACCCGGTGCGGCACTTAATGGTGTCACCCCCCAAAGGCGCAACGACCCTTCCCGGGGACAAACTTTCAATTTTCGATTTACACACCCCCCCCCCCTCAAACTTTCGATTTGCACCCCCCCCCCCCCTCTCAAACCTTCGATTTGCACCCCCCCCCCCCTCAAACTTTCGATTTGCACCCCCCACCTCTTAAAAGGCTATTGAACACTCTAATTAATCACTCCATTAAGTGGAATTATCATTTTTCTCTATATATTTTGCTATTTTTTGCCTTGGTGTCACCCCCCTAAATGGTGTCACCCGGTGCGGTCCGCACCCCCCTCGCTACGCCCCTGGGTGGGGTGATAGAAGACGAATATCGGCCTGATATAGTTTTGTGAAATCACCACACATAAGTCCAATTCAAGATTTAATGTTCTTTATTTTACACAAATCAATTATTCTACTTGTATCTATCTTGCCTATACTATATACTGTCTACTACTCATACTACTAACTACACACTCCTATCTAACTGCACACTCCCATGACCATCCCTAACTCACTATCTCCTCTAAATTTTACATCTTTACCCTAGTGCTACCTATCACAATCTCCTGCCGCTAACTGTTACTAACTGCTCCCGACCCACGCTTCGGTGGTTATCAGGTACCCACGGAAATAGAGTGAAGTATCACTTTCGGTAATCAGAAATTGTTCAAACGTTATTACAAACTTGAACATACAATGGTATAATTATAAATAAAATTTAGTCCACCTAACTGAAGTTATACTCTAGTTATACGATTTTGAGCAAACGGGAGTAGAGTACCACTTTCGATGACCGGTAGTCGCTCAAAAGTTTTTAAAAAATTACAAACTTGAAGCATTATATGACATTTTGCCAACCTAACTGAAACGATACACAAATTTATGTTGTTTACAGACAGACGGAAATTTACACACACACATACACAAGCAAACAGACAAACGGACAATATAGGAAAACTAAGCTTTTCCGACTCGAAAGGGGGTGGAGGTAAAACGTCTAGAGTTGTAAAATCTCAATTTAAATATTTTGCACGATTACAACACTTCATCCAAAGACCTACTCCGAATACAAGAAAGTAAAGGTTTTTGTAAGTGTAATACGATGACAATAATGACTATTCTAACCTCTTTTTCAGTTTTAAAAATAAAATTTCGGTACAAACCCAATGTTTCGCAAAAAAAAAATCTTTTACAAAGTAAGCCTGGTAAAACTATTTGAAAGTTTAAAATTTTATTTACTTTCTTTCATTTAAAATGCAACTGTTATAAACCTTTAAAGTAAAATAATCGCTTAAACGCTAAGCAAGTAAAATACCGAATATTATTAAAACAGTAAGGTTTTTTTGTTTTCCCTTTTTTAATCTATTACAGTAGCGTCGGATTAAGTGGGTGGGGGGGGGGGGGGGGGTGGGGGAGCTGAGAGAACAGCAGCCAGGGACCACCTCCCCCCTCGGTTTTATAGGGCCTCCAATAAATATCAAATGTATTTTTCTCCAACGCTTATGTTTCTGTTAGATAAAAGATCGTTTGAATGTTTAAATTAAATCTATATTATTTATCCATTACACGTCAAGCAAAGATGAGTTGTTCAACATAAAATACTTTAAAAAGCCCCACCCCCTCCCCTCAGTCTCTAGTGTTAACAGCTGCTGTCGTAGCTGCTGCTCCGACACTGATTACCTAAATTGACTTCCTCTAAATAAATAATAGAACTGTTATTTCATGCATACATATAGGTGATCAAAAAATACTAAATCATATCAAATCAGTCTAGAAAAATATGATTTACTCCGAAAACTGTGTTAACAACTCATCCGTCTAATCACTAACGAAAAAGAACCAGCTAGCCTAGCCATTGGCTGAAAAATAGAGCGCTATGCCCTAACCTTAACATTATAGAAAAATAGATAAAACATATATTGTTGTTCCTTAGCCTGATATAAACGCACTAGCTCTGCAATTTAAACTACACCTGTCATCGCTTCATGCCAGACAATGTTTGTAGAAAGAGAAATCTCCTTAAAATAATAAAATAATTGTCGCTGTATTGCAATGAATGTATTATTGATTGACCTCGCTTATAAAACATGGCCAGTGAGTAGATTACTTAATCACAGTCTACGTCATAAGATATGCTAGTGTTAAGTGGACTGATCAAAACACAGTCATAATATAAATGTGACATCTATTGTAAACATGCGCCTTCCATTGGATATAGAGTAGCAGTATTAAGTACTAAAAAATTGTATAGAAAACGTTTAATATCAAGTTTCCATGTAATAATGCAGTAAAAAGGATAAAACAGGTATTTTCTTTAAATATATAGCAATACAATACTATTTAAAGATCTATTTCAAAAGCGTAGGTCACTTCATTATCTATTGGATACCAAGCTTTTCTTCTGAGCTTTTCACTGGGTGTGGTTTTATTCGGTGCGGTGCACACCACTCTCACCTCCGTTGTAACCCTACTGGTATTTTGAAGTTTCAGCGAAACATGTTGTTCGGCCATTTGTTTAAATCCCTAGCTCCAGTTTTTTTTAAAGATCTATTGTATACATTCACTGTCTTAATTTGTTTACATGTTTTTCCCAATTCACAATGTAGTGTTTTGCAATATTAAGAAATAAATGTGTAAACATGCGATTTTCCCTTAAATGAATCAAACTTGAATCATAAAGGCTTGTGATTTTCAGCGATGAAATGATGTGGTTTTTAAGACTTTAATAAATAAGATTTGTGCTTGGCTACAGGCAATGTTACACGTTTTATTGAACAGAGGTTCGCTTATATAATGCCTTTTTTTTACAAATGCACGATCGTATTATAAGCGCGCAGTTACACATTAGATAAAAATATACATTTAAAAAAAAATGATAACTTGAAACAAAACAAAATACATAATATTTACACATTAATATTTCAAGATGATAAAATAATTAGATCGTGGTAGATAATTAGATATGTTATAGTAAAAATAATTTCAACAGGCCTTTCGAAATATAATAAAGGTGCCTACAAATATTTAAACCAGTCCATGTTTTCTATTTAGCACCGACAGATCCGCCTTTAAGGATGGCCATCAGCATCAAGATTCCAGCAACCAGGGCCAGGATTAGGGCCACGATGGCCAAGGCAAAAGAGGACCCAAACTCAATGTTAAAGCTGATATCGTTGACGTAAGCGGCCAAGATGACGACAGCAAGTAGCCATGACACAGCTGAAAAACGTCATTAAATCAATTAATTAATGACCACTTGTGCAACATGATAATTCATTTTTAAGGTTTTTTACTTTCATTAATTTTTATTGGCTTACAGAAATAAGTTTTAAAGTATTCATTTGTTCCTCTGTTTCAATGACCTCGGCATTCAAAAGAAAAATGTGATCAACACTATGCCCAACCGCTCTTTGTTTACCTAACGTGAGTCGTGAAATCAGCCTCGTTTAAAAACGGAATAATCTGCACTGTTTCTCCCCGACTTTTTTTTTCTCCGTGGGGGGGGGGGGGGGCTGATATTTTCGAGGGGAGGGGGCCGGACAATATTTTCGAGGGGGGGGGGGGGTGGCGGACACACTGGTAAAAGTGTATGTTTTCTATATTAATTCCATTTCGTTCGGTGGGGGGGGGGGGGGGGGGGTCTGAGCCGAAGAGATACCTGGAAAAACTCTGATTATCTTCCCCTAATAACCGTTACTAATTCGACCCGGCACTACGATTGTAAACATTTGGCGTGAACAACAGCTCACCAATCTGGTGGGGGTGGTAGCTATATGCTTAGAGAAGAAGGGAGGGGGCGGCTAGGAGCACTTACGTGGTGGTGGTGTCCTCCATGGTTCCCACGTTGAGAGTTATATATATATATAGATTTTCACTTCTCTGTGTTTTCTAAAAACTTTAGCGCTTTTGTCACAAATGTCTATATTTCTATACCTCAGATTTTACTGAAAGTGCCATCGCCTCCCCTTTTAAAGTTATAACATAATATACGACAAAATTCAGGTGAAACCACTCCCGCCTTATAATTACATTTTTATCTAACTCACCATGTTTTTTTGCAACGTTTGCTACACTAAATTGTGGGTGCTCTCTCACCTGAGAAGATTAAAGCCGCGGCAGACGCCAGCCCAACTGTTTTGTTGCCCCTAAACTTGGCGTAAAACATGTACAAGGGGATGAGAAAAAAGCCAGCGTTGAGGGCGATGTACGCGAATACAGCAAAAGCTTGTGCGGCCCCTACTCTCCCTGTGGATTAAAGGATTAAAGGTAGGGATTAAACACTCAATGTCGGTAGCATTATATATATATATATATATATATATATATATATATATATATATATATATATATATATATATATATATATATATATATATATATATATATATAGGTACAAGGGCCTATTAACATACATGCACATGCACATACACATACGCTTACGCATACACATGCGCATGCACATGCACATTGTGAGGGTGGGGGTGAAGAAGATGAAACCCGGTCTTGTATGAGATTTGTGAAATCACCACACACAAGTCCAATTCAAGATGTTCTATAATTCTTTATTTACATAAATCAATTATTCTACTTCTACCTAGTCTATAGGCCTACTCTATACTATCTACTAACACTAGCTAACTACAACTCCTACCTAACTGCAGGCTCCCATGACCATCTTTAACACACTATCTATCTCTTATTCTCTACATATTTACCCTGACGCTACCTATATCTAACTGCTCTCTACTGCTACCTATCACAGTCTGTATACACATACACATGCACATGCACATGCGCATACACGTACACGCACACGTACACGTACACGTACACGTACACGTACACATACACATACACATACACATACACACACACATACACACACACACATACACATACACATATACATACCGCCTAATGTCACACACGAAGAACCGGTGAGCTGCTCACAGTTACGCCAGAGACCAATGGCTATGACGTCGCCTATCACATACCATGATGCTGAACAAAATGCTATCCAGCTAATCCAATAGAAGAAACACTGGGTTAGATTTACGTTGGAGAAAACGTTTGAAAACATTAGAGTACTCAAGCCTTTATTTGACTTAACTGGTTAAGTGCATTTTTTTACAGCTGCCTAACGCATGTATTCTAATGCAAAAAAAACAGGTTACACGTAAAAATAAGTTGGTAGTTGTTTACTTCAAATCATTATATCATCACCGAAAAGCGGGTTGGTGTATTTACGGGCTGGTGTTAGACGGTTGATGTAAGATAGGCTGGTGTATAGACAGGGTGGTCTAAAACAGGTTGGTGGTTAGACACCACCCTTCACACCAACAAACAAACAGCATATTCGATTGGTGTTGGGCGGTTGATGTAAGATAGGTTGGTGTATAGACAGGTTGGTGGGCATAACCACCCTTCACAACGACACCAATAAACAAACAACAACGATTAGGTCAATATAGAAACAATACCGCATCGACACAAAGGGGTCGAAACTTACTTGAAAATTTGAGCAAGAAGTCCGATAACCGCTGCAATCTTTACAAATATGTGAGCCTCCTTTAAACCTTCCCTCACACGGTCCTTCAACAAATCCATGGCGCTTCAGTCTTGGTCTATGACCAAGATGAAAAGTTATTATTTTTAAGGTCAGAATTCGGATAGGGGTCGTCCATAAATGACGCCACACTCGTAGGGGGTGGGGGGGGGGGTCAGTAATTTTGTGACGGTGTGTGATGAGGGTGAGTAGGGGGGGTCAGATGGTGTGACGTCACACTTTTGAGTTATAAAAAAGCAATGTTAGAAAACGAATTTTAGCTGTTTTAGAAAACGGTTTTCAATAAATTGTAATAGAAAATTTATTAAAATACTCTGTTGACAGAGTTTTTGGAAAAATATCGATGTTTTAAGAAAAATTCAACTTCAATCTTGAGGGGAGTTGTAGACTAAGGTGCGACGTCATTTTAGGGGGTCTGGCTTTTTGAGACAATGTGTGACGGAGGGGGGGGTGGAGGTAAATATTGTCCAAAAAAAGCGTGACGTCATTTATGGATGACCCCCATATTAGTGTGGAATAAAAACAAGATTATCATTAGGGAAAACCTTTGTTATATGGTAGTGATAATATAAAACACTATCCCACGGCACTCCCTAAAATATATCAAGTTGGAGATCGCTTGGTTGAGCGAGAGAGCGTATGATTGCTAACTCTAAAAGTACTGAGTTCGAACCCCGGGCAGCTGAAACTCGTTAGTAGAGCGCTGCAAATCATCTACAATAGAATTTTTTTTAAAATCAAACAACTTTTGCTTTTCAAATTGTCCTTGGATGCACAAAAACTATAAGCAAATCAAGAAGAAATAAACCGGTAGTGATCTCCCCTAAACTTTCTCAAATATTCTTATATAAAACAACAGGGGATGGTAACTGGGGATATAGTTATGATTTTTAATCCATTTTAAATACTTAAACTTTTAAAAATAGAATAGAATCTCATAAAAAAAACATTGCGCACCAAGCAAACGCCGAATAAAAACGCGTATAATAGTGCGCAATATTATTAGTACTTTAAAAATTTACATTAGTTTTTTGAGAAATCGGAAGTAGCGTAAATTACTACTTCCAGTCAACGGAAATGACTCAAAATTTAACAGAAGGTAGAGAATTAGATCTTTTACTTACATGTGAAATTTCATTTATCTATCTGAAATAGTACTCAAGTTATAGGCTTTTGAAAAATTCAAAGTAGGAAAAGTACCACTTCCGGTTATCGGAAATCGCTCAAAAGTTGATACGGATCTACGATTTTGATAAAATACTTATATATGAAATTTCATCAACCTAACTGTAACGGTACTCAAGTTATCGTGTTTACACACGGACAGACAGACAGACAGACACACACACACACAGACATACGGACAAGATTGCAAAATTATGTTTTTCCGTATCAGTGAGGTGTAAAACGTCGAGATTTGTAAAAATCTCGATTTTTTTTTTTTTGCACGATTACAATACTTTCTCTATACTACGTATATACGAGAAAGTAAAAAAAGCAAGCTTAAGCCGTAGTCAACGAGTTATATAGCGTATAACACGCGGACAAGTAATACTTACTTGTGTTGTCAATTAATACTTACTTATGTTACTTATGTTGTCAAGTAATAGTTACTTGTGCTGTCAAGTAGTACTTACTTATGTTACTAGTATTGTCAAGTAATACTTACTTATGTTACTTGTTGTGTTCAAGTAATACTTAATTGTGTTGTCAAGTAATACTTACTTTAGTTGTCAAGTAATGCTTACTTGTGTTGTCAAGTAATATTTACTTGAGTTGTCAAGTAATACTTACTTGAGTTGACAAGTAATACTTGTAGTGTCCAGTAATAATTACTTAAGTTGTCAAGTAATACTTACTTGAGCTGTTAAGTAATACTTACTTGTGTTGTCAAGTAATACTTACTTATGTTACTTGAGTTGTCAAGTAATACTTACTTATGTTACTTGTGTTGTCAAGTAATAGTTACTTGTGTTGTCAAGTAATAGTTACTTGTGTTGTCAAGTAATACTTACTTGTGTTGTCAAGTAATACTTACTTGTGTTGTCAAGTAATACTTACTTGAGTTGTCAAGTAATACTTACTTGAGTTGTCAAGTAATACTTGTGTTGGAAGATTCCCTCTTAAATATTACAATCAAGCCTGAAGAAGAAAAAGAAGACATACAAGTTCCACAACGACGTCCTTCTGTCTCTAGCACCGCGACTGGTCTGGAAGATCACGTGGTCCGCAGCACTGGCTGTTTGGTATCTACCGTGACAGGACAGATCACGGCAGAGACGTGACACCACGCCACGTTGCTATATGACTTTTGCAGTGTTCCAATCAAAAGACATTTTTTTTTACTGCTACGAATTTTTTTCTTTTGTTGCCTGATTTGTTTTAATCATATAGATTCAAAAATTTTAAGGACGTAATTAATGCGCCGTTCTTGTGTAAACGAGAAAAATGGCCCGTTGAGGAAGGATACACCGGGCGCTAGGTTGATAGTGCTGTCTCTTTTCTCTAAACTAAAACCAACCCACCCCCCACACACCACCCCCACCCCCCACCCCACCCCCCACCCCCCACACACACCACCCCCTCCACACACCGCCCCCCCCCCCACCCCTCCACCCCCCCCCCCTCTCCACCCCCACCCCCCAAAAAAAACATGTCTACCGTCCAATTCAACGAAATATAATTATATACTTTTTCCAGTGTCCGCCCCCTCCCAGAAAATTCTACCCCCGCCCCCGAAAATTTCAATTACCCCCACCCCTCTCCGGGGAGGAAAAACTCTGAAAGAAACACTGAAACCAACCCACCCCCACCCCCCACCCCCACACCCCCCCACCCCCACACACACACCACCACCCCCCCCCACCCCTCCACACCCCCCCCCCCCCAAAAAAAAAACATGTCTACCGTCCCATTCAACGAAATATAATTATATACTTTTTCCAGTGTCCGCCCCCTCCCAGAAAATTCTACCCCCGCCCCCGAAAATTTCAAGTACCCCCCACACCTCTCCGGGGAGGAAAAAGTCTGAAAGAAACACTGAAACCAACCCCCCCCCACCCCCCCCACACACACCACCCCCCCCCCACCCCTCCACCCCCCCCCCCCCCTCTCCACCCCCACCCCCCAAAAAAAACATGTCTACCGTCCAATTCAACGAAATATAATTATATACTTTTTCCAGTGTCCGCCCCCTCCCAGAAAATTCTACCCCCGCCCCCGAAAATTTCAATTACCCCCACCCCTCTCCGGGGAGGAAAAACTCTGAAAGAAACACTGAAACCAACCCACCCCCACCCCCCACCCCCACACCCCCCACCCCCACACACACACCACCACCCCCCCCACCCCTCCACACCCCCCCCCCCCCAAAAAAAAACATGTCTACCGTCCCATTCAACGAAATATAATTATATACTTTTTCCAGTGTCCGCCCCCTCCCAGAAAATTCTACCCCCGCCCCCGAAAATTTCAAGTACCCCCCACACCTCTCCGGGGAGGAAAAAGTCTGAAAGAAACACTGAAACCAACCCCCCCACCCCCCCCCACACACACCACCCCCCCCGCCCCTCCACCCCCCCCCCCACACACACACCACCCCCCCCCCCCACCCCTCCACCCCCCCCCCCCCCCCCCAAAAAAAAAAACAACATGTCTACCGTCCCATTGCAAGAAAACCACTTTTAAGATTAGACACATTAATTAGGCGGTAATTTTATTATAGAGTATCGATGAGGAAATTTCTTTTGAGTTGGGGAGGGGGGGGGGGGGGGCTCAGACGTTCTTACGCGGGGGTGGGGCTTCGCCCCTACCCGAAGAATTGTATGAAAGAAACTCTTCACGCAAACCACTTAGATTAGACCAAATTGCCTTTGTATTGAATATGTTTACTCGATAATCAATTACGTCATATAACTGTGTGCACTCTCTGGGTTTGAGATTATTTTCTACTCTGTGCGCTAAATGTGTCGACGTCATACTTCGTTTTTCGAATTACTGTGCATGTTTTTAAATTGCTTGTCTTTTCTCTAGAGCGTTCTTGTCAGACAGATAGATAGATAGATAGAGAGACAGCGAAACTATTATTATAGATGTATAGCGGTGTATTAATTATAATTATTTTAACCCGTATTTTGAACCCAGTGTTGCCTCTACCCCAATGTAATAATTAAAAAGATTACAAATCAATTTAACAGACGAGGGTTTGAAAGCTTTTATAACACAATTATATAAAATAAAAATTACAAGTTACTGTTGTAAAGATAACGACAGGCCGGTTGTTCACAGCCAATACCAGCTATATACAGCTAGATTCTAAATACTTTTACAGCACATACAAGCAGTGGCGTAGCGAGGTCGGGTGTCACCCGGTGCGGCACTTAATGGTGTCACACCCCCCCCCCCCCCAGAGGCGTAGCGACCCTTCCCGAGGACAAACTTTCAAATTTTCGATTTGCACCCTCCACCCCCTCGATTTGCACCCCCCCCCCCTAAAACTTTCGATTTGCACCCCCCCCCCCCCCCCTCAAACTTTCGATTTGCATCCCCACCCTCAAACTTTCGATTTGCACACCCCCCTCAAGTTTTTCTCTATATATTTTGCTATTTTTTGCCTTGGTGTCACCCCCCCCCTAAATGGAGTCACCCGGTGCGGTCCGCACCCCCGACCCCCTCCCCCTCGCTATGCCTCTGCATACAAGACATATACAGTTATACTTATTATTTATTTTCACATCTAATACCAGCTATCTATAGCTAGACTCACTATTTTCACAGCCAATACCAGCTATCTAAAGAGAGACTATTTTCTAAGTCATTACTAGCTATCTACAGTTAGACTCACTATTTTCACAGCCAATACCATCTATCTACAGAGAGACTATTTTCACAGCCAATACCAGCTATCTACAGAGAGACTATTTTTACAGCCAATACCAGCATAGAGACGTAGCGACCCATTTCGGCGCCCGAGCGAAATTTTAAAGCCCCCCACCCCCCTTCGCCCAATTCATATGTAGCTATTCACTCTGGCAAAAAGCGCCCCCCTCCCCTTACACACACCAAATATGGAAAGGTCGGGGGCGATTTTTACTCGTTATTGCCCTCTAAATTATTTTTATATTGGTGTTACACATTCATGTAGAAAACAGTTGAATCAGTCCACAAAGCCAAGTATCACCCTTTTTTTTTTTGGACTTCGACTTTTTTCTCTACTTTATTTAACGCCCCTTTAGTATTGGCGCCCGCGGCGGCTGCCCCACTCGCCCTCCCTTGTCTCCGCCACTGGACCATCTACCACATTAAGCCACCACTAAATACTGTCTTTGATTTGACCGCGGCGTTTGTGTTTCATGTCCTGGCACATAGATCTAATGTTGATAGGTTTTGTAAAATTTCTGGGGAAGATAAAACAAAGGGGTTGTTATAGTCGATATAATGGTGCGGCGGTCCTGGTGGTAATGTTCGGGTTACAGGACAAGGGATCTTAGGACAAACTGTCTCAAGGACAAACTGTCTCAAGGACAAATTATCTAAGGACAAGTAGTTTCAAAGATAAAATATCTCAAGCAAAACATCAGGGCAAAAAAAAAAATCAGGGCAAAACATCTTAGGACAAAATATCACAGGCAAAATATATCAGAGCAAAAGATCTCAAGGCAAAGTATCACAGGCAAAATATATCAGAGCAAAAGATCTCAAGGCAAAATATCACAGTCAAAATATATCAGAGCAAAAGATCTCAAAGCAAAATATCACAGTCAAAATATATCAGAGCAAAAGATCTCAAGGCAAAAGTATTTCAGGACAAATTATCTCTGGAACAGATCACAAAGACGAAAATTCTCAGGCAAAAGATCTCAAGACAAAAGATATCAGGTAAAAGATATAAGACTACACATCTCAGGATAAAACATCTCCAGGACAAAAGATCATTGGAAAAAAGATCTCATATACAAATAAACCGGTAGTGATCTCCCCTAAACTTTCTCGAATATTCTTATATAAAACAACAGGGGATGGTAACTGGGGATATAGTTATGATTTTTAATCCATTTTAAATACTTAAACTTTTAAAAATAGAATAGAATCTCATAAAAAAAACATTGCGCACCAAGCAAACGCCGAATAAAAACGCGTATAATAGTGCGCAATATTATTAGTACTTTAAAAATTTACATTAGTTTTTTGAGAAATCGGAAGAAGCGTAAATTACTACTTCCAGTCAACGGAAATTACTCAAAATTTAACAGAAGGTAGAGAATTAGATCTTTTACTTACATGTGAAATTTCATTTATCTATCTGAAATAGTACTCAAGTTATAGGCTTTTGAAAAATTCAAAGTAGGAAAAGTACCACTTCCGGTTATCGGAAATCGCTCAAAAGTTGATACGGATCTACGATTTTGATAAAATACTTATATATGAAATTTCATCAACCTAGCTGTAACGGTACTCAAGTTATCGTGTTTACACACGGACAGACAGACAGACAGACACACACACACACAGACATACGGACAAGATTGCAAAATTATGTTTTTCCGTATCAGTGAGGTGTAAAACGTCGAGATTTGTAAAAATCTCGATTTTTTTTTTTTTGCACGATTACAATACTTTCTCTATACTACGTATATACGAGAAAGTAAAAAGTAATAAATAATTAACGCGTAATTCATTTTTTCAAAAACAGATCTAGGAAAACACTGCACTGAAACAATATTTTTTTTTTACTGTTGTTGCTGTTCAGTGTTACAGTTTGATTCACCCTATTGCTCAAAGGCTAGATCAGGGGTCTCCAAACTTTTCAGTCCGAGGGCCGCATTAACTATCAAATTTCAGTTCGGGGGCCAGTTTCTTCCAGGCATATTTTTTATTTTTCTGGGCAAACTTCCTCATACATCACCAACAAACTATTTTTCATGGGACAAAAAGATCTCCGCGGGCCGGATGAGAGGACTTCGCGGGCAGGCCCGCGGGCCGTAGTTTGGAGACCCCTGGGCTAGATAGATAATCAAGGCGTTGGACTGTCTTTAGATAGGACACACTATTATAATCTCGGTCGGCCTCAGTACAATTTTGCATACGTTTATTTTTTATTATTATCTCCCTTTACAATAGTGTTCAATATTTCGTGAGATTTTCCCAGGAATGAAACTTAATATGACATAACCTGCTAGACAAAACTAGGTCATGTGTGAAGACTAATGCGTGCGGTGTTTGAGAATGTGCTTGAACCTGATCATGTCATAGTATCTTATTGTGTAGGCTATACCTGAGATTCTTGTTACGTTTTGTCTTGTTTGTTATTGTTACGTCCCTTGTACTACGTATACAGTAGTTACGTCCCTTGTATGCTCAGTGTGTGGTTGTGTACCTTTCAGACAGTTAATCAAAGACGAAGGTATAGACAACTAGTATTGTCTGAGATGTCTGTGTATAAGAATAAAGTACTTAAGTAAACTGAGAAAAGTGTTTGTTCTAACTGATACAAACTAGTAATGTAACAATTCGAGCATATGAAATAAATTAAATGTTGATTGCATAATATCTATCTATCTATCTATATATATATATATATATATATATATATATATATATATATATATATATATATATATATATTATTAAAGGTACAATTACATTATTAATAAAATGGAGGATCGCTTTACTGAATACCTGATTGTAAGCATCATTGAATAGAGGAATGAAATTCATGATTGTTTATATGATTAACTATTGACAACACATGATTTAATACATAACTGATTATATGAATGATTTGAGACGATCAAATATATGATTGAGGATATTAATTACTTGTTTCACTACATGGTGGATTGATTTATTTCATTAGTGTCACATGACTTGTGTACATTCAGACAATGTTTGTGTAATACGGAAAATACGTATGTACACAAGGACAATAGTTTAGTACATACGCACTATGCTTCTGCACTTCCGGACAATACTTATGTACATCCGGACAATACCTATGTACATCCGGACAATACTTATGTACATCCGGACAATACCTATGTACATCCGGACAATACTTATGTACATCCGGACAATACTTATGTACATCCGGACAATACTTATGTACATCCGGACAATACGAATGTACATGTGGACAATATTTCACCAGGACCATAGTCCTGTAAATCGAGTAATATTTACACACATCTTGGTTCTTTTTTCTAGTTCCACCACTAAAAATTCTAAACTGTAATAATATGTTTTATTTGGGAACAGGGCATTTCCCCCCTGTCAATTACCCCCCGGACATTTCCCCCCCCCGACATTACCCCCCGGAGTAATTACCCCCCTGTCAATTACCCCCCAGTCAATTACCCCCCGCCCAGTAGGACATTACCCCCCCTCCGGACAGGGTTAGAGTTAGGGTTAGGGTTAGAGTTAGGGTTAGGGTTAGGGTTAGGGTTAGGGTTAGGGTTAGGGTTAGGGCTAGGGCTAGGGCTAGGGTTAGGGCTAGGGTTAGGGTTAGGGTTAGGGTTAGGTTTAGGGCTAGGGTTGGGGTTAGGGTTAGGGTTAGGAATAGGGATAGGGATAGGGATAGGGTTAGGGTTAGGGTTAGGGTTAGGGTTAGGGTTAGGGTTAGGGTTAGGGATAGGGTTAGGGTTAGGGTTAGGGATAGGGTTAGGGTTAGGGTTAGGGTTAGGGTTAGGGTTAGAGTTAGAGAGGGTTAGAGCTAGGGTTAGGGTTAAGTTTAAACCAATGTCTAGCGTTGGTTTTGGTTTTGTGTAAAGTTTTAGGCTAAGGTGGATGTTTAGGTTTTGGTCTTTTTCTTAAGGTTTGGATTAAAGAAGTATATGGGTATAGAATTCTAGTTAGAGTTAGGATTCTAACTTGAGAGGGGGGGGGGGTAATTCCCAGGGGGGGTAATTGACAGGGGGGTAATTGACAGGGGGGTAATTGCTCCGGGGGGTAAATACGGGGGGGAAATGTCCGGGGGGTAATTTCCAGGGGGGTAATGTCCTGTAGCCGTTTTATTTATCAAACCAACTCAAACATGTGGCGTTATCAAACATTCCGTGTGTCCACCTATAACCCCCCCCCCCCACCCACACAAACACTCCTGTGAGGATTATAATCAGGCGTATGTATTTATATTTAGAATAGACTGTGTTGTTTAGATAGTGTAGGGTCTATGTAGTATTAAATCGTTTCATTGCTAACGAGCTGTTCTTTCATTTAGTCGTGTTTTATAACCCGTTTGTAACGCACTGGATTACCCGTCAAGGTGTGTCCGTGTATATAACAAGTGGTGATGTTTTGCGGCTGTGGGTCTCTGCCTGTGGCGTGCTGCTGCTGTAATATGTTGTAGAAGGTACTGTGACTGAGAGAGTTGACGTTGTTTCCTACTGTGATGTGTCTGGATGTGCTAGTTGGCAATGGTTCGTCCAGTGTTGAAGCGAAGAGCTTCTTCTTCTTCGTTCTTAATTTTTAGTGTTGGAAGGGATCGAGCCTTTTCTGCAAGAGGGTTTGAACTCAAGACTTTTTCGAATTTATCAACCATGAATCTTTGAACCGATAGTAGGTTATACATGGTGTAATATTTGTTTCTGAAATTTCCGTTGGCTCATATGTTCCTCTTCCTATTTGCAAATGTACATGAGTAAAGCCAATTTTTGCTAACATATCCAAAACAGGAACAAGGAACAGATGTGACCTCTTTGATCAGTGAAGCAAACTGTGTGGTTCCCACAGTGACAAAAGGTCTTTTTATTTGTTTCATCATTCGAAATCAAATGTGCCACTAGTATCTGACTGGATGTAGGGTCTGGATTGCTAGATCTATTTCTGATTTTATATTTCGCATTTCTGTAGATCTAGCGCCTAGTCTCGATCTCTGCTCTGGTAGTCTAGATTATCGTATTCATACGGGTACAATTTTAGTTTGACCCTCTAACTAGATGATTTTTTTTAATAGAATTCCTTACACGCAGTTCACTCATGAGAGCTAGCTGTGTGGAAAGGTTGCATGTTTAATATATATATATATATATAGTATACATAGTATTGCATACAATTATAGTTAAGCATGTCATACAATTTTGAGTTTGTATTATAACAAAGCGTCTAAATTTTTAATGAACTACTTCTTTCCCTTCTGAACTGTAAGCTGTACTCTTTTACCTTATGACTTTCTCTCTCTTCTTCTTTCCGAGACAAGAGATTTGAATGGTGAGCTAATACGTGATGATGAATGCTTTTTTCTGGGAGGTTTTTATCACAAAAGCAGCAACTGAAGTTGGTTTCGCTGTTGTGTTTTTCCGTGTAGTGTCGATGTAAATCATTGTGGGTTTTTGCATCATTACAGAAGTTGCATTGTTTGAGATAAGTGTGTTCTGTTCTTTCGTGATTTAGTACTTACTTAACTGTTTGGTACGAGTTGGGGCAGAAGCTGCGTGTTAGGTGATCGTGGATTAGTTTCTCGATTTTTTTTATTAAGTTATTTTTCCTTGTTCTGTGGGACTCGTTTGATTTTTCCTTTTTGTTGACGAAGCGGTTTCTATTTCTGAATCCGGGTCTGTTGCTTCTGTCTCTTGGTCTTTTGCTGCGTCCTTGGTTGGAGAGTTTTGGATTTTGCTTGATGATGGAGCTTGTGGTGCAGGTGGCGCAGTATTTTGTGCTGAAGGTTGGTCCTTGGGCGTTGACTCTGGGTTGAAGGCTTGGCATTGGTTGGACCAATGTAGAGTTGAGGAGCAGAATTGGCACGCCTGCCTTCTTCCAGCAATTGCTATAAGAATGTTCAGTAATTTATATTTGTAATTTAGTTGAATGTAATGTGGGATGGTTGTTGGGTTGTCGGTGTATATAGTGAAGCTGCGGTTATTGGTGTGGGGGATCGTGGTTATGTATGGTTCTTTGTTGCTGTAGGGTTGTAATGATTGTATGAGAGTGGCGTTGTTGAGTGTGGGGGTACCCATCTAGGGGTCCCATTGATCTTGTTTTTTTTTTCGTGTAGTGTGAGGTGCAGTGTGTATGGGCCGTGAGTTTTGTGTGTGTTGTGTAACGTGGTAACATCAAAGGCTTGAGAGGTGAAAAAGCAAGTGTCTGCTCGGCCGTAGTTTAGAGGAAGGATCTGCTGGTTGCTGATTAGTTGTCTCAAGATGTGGCCCCTCCGGTTTGGTTGTCCTTTAGCGGTGATCAGAACTTGAATAGTGGGCGTTTCTGCTGGGTACGGGTCTGGGCACTCTTCCTCATGTAGGTTCGGGATTGCTGTGGTCTTGGCTGAGGTGGATTGGGCCCAGAGTTTCATTGGGGCACCCGAGACGTAGTCCGAGTGGCTCCTCTCGACTCAGAGGGATCAGAGAAACTAGATGATTAAAATTAATTAACCTTAGCCCCAAACCTTTGCAACATGCAACAATATTTCATGTATTTTAAATATCTACTTCAGTTTATCAAGGCTAATGTTTTTAGTTTTAACATAAAATAAAATAGAATTATGCTTAATTTTACATTTTTTACGAATTTGACAAATTTTCATACAAAACCATTTAAGAAAATATTTTCTTTAACAAACAATCGTTTTAATTTAATTTTAATTCTTCTTCGTATTTTAAAGAATTTGGGGAACATATGAGTAAGTTTGTATCCCTTGATCAGTTTTCTTTTTTGAAATGGGAAGTAATCAAGTAAACTTGATTGGGTATTTTTAGGAGGGTAGTTGAGGCTTGATAGCTAGGGACAGCAACTCATCTAGGAGAGAAAACTCCAATATCAAACATCTGATGCTAACACGCTTTCATTGGGCATATGATCTTCCAGTAAGGGTCACCGGCTAGGGCGCAAGTGTTCCCAAATGAATTTTAACGGCTTCGTGTTCGTGATCAGTGTTTCTTCCAGACTTTTTTCTCCAGGGGGGCGGACACTGTTAAAAGTATATATTTTCTATATAAATTATATACATTTCATTTCGTTGGTGGGGGCGGTAGAATTTTTTCGGGGGGGGGGGGGGGTTGCCTGGAAGAAACTCTGTTCGTGACCAAGAATGTCCTAGATGGAGGCATCCGGTTGTGTTCAGGCATGGAGAGGTGCAGAGGGGTGGGCCCTTAGCCCTAGACACTCCACTCTGTGGTGCCCCAACGACCCTAACTGGGGTTGAAGGATGATTAAGAATTTTGGAAAATTTTACATTGTGGGGTTACCCTTTTAAATGAGGTGGTCAAGAGGGCGAAAGTTGTTTTTACATGTTTCTATGACCTCGGCATTTGAAGGGAAACTGGTCAGTTATGTGTTCAAATGCATTTTCCCAAATGTGAATCAGGTGCCTAACATAGAATGTGAACTCAAGGCCACTTTTTCCCAAATGTGAAAATTTGAACTCAAGGCCACATTTTCCCAAATGTGAAAATGTGAACTCAAGGCCACATTTTCCCAAATGTGAAAATTTGAACTCAAGACCACATTTTCCCAAATGTGAAAATGTGAACTCAAGGCCACTTTTTCCCAAATGTGAAAATGTGAACTCAAGGCCACATTTTCCCAAATTTGAACTCAAGGCCACATTTTCCCAAATGTGAAAATGTGAACTCAAGGCCACATTTTCCCAAATTTGAACTCAAGGCCACATTTTCCCAAATGTGAAAATGTGAACTCAAGGCCACATTTTCCCAAATGTGAAAATGTGAACTCAAGACCACATTTTCCCAAATTTGAACTCAAGGCCACATTTTCCCAAATGTGAAAATGTGAACTCAAGGCCACATTTTCCCAAATGTGAAAATGTGAACTCAAGGCCACATTTTCCCAAATTTGAACTCAAGGCCACATTTTCCCAAATGTGAAAATGTGAACTCAAGGCCACATTTTCCCAAATTTGAACTCAAGGCCACATTTTCCCAAATGTGAAAATGTGAACTCAAGGCCACATTTTCCCAAATTTGAACTCAAGGCCACATTTTCCCAAATGTGAAAATGTGAACTCAAGGCCACATTTTCCCAAATTTGAACTCAAGGCCACATTTTCCCAAATGTGAAAATGTGAACTCAAGGCCACATTTTCCCAAATTTGAACTCAAGGCCACATTTTCCCAAATGTGAAAATGTGAACTCAAGGCCACATTTTCCCAAATTTGAACTCAAGGCCACATTTTCCCAAATGTGAAAATGTGAACTCAAGGCCACATTTTCCCAAATTTGAACTCAAGGCCACATTTTCCCAAATGTGAAAATTTGAACTCAAGGCCACATTTTCCCAAATTTGAACTCAAGGCCACATTCTCCCAAATGTGAAAATGTGAGTCAGGTGCCCAACATAGAAGGGTGGACTCAAGGCCATCTAGTGAACTTTAGATCAAAACTAAGGCCTTCCTTTATGTTATTTGCTCTACTGTTTAACCACATCCCATAAGTTTATAGACCGACATTGAGTAGTAAAAAAAAAATCAACACATCTTACTTTGAAAACATTATTTTTATTTGAAAACATTTTAAATAACAGTATATAAGTACTGTAAACAGTAACACAAAAATGGTAATGGCGATTCATAATAGATATAAGAATTTGAAAAATGAATTTGTTTTTTACAAGTGGAGTAGATACAATAGCATATCCTAATATAGGCATACTTTGTTGTGGATGTTTCAGATAAATAAATGCCATAAAATTATTACATTTTAAAATTATTATCATTAGGCTCATTCTCTATTACAATAATAATAAGTTTCCTAAAAACATGCAAAGATTTACTTATGAACATGTTATATTTAATTAACTAAACAATCATTTGTAATCAATTAAAATGCCAGCTCTTAATTAATCATGATTCAATAAATGATAAGGAAAATATTAATTAAAACTGAGAAAAACGATCAGAAAATAACATTTTTATAATACAAATAGTACTTATCATAGATACAATATTTAAAATAATTACATTAATTCACAAAAAGCTTTCAATACCACAAAGAAATCTGAGAATCAACTTTTTAAATGCTATGTTGATATTTGTACATTGTAAATGTTTGTAAATGTTTCAAACTCTTATCATATTTAGCTTCAGACATAAAAGCAATTCAATTTATATTACATTTATATTATATGCATTATATTTATATTATATTTGTCTTTTTACATTCAAGCACAAAAATCATCAGACACAAAACCAGTGAATAACATTTATACTGTAATATGTGGCTCTAATAATTGTTTCAAACCAATTTAAAATCCAGACTTTTAAAGAATTTTTAAAAATGTATTAAAATCATGTTTTATTGATCGATGGGTATAATTTATTTTAAAATGTAAAAGTCTCACCACAGTCTATAATACATAGAGGCTTATATTTACAACAAGGCTATACTAAATGTATAAAATGAATCTGAGTGCTGATTTTAAAGATCTGATGAAAAACTTAAACTTTCTTGTCAACAAAAAATATCACAGATGCTTTGGGATTTGATTGATAACTAAAACGAGGATCTCATAACATGACTAAATCCAATTACTTAAACTGGCAGTTGGTTTCATCGTAATACAATTTCACAGAATCCGATTATAGATACAGTATATATACAATTATCATCTTCTTGGTATCTACTACGGCAAAGCGTTGTCTAAAATAAAGTTGATCTTGTTCCAGTCAATAACAGTAGTACCGCAAGCATGAACCAGATCCAACTGATTTATCAAAACTCCGAGCGTTGCTTTTTTCCCCAGTTTTTGGTGCCATTTGATCAGCAGGTTACAGATTGTGAGTTTTTCAACATCTTCCATGTTTTTTAGGTCGGACTTGGATCTAGTGTCTACAAGAACAGTTTCTACTTCAGCCGGTGTGAAACCCAGACGGTAGAAGACGGACTGCCACAGTGAGCCAAAACATGAGCAGAGAAGACATGCCAGTTGTGCTGTCACAGCTGTGGTTAGATGTGGGTGTGGGGGTTGTAGGCTGAGGTGTGACATCATTTTAGGAGGGGGTCTGGCTTTTTGTGACGACGTGTGACAGAAGGGAATGGGGGGGGGGAGGTAAAAATCGTCCAAAAAAGCGTGACGTCATTTATGGATGACCCCTTTTTGTAAAATTCTGTTGGCCAATTAACAGGTAGGGAGAGATGACAGGTTGAGTATGTATGCGGGTGTTTAATTATTTTGTTCAATGCTGGAGAGGGGTAGTTTTATAGAGCTGGTGTGAAAACACATAGGCTACTTCAATTCCTAAGTGGGATGATGGGAAGAATGAAGAGTAAGTGGACCCTTGAGATGAAGTTTGAATAGCGGATGAAATTGTGGGGTGAAAGTGTTGTCACACTTTAATGGCAAATTAAAAATTAATTTTTTAAAGTGTTTACGGATATTTTGAATTTTAAAAGACATGTTATGAAAATTGTAAATATTTTAACAAGAATTGATCAATATAGGTTCATCATGCTAATTTATTTATATATAAAAGAAATGTTCTTTTAATTAAATTTTGGAGGACATAATTTAGAGGAAGTTGGACTTTTTGTGACGGGGGGGGGGGGGGGGGGGGGGGGTAAAATTCCCAATTAAAAAAGTAATGTCATAAGTGAACGAACCTGATTACGAAAATAACAAAGTAAAGTCGATAATGTCCTCTTGTGGCTGGCTTGGTGCTGTGTGGTGCTGTGGCTGGCTTGGTGCTGTGTGGTGCTGTGGCTGGCTTGGTGCTGTGGCTGGCTTGGTGCTGTGTGGTGCTGTGGCTGGCTTGGTGCTGTGTGGTGCTGTGGCTGGCTTGGTGCTGTGTGGTGCTGTGGCTGGCTTGGTGCTGTGGCTGGCTTGGTGCTGTGTGGTGCTGTGGCTGGCTTGGTGCTGTGTGGTGCTGTGGCTGGCTTGGTGCTGTGTGGTGCTGTGGCTGGCTTGGTGCTGTGGCTGGCTTGGTGCTGTGGCTGGCTTGGTGCTGTGGCTGGCTTGGTGCTGTGGCTGGCTTGGTGCTGTGTGGTGCTGTGGCTGGCTTAGTGCTGTGGCTGGCTTGGTGCTGTGGCTGGCTTGGTGCTGTGGCTGGCTTGGTGCTGTGGCTGGCTTGGTGCTGTGGCTGGCTTGGTGCAGTGGCTGGCTTGGTGCTGTGTGGTGCTGTGGCTGGCTTGGTGCTGTGGCTGGCTTGGTGCTGTGGCTGGCTTGGTGATGTGGCTGGCTTGGTGCTGTGGCTGGCTTGGTGCTGTGGCTGGCTTGGTGCTGTGTGGTGCTGTGGCTGGCTTGGTGCTGTGTGGTGCTGTGGCTGGCTTGGTGCTGTGGCTGGCTTGGTGCAGTGGCTGGCTTGGTGCAGTGGCTGGCTTGGTGCTGTAGTGCACATACGTGCTGCTAGAGTAACACAGTGCTGGTGCTGCTCTGGGGGTCATCTTAAGGTGGCGTCATATTTCTGGGGGGAGGGGCAGACTTTGATGAAGACGTTGATATGGGGAGGAGGGCTAGAAAGTGTGAACATTTTCTAGGGAAATTAGATTTAAATGACATAAACATTAATAAGCCTAGATAAAACAGGTCTTTGAAATTTGTAATCACTATCAGTTGGTTAATTTGTTTGAGTACTGCTGGCTGCTTGAGCATAGACTAAAAAAAAAATTTCCAAGTTTTAGGGTAGGATTGCCTGGTCAGTTAAGCTGTAGGAAATTCTGAGTAGGGCCTACACCCAGCTCTGAAAAGTAACTGGTCTAGCACCATCCTCAAATGATGATGTAAATGAAACTCCACTTGACCTGCCATATGAAATGTTAAATCTTTGTTTCATCTTCTTCGTTCTTAATTATAATTTTGGAAAGGATTTCTTCTAAAATAACTAAGTATTTCAGCCAGCTTTCATAGCTTGTTTCCAACCAAGAATAAACTACAGGGCAGTTGTTCGAATTTACAGATTTCTCTCCTAGATTGCTTGCTGTTCTCAGTTATTGAGTCCTATCTTCCTGGGGATTTCGAAATCATTAGACAAGTAGCGTAGCCAGGATCGTCTCATAGGGGGGGGGGGGGGATGTTCAAATTTTTAACAGGGGGGGACAAACTTTCGATGTGCACCCCCCCCCCCCTCAAACTTTTGATTTGCACCCCCTCCCCCTCAAACTTTCGTTTTGCACCCCCCCCCCCCCGAGGTTATGACCTGCCTACGCCACTGCATTAGACCCTTATCTTTATTTCAAATGTATCACAACTATCTTTAAATAACAAATATCGCCAACTACCATGCCAAACAGTGATAGCAATGCTCTTTTAAATCTGAATTGAAATGTATAATTGTATATATAATTATTAGGAATAATGTGAAGTGAAGGAAAAGATATGCACATGATTATTTACAACTATCAGCAACAATATTTTTTTCAGACATTTATATGCATAAAGTATCTATTTATAAAATGAATTATGTTTATGTTTTCTATTTTGTTGGTGGGGGGGGGGGGGGGGGTGGAGGTTGCATATGCTTCAGGGGAGGAGAGTGACCCCTGAAGGGATGCCTAAGAAAAAACCCTGATCAGCAAAAGTGTCAAAAATATTTCAAGTATAATTTAACTTTTGTCGTCTTACTGACTCATTTTAATTAACATACATTTTATTTGATGTTTAGTAATTTTTAATATTTTTTTAATCAATTTATGTTTTGCAATTTGTATAGTTTTGTAATGTTTATTGACTTATGTTTTTTCACTATTAACATGTTTTGTAATCTTTATCTGTTTAATAATACTACTAACACTACAACAGTATTCATTACATTTTTTTATTCAAAATATATTGTCTCAATTGTTTATCTAGTATATGCCTATATAATAAGCATAAGACAAATTCACATAGATTAGCAATTTATTTTTTCTTTTGAATTAAACTAAAGCCAAACGAGATCATTAAATTTAAATAATATTGCAACAATAACATCAGCTGATGAGTGGTGGGGGAAAGCTGTGGAGCATTTAACTGCATGCACCAAGTCAGAGTCAGTTTGGTCTGAATCAGGTACCCAGCATGAGTTGGGGAAATATAGAAGGCAAATGTTAACACACTAGAAAAATATATCTGACCCTACAAAGCATCACTGTACTTTACTGGAACTAAATCAGCGAATACGTTATTTAACCCTTTACTAGCATGTCTGGTCACTGCTATGTATTTCTCTCACTGTTATATAATATTTATTTTGCATTATAACAATTATTATAAGAGTGTTAACAGAAATTGATGCCATTTCACCCATTAGGTCTAGTCAAATAATTCAGACATACCTTCACACAACCTGTAAAATTCCGCTCAAAATAGGGAGTGGCTAATCTCATGGAGTTACAACAATTTAACAAATGTAATTAATTACACCTAATTTATTTTATTTTTAAATTTCTTAATGCAATTTAGAAAAAAATATACAAATGTTATTTTTTGAAGACTAGCAGTCTTTGTCATTTAAATTAAGTTAAATTTGTAAATTATTTAAAATAATAAAATTCATCTAAAACAAAATTCACTAAAAATCTAAACTTGGATGTATAATTGACACATCTAACAATACATAATAAAAAGCTTTGGAGGCTCACAATTGCTTGACAAGATCTATAGACAATGTTCCTTATAACTCCAAATGTAAAAACAGCTTAGCTAAGTATAATAATAAAAAGTTTATAAAATGTAGATCTGTATTATTTAAACTAGAATATTTAGAGTGTCAAAAAATTTTTTTTTTCATTTTGTAAATATTAGTCAAGTTTACCCAGGGATTATAGGCCTATATAAATAAATAATAATACAACCATATATATATATATATATATATATATATATATATATATATATATATATATATATATATATATATATATATATATATATATATATATAAAACCATATTATAATATATATCAATTAAAAATATCCATACTACAAACGTTTTGAGCAATGTTTCATATACATAGACCAATACTACTTGTAAGACTATTTTAATAAAGTTTTATAAATGGGCAAAAGACTAGAACTTAAGAAAGAAAAAACATTTTAATAGAAATTCACAAAATTGTTATTTGCATGTAGGCTAGCTGTCGTCTTCTGACCCTGATTCTGATCCTTCTAATTTAATATTTATACGACTGCCGTCAAAGGCTGCGCAGGTCACATCCCCCGTTGTTACAGACTCAACATTATCTACATGCAGGAATTTCACAGGCTTCATAAAATTCAGTTGAAAGGTGCTAAATATAAAGAAATTTTAAAAGAACTGAAGTTTTTTTAATCACGTTATATTATTAAGCAATTATATACAAAAGATATAAAAAAATTTAAAGAAAAGTCAGAAGTAAAATTGATGATAACAAATTTAAATAGAACAAAACATATAAAAAGAATAAACATCATAAAATTGAAAAAAAGCTACATTACAAAATAAAACTTACATGGTTGTGTGTTTTAGTAATGTCTGGAGCTCTTGCCGCAACTGCTGTATGAAACAATTTAATCCTCTGTTGATAGAGAGACAGAAAAAATAAACACACTGCTGTATGAAACAATTTAATCCACTGTTGATAGAGAGACAGAAAAAATAAACACACTGCTGTATGAAACAATTTAATCCACTGTTGATAGAGAGACAGAAAAAATAAACACACTGCTGTATGAAACAATTTAATCCACTGTTGATAGAGAGACAGAAAAAATAAACACACTGCTGTATGAAACAATTTAATCCACTGTTGATAGAGAGACAGAAAAAATAAACACAAGTTATCTAGTAGAGCATACAACTCTCTACTCCAGTTCATGGGATTGCGAGGACCTCCCTGATTCTACTCTCCTCAACTGTTATTGGACCCAATCAGTGGATCAAAGTAAAGAAGATGAGAAAAGTGCTGGCCAAATAATAACTTCATATGCTGCAATTAAAGAAACAGACGAACTCTGCTTCAGCTCCCCTATGTACCAACAGGTTTAGGAGGACGTTTATTTTTCCTTCACAAGTTTTTTAAAACGTTGGGTAAATATTGAAATCTTAATGAAGAATTCACAAATACAATAAATTGTTAGACAAATTGTTAGGGGTCGGCGTGGTCAAGTTGGTGAAGATCATGGTTGCTAAACCGAAAAGTCTCGAGTTCGAACCCTCGGGCAGATGAGGCTCGTTCTCTTCCAACACTAAAAAATTAAGAACGAAGAAGAAGAAGAAGAAGTTAGACAATAAAACAACTACACAAGCTGAGATGATTGTGTAAGTTTATAATGATACAAGTCAAGGTAAATTGTGTTTTGTATCAGGTACAAAACCCAAAAATAGAGATAATACAGAACAATTGTTTATTTCAGCAGTTACAACATGGTGCATAAATGCTGAGTAAGCTTATACTTATATAATATTCATCATGTTCATTTAAATTTCAGGGGGTAAAATTGATGAGCGGAACCAAGGATGTTGTGATGATGATGATGATGTGTACTGAGAGGAAGATGTTGAGTTTTCTAGAGATGTGAATTCTCTGCCAAGTGATCCTTGACAAGCAGAGGGACAGAGTTCACTGAAAAAAGGTAAAAATACTTACAGGTGTGAGTTGTTTAGGAAAAATGTTTCTGAGCTTGGGAGTAGTGCGACTTGTAAAGTATTATTGTTCACTGGGATAACAGAAGTGCAGGAGCCCTCTGCTGCAACCTTTGGTGCACTTACAGCCTCAACACACTGAAGAAATTCTCTGAACTTTTTCTCATTTAGTAATCTCGCAGCCAGCATCAAAGTGGTGATTTCAAGTTTATTGGCTGTATAAATATCTGCTTTGTTTTCAATTAATAATTTCATGATTTCAAAATTACCGTTCATCAAAGTAATTGTAAGTGCATTAGCACCTTCGTTATTGAAATGATTGATGTTAGCACCTTTGTTTAGCAAAAGCCTGGTATTTTCAATATGTTGGTACACACAGCTGATTAGTAGAGGCGTCCAACCTTGAGGGTCCCTGAAATTAACATCAGCTCCAGCTTGCAAAAGCAACTCCATGGTTGGAATAGTTCCAGAATAATTCATTTGGGATGCTGTTAAAAGAGGCATCCATCCTTCATGATCAAGGTAATCAACAGTCATCTTTTTATCCAACAAACGCTCTACAATATCTGAATACCCATGTAGTGCTGCAATGCCAAGAGAGTTCCAGCCATTGTTGTTTGTATGGTTACATTCAGCGCCGTGTGCCAATAGTGTGTCAACTGTGTCAACATGACCCATCTGAGCTGCCAGCATAAGAGCTGTCCATCCGTCAGTATTGCAAACGTTGACTCCAGCTTTGTGCTTTAACAACAGATTTACAATTTTTAACCTATCAACTGCACGACAGCTTACAGCAAGTAATAAAGATGTGCACCCAGCAACATTTACCTGATCAATGTTAGCTCTGTGTTTAAGTAAGGCTTTCACACACTTCAAATGTCCATGTTGTGAAGCTAGCATAAGAGCACTGAACCCATCTTTCTGGGTAAGATTAAAATCAGCTTTGTGATCTAGTAACAATTCTAAAACATCACTGTGACCCCTACTGGCTGCTTTTAACAAAGCACTAGTCCCTTTGCAATCAACTTCATCAATTTTAACATTATACTTAAGTAATTCCTTCACTATTTCATAGTGATTTTCTTTTGAAGCTTCCATTAAAGCAGTAAAGCCATTCTTGTTTTTATGATCTAGAAAACTTTTTTTCCCATTGACTCCAATTAGTAAAATTTTGACAATATTTATATAACCTTTACTTGCTGCAATAATTAGTGTGCTGGATCCATCTTTTCTAATATGCTCAATATCAGCATCGTGTTTAATTAAATTCTCACACGTCAACTGATTGCCTTTGGACACTGCCCAAAACAAAGCTGTCTTATTGCGCTTGTCTTCGTGCTGCACATCTGCACCATATTGCAACAGAACACCAACCACAGTGGCGTGTCCAGAGCGTGCTGCCGCCATCAACGGGGTCATCTTGCCTCTATCAACAGGATCAACATCAGCCCCTTGCTGGAGCAACTTTTCAACATTGGAAACATCATCCCTAGCTGCTGATCTGGTGAGCTCATACTTGAACCTACTCATGGTAAAGTAAGCAGTAGATCCTCACCGCCTACAAAAATAAGACAAAATTTTACTTAAACTTGAATTTATTTCTAGCAACCATGGTAATGGTGAGCTGTATATGTAATTAATTCCTTGTCGCCTAAGAAATAAAACAAAATTCTCCCCAATAAAATGACATCACACATCAGTCTAACCCGTCCCCTGAAGTGCAATCTGTTTTCTTAAAAAGGGATTTTTTTCTAAAATCCCTTAGCCTACTAACTATAAGACGTCTTTTAATAAAAGTATTTGAATAAGTTAAGCTGCTATGGGTCATCCATAAATTTAAATTATGTCAAACTACTGTAACTATCCCTTATGTATGTTACCCTATGACCCAGTCATTGAGTCATAGGGCCTATGAGTTATCAGTATGGGATCATCCATAAATGACGTCACAGTTTTTTGGATGATTTTTACCTCCCCCCCCCCCTCCATCACACATCGTCACAAAAAGCCAGACCCCCACCCCCCCCCCCTAAAATGACGTCACACCTCAGCCTACAACCCCCCCCTCAAAATTGCAGTTGAATTTTTCTTTAAACATCGATATTTTTCCAAAATCTTGTCTGAACACTTTCAAAATAGAGTATTTTTATCAATTCCCATTGCAATTTATTAAATCAGTTTTCTAAAACGTGAAATTCGTTTTCTAACATTGCTTTTTTATAATGCAAAAGTGTGACGTCGCACCATCTGAACCCTCCCCCTCGTCACAAAATTATGGACCCCCCCCTCCCCCTGAGAGTGTGACATCATTTATGGACGACCCCTATGTTAAACCTATCCATGTACCTTTCCTTGTCTCTCTTACCTAATATAATATTTGTACCTATTCAGTTGTTAGACTTAGAGTAGTAAACTACGTGTCGCCGAGACCGTAGGCCTACCTCTGGTACCTACTACTTAGGCTACTACCTGTACTTACTAACTACTAGAGACTAGCTAGATCTAGATCTTGTACTAAGCTAAGTCTATGTACTCACAATGTACTGTACTTGTACTAGTAACTAGTAGCACTACTACTTGATCTAGAGAGTCTAACTCAAACTAGATCTAGATCTAGTAAAGTCTAGTTAAATAAAAGTAGTTAGATCTATTGTCTATTAGTCTAGTATTAGTAAGTCCACTCTTAACTCTACTAGAGTCTAGTTACTAGACTAGTACTAGATCTAGATAGTTACTAGATCTAGTTACTACTAACTATAGTTAGTACTACTGTAGTAGTTAGTGTAGTGTTAATCTACCATATTTAATTTTTAAAGTTTAAAGTTACCTTCACTTCAACTTGTACATTTAGAATTTAGATCTAGCTTAGTTCTAGACCTTAGAAGTATAGATCTCTAGATTTAGACTGTGTCTATTTTAATTAATAATTAAGCTAGATCTAGATCTGCTAAATTAAAATTAATCAAGTCAATGGTCGACTAAAAATTCAGGAAATGGGAATTGACATGAACTGTTTCTTGGAAGTTTACTAAAAATAGATTTCAATTTAAAAATTTTCGCATTTTTCTTTAATAACTTAGAATCAAGATAAAATTAGTGGCCCTGTAGGCTAGATGTTATTTTTAGAAAAACAATTCTATGAATGAATCAGTGATCATCCATTTAATCCATTTTTGATAGGCCTAATAATAAATTATATAAGCAACAAAAAACATTCTAAAGAGAATAAGTATTAAGTAGGTGTTGAATATATGAACTGAAAACAATAGGACATTGAAGTATAGACTATAATTATATAGACCTAAGATTTGTGACGTTAAATATAATAAATAAACACCTAATGCTGCATTTCTTTCTGAAGACATTCTTGGTGTATTTAACAAGAATCAGCAGTAGAGGAAAATATAAATATTGCAAACATATCTAGTAGGCCTATTAATTGTTTTAAAAAACTTGAAATATTTTGCAGGGAGGGAGGGGGGCAGACTAAAATTTCCAGGGGTGTGGACACTGGTAAAAGTATACCTATATTTTATATATAAATTCTATTTCTGTCAAGTGAGGGTCGTGCTTCGGAGGCACTGAAGAGAAAGAAACAGTTTCCTAGAGAGGTATTCAAATAAACTCAGAAGGCATCACATTCCCTTTTTCTACTGAGTACCTAAGGTTTTCTTCAACATTGTTTCCCAAGACATATCTAGTGCAGGCCTACGCATAGCATAATATAACTAATTCATGTTTAAGTACTTTCAAAAAGCTAAATTCTCATAAACAAACTAATGTGATTTCATCAAGAATCCACATTTAACACTGTGAAGACATTCCACTAAAAAAATCAAACTTGACAGATGTTCTAAAACATTTTTATGCCAAACTATAACTTTTTACTAAGTATTTGTCTTTTTAGTCTACGTCACATTTCTTCATTTAGTCTCCTGTTTTAGCTAGTTTGTTGAAGTGATGTTTCGTAATTATTGTGAAGATATTCTACTAAACTATCAAACTTGACTGCTACCTGCCATGCTTCAGGGCTGGTAAACTCAAGGACATCCTACAGACTGTGTTCAATCATAACATCATTGACTAACTGCCCCATGATACTCAATTACAACAATATTCAGATTTGATGTTTACCACTTATAGTACAGGCTTGTGTATTACTTCTTGGATTTTTAATCTTTTCCATTCAACAGTTAGATCATTCTACACAGGATGAAATTCAAGATTTCTTTTACATGCCTTTGGATTATGATTTATTCAAATAACCTGAAATTGTAATTCAAACATAGGCTAACAAAAACTTGAAACATTGTCAGTCAGTTAGAGGCCTATTGATATGTATTCTAAAAAAAAAACTTAACACCTTTTGTTTTAAAGCAAAATTTTATTTTTACAAATAAAAGACCAAATGTAATTTTCTTTAAATCAATCAAAAAGTACAATAGAACAAAACAAAATGCATAATCAGTCAACAAAGTTCAGAATTTAGAAATAAAAAAATCATTCTATATTAGTGGAAATCTTAAAAATTATTATAGCCTAATTAAATGCAAAATAAAATCATGGCATGCAAATATGTGCAACAGATAAATGATAAATGGTGAAATTTGTTTGACACAGAAACAGAAAAAAATGTTTATAGTCATTTACACTTAATTAAATCAACAAGATGTGTTCCAGTAGCTAAAAGCTTTTTATAAAAAAAAATTAAAAATTCTGGCCTATATTGTAGGCTACTTGAATACACAAAATATAGCACTGGAAAAAAAGCAATTTTTTAAACAGACAAAATAAGGCTAGTTACTTATTCAAGTGATAGGTAACCTAATAATAATAATTTATCAAAACAAAATACTGATTTTAAAAAAGAAATTGTAAAACCAAAGGGTAAAAAATAAATAATTGCTTAAAGAAGTGCCTTTAACAGACACCTCAATCTCAATCTTAAGCAGATATGGCATAGAGCCTTACAAAAAAATAGAAGTTAGAGAAAATAAAAAAGAAAACTGCTTTTCCCATTTTGAAGCAGCAACAAGTTTACAAGCAGTAGAAGAACATAACAAACTGAATTAAAAATAACACAGTTTTCCCCATTTTGAAGCAGCAAAGTTTACAAGCAGTAGAAGAACATAACAAACTGAATTAAAAATAACACAGTTTTCCCCATTTTGAAGCAGTTTCCACTATCAGCCAGTTTGCTCCGCTCTGGTTTCTTAAAAAAAAAAGACATGAATAAGTGAATGTTTTAATAAAATATGCGTCAAATTTGGCAGATGAAGGTTTTGATAAAGTGTAATATTTTGTAGGCTGGATCTAATAATTTTAACTTTAAATTATAAAACCAACTAACGTACACATCGGTACACATCGTGATTAGCTGTAATCTAGTTCTAGACACTGAGTGACGCAATATTTTATAGGGTTTCATTAACTTTTACTTCTTGTGCATTGACCTTACTTTCTAAAACTGATATATTTAAAAGTAAGCAATGCCTGTGCTATATTTTTTGGATACTAGTTGTTGGGGCCAGGTGTGTTCCCACTACCACCCATGCGCCCCACAGCTGTATGGGAGACTTGAACATGTGTGTTAATCACCCTCTGTTATAGTAAGGCAGAACACACCTTGGTGACTGCCCATGTGTCAGGGGCATGGCTGGGCGCTCTTATGAGTCACTTGTTTCACTACAACAGGGGCGCAGGATGCATCACCTAGTTTAATTATTTATTGAATGTAGTTGCCCACTTATCTCTATTGTAGGGTGCTCTTTGCAAAGAATGTTGGCGTCATAGTGGGTTTGTAACATTGATAACAGTGCACTCTTCTTGAACTTTTATAATTAGAATACTGCATGTATTTTCATTTCAAGTTATTAAAATATAAATGCATATAGCAATGAACGATAATTATTTGATCAAAATCATATCAGCAGGTAAGCAAAACTGGACAACTTTTACATAACCTCTTTGTAATGAAAAAAAAAAATTGGTGACTATTAAAATATAGGCCTATATATATTAATTGTGTTAATTCATCAGCTCATTAGGAATTAATTACTAATCGCAAACATTGAAGTTGGACTTATAAGACAGTTTAGTTTTTTATGATGTTGACTGTCCAGATTGGTGAAAAAAGTTTTGGATCTATTTGTTCCTTGAGCGATTATATTGGGGAGTGGAGAGATGGAAGAAAAATGTTTTCAAATAACTAGTGCAGGCTACTTACTTCAGCAACAAAAGGATCAGGTTCTGGTTCAGGGTCTTTTTCTGTTGTGGCTGAAAACAAAAAAAAAAAAAAATTTTAAAAATCTAAATTTAGCAAAACAGCTGATACTTTTTACAATCTATACATCTAAAAATACAACAATCAGGTGCAGTTACAGCACAGCAGTACAGCAACTGATAAAAGTTGGATTATCTTGGGGAAAAGTAAAGAAAGTTGTCAGAGACTGGAACGAGAAGTGAACTTTCTGTGAGGGGCCACATGTCCTCAGCACAGAAGGGTAAAGATGATCCATAGAATTTATAATTAAAACTAACAAAATGACATCATCTACAGGGCTACTGCAACACCAACAAAATATTTCACAAATAAAAGTATTGATTTTCTTTCATGAAAACTCTTCTTCTTCTTCGTTCTTAATTTTTTAGTGTTGGAAGAGATCAAGCTTTATCTACCAGAGGTTTAACTCAAGACTTTTTTCAAATTTATCAACCATGAACTTTTGCCGACTCGTCCACACCTCCATCACACTTAAGGATATGTGTCAACTGGTTATGTGCCATTGAGGCCATTGACTCCGATTTCAGCCTGCTTTTCTTTTTGGATTTGCTTCCATAGCCTTTGTCCAACCAAGAACAAACTACATTAAGGCAGCAGTTGTTTGATTTTAGAGTTGTCTCTCCTAGAAGAGTGGCTGTCCCCAGCTAATGAGCCTCATCTGCCCGAGGGTTCGAACTCGAGACTTTTCATGAAAACAATCTTAAATCTTTTCTCAATTCACTTTATAGCCTAACATTTCAAAGATCATGGAACATTATCACAGAAACTGTTCACACAATAAACTACATCCACAAATTAATCACCAAATGATTATCAGCCACCCATTAATACCATAAATGATTTAATTGTCCCCCATTGTGTCAAAAATTATACTCACTACCCTTCAAAATGCCATCTTCCCCCATTTAAATTGCAACACATAGACTCAGTCAAAACATGTACATTTTTATATTTAAGTAGTCATCTAAGCACAACTGACTTGGTGGAGGAGAGGTTTCTGGGTCAACATTCTTTACTGGTTCATCTCCTGGGGTCACCTGCGGGACACCTGTCACCTGTGGGTCACCTCCGTTCTCTAAATGGAAAAAAAATCTTTGTAGTCTATAAATACACAATTAGCATGGATATAGTTATAGTTCACTTTGCCTTTTGTATATATATAAAAAAGCATTTTATTTTAAATCCTAGCACTCTCCTCTGTATGTATGTATGTAGGGCTACATATGTTGTTGGTTTGTTACTATTATTTACAGTGAATAATCCAATAATGACTGTAAGCACTGTTTGTATTGTAATTCCTTATGTATTAGCTGGTTGATTTGTTTAGGTAGTTGTCTCTTGCATTGCTTCACAATAAGACTATACAAAATACATGTACACTTTTTACAATACACATTTTTCCACTATAGCACACACTGCATTTTTAATGCAATTAACAATTAGTGATAAGCATCTGGCATTTTTGTTCCCGGTAGTTACAGAAAGTCAAGACTACTTTACCAGCTGAAATGTGTTTTTTGTGTATTTTAAGTATCTATCTATCAGGGCTGCTTATCTTTCCTCCCCCCCCCCCCCCTCCCAGAAACAAGAAAGTTTTAGTAACAAAAGTATCATTGTTCCACAATAATTAAGTTCTGTACCATTTTTTTTTTTAAATATAATATTTTGGACACCTATTTTTTTATGCAAGATAACAAGTTAAGTCCAGTTTAAGATTATAACAAAAGGAACCAACATAATGACGATAACTGACTATGTAAAATGACAGTTTCAACAAATGAATCCAGAATTTCAATCATCTGCTAAAGTAGATAATTTTTTTTTTAAATGTCACCAAATTATCGGAGTGTAACCTGTTCAGTTAATTCATGTTATTTAAAACATTTCAATGACATTTTCTAATAATCAATAAGAAAATTTTAAAATGAATCAATTGCCATTACCAAATTATAATAAGCAGTCTAAAATTATTATGATATTCTTACACTTACACTAAAGTATTCTTGAGTAATTCTCAAAAACATATTGTGGATTCATTATCAGCATGCTCGAGGGATGTGGGTGAGGGGTGGTTTAGGTTATGGAGACCTGAGTGTGGCTGATGTTCAGTAAAATACAATGAGAACTGTGCAGGTTCCAGCATAGTTCTATTTCATACATAAAGTTGCCCTTCAAATAAATTTGACTTTTCCTTTTTTGTTTTAGAAAAATAAAATAGAGAATTAAAAAGCAGAAAGTTTTCCACCTGCTTCCCTAAAAAGTTACATATCTGGGGTAGGGAGGAGTTGTGAAAGAAGTATGTAAATGAGAAGTATCAGATAATTGAGCTGACTTTTTCACAAGCTGAATAAAAAACTTCAATCAGGAACTGAAAGTTATCACAACACAAAAAACATCAAATTTCTGCCCATGACAAAGTTGCCCTTCAAATAAATTTGACTTTTCCTTTTTTGTTTTAGAAAAATAAAATAGAGAATTAAAAAGCAGAAAGTTTTCCACCTGCTTCCCTAAAAAGTTACATATCTGGGGTAGGGAGGAGTTGTGAAAGAAGTATGTAAATGAGAAGTATCAGATAATTGAGCTGACTTTTTCACAAGCTGAATAAAAAACTTCAATCAGGAACTGAAAGTTATCACAACACAAAAAACATCAAATTTCTGCCCATGACAATTTATAATTTTTTTGTTAGGCATACTGGTAATATTATAACCAAGGTGTCAAAATGATCAAAGTATGGGAAAAATCTTACAAGTAGACTCACCTGGTGGTACTTCAGATGTTACAGAGTCCTGAACTTTCCCCAAATTAAAATCAATAGGGGTGACTTTTGGACCATCTCCTGTCTCTAAAGAGGGAACAGTGTCTCATATAGCCAACACATACACATACTATTGCATATAATCTTAGCTCACTTAGCCAAATGTTTAAACAAAAAACATGTCTATAGTTCTCACTTTCCTTCTCTCTATTTCTAGCTTAGATGTGTGCATTTGTAGAAAAAAATGTTTGTGCTACTTGACCAAGATTGATGGTTTTTTGGCAGTAGGCAACTTAATGATGACTGTAAGCAGTGTTAAAGATGAAATTCCTTTAGCATTAGTTGGGTGATTTGTCTAACTCAACTCTTGTGATGCTTCACAAGAATTTAAAAAAAAACAAGTTAATTAAAAAAGTCTAGTGACATTTATGCGCAATTTCCTTATGTTATCTAAAAATAGCTCTGACGTATAATGCTGGGGTGCGTTCAAGCTAGAAGAACGATCGGTTTGTAGGTGTTTATGTAATTTTAAAATTTGTGACCGAACGAGAGGATATTTTTGAAAACTTTCTTCGGCAATATTGTTCTAAATTATGGCAGGAATCGATTGGTATATGTTTCAAGTCCCTAAGTGGTCTGGTTGCCGAGATATGGGCCAAAAACTGCATTTTTCCGAGGTTTTTTGGCTTTTTCGGGAAATCCATGAAAGAAACCCGGAATTTTTATGGCCTATGTTCATCCTCGTAACTTGCTTAACGTAATTGCTTTTGTAACTAGTCATCGATATTGCTTCGTTGAGGAGGAGATACGACTTAAAGCTGCGGACACACATCCATCCATCCATTCATTCCCAGAAAAGACGAGTTAATAAACGCAATTCTCCAGAATGGAAATTGCGCTAAAAACATTTTGAAAACTAACAATATGACAAGATGGGGCTAAAAGTCACAATTGTGTCTGTTTGTTATATTTGACCTATTTAGAGTAAACTGTTACAAATGAGACTGAACAAGATGCAACACAAACAATTAAACAACAAACTGAACAACCAAAATGAAGTTAATCTTTTTAAATTTTCAAGATATAGATGAAAAATGTGTTGCAAAAAGATTGCTACTTCTAGCCCTATGCTGGGGCAGGTTGACGCAAGGCGTAAGGCAAAAAGCAACAAAGTTACTACAATGCAATCTAGTCACCAAACTTTAATTAAACAAATCAATTAATAGCTATGCCTTTTATAGCAGTATCAACACCCATTGAAATCTTTTCTTGATAAAATCCATGATGTTGTGGTACCATCAGTTACATCATGGGGCAGGGGTGCAAACTGCACCAAAAGATGCAATTTAAAAAAAAAAATTAAATAGTATACAGCAAATAAAGCTTTGTGTACTTGTATAAGTAACTAGTTAGAGTTAAATACATTTTGTAGCACCAAACTATCAGTTTCCTCACCAGGTGACACCCAACCTAGTGCAACCACAAGATAAAAAAAAAATTTCTCATGGTATCAGCAAAGTAATCAACATAAAACCAGCAGATTATGAACATGCATTATGTTAATTTAATTAAAACCTTTTATTATTATATATTTAAAACATACCAAAAAAAAAAACATGTTGTATGGCAACACAATGTGAATTTTTTTCATAATTTTTATTGAAAAGTGACTGAAGAAAAAGAGTGTAGCTAGTGTGTAGCCAATAGGTAGAGCTATACACAAGACACAAAAAATCAGGACACATCCAAAATGGAGGCTTTCTGCCCCAAGGCTAAGCTTATAACAAATTCACTCTCAGAATGTATTTACCATTTGGCCTAAATAAATGGCTGCCCCAATAATAAGTGGCCTGATTACATCTCCCGTTCTTTCTATATATAGAGAGAGATTTTATATTTATAGGCCTTTTTGTATGTATATATGTATACTTATATATATGTACACTTACATAAACATCTATGTTTAACTTACTTGGATGAATTGGAGAAGTCTTAGAGCCCTTGACTCCCTCAAAGCTCAAGTTCCTAGGGTTGTTTGTAATGATCAGCCGGCTACCATCAATGGGGATCTTCTCAGTGTGGTTCAACGCCCCACCCAGCTGTGCATTCAGTGTTAAATCATGAGCTGCAGGTTTAGCCTGCTTTGAGGATCTTCTCTTCCGCGTTTTGTGTGAATCATGTCCATTACCGTAGGACAAGCTTATGGGGAAACATCTTGTTTGAACTGTATAAATGGATATAGGCAGTTGATTGAACATGTTATTATGTGTCAACATTAGCCAGGGCAGTCAAAATAAGATGAAACAAAGCACATCACAAAAGTTGCTTTCTTGTAACATTAACAGGTTTATCTCCCCTTCCCCGCCTGATCCCCATAATTCAATGTACTTCTATGTTTTTATTTAAAATGAGCTGAAACTTTGAACAAAAAAATCATCTGATCTAAAAGTTAGGCAGAAAATTTACTTGAAAGGAAAAATATAATTTATAGAAAATAAAGGAAAAAGATCTCTGATATATATAAGAGGACAATTTCCTACAAGCCAGACCACGTTCAATTATAGAAATTGTCTGTTTCTCTGACTGTAGGCCTACAGCACATATCTAGCAGTGACTGCCAACTTCCTGTGTTAAAAATAATGCCTGGTAGATCACCAGTCACATGAGTGACACAGTATGTTTGGTCAATGAGACAAATACTGGTAGATCACCATGAGTGATACAGTATGTTTAGTCAATGAGACAAATACTGGTAGATAACCATGAGTGACACAGTATGTTTGGTCAATGAGACAAATACTGGTAGATCACCATGAGTGACACAGTATGTTTGGTCAATGAGACAAATACTGGTAGATCACCATGAGTGATACAGTATGTTTAGTCAATGAGACAAATACTGGTAGATAACCAGTCATATGAGTGACACAGTATGTTTGGTCAATGAGACAAATACTGGTAGATCACCATGAGTGACATAGTATGTTTGGTCAATGAGACAAATACTGGTAGATCACCATGAGTGATGGGGTCGGCGTAGTCAAGTCGGTAAAGCTCATGGTTGCTAAACCGAAAAGTCTCGAGTAAGAACCCTCGGGCAGATGAGGCTCGTTAGCTGGGGACAGCCACTCTTCTAGGAGAGACAACTCCAAAATTAAACAACTGCTGCCTTGTAGCTTGTTCTTGATTGGACAAAGGCTATGGAAGCAAATCCAAAAAGAAAAGCAGGCTGAAATCGGCTTCAATGGCGCATAACCAGTTGACACGTAACGCTTAATTGTGTTGGAGGCGTGGTCGAGTCTGCAAAAAGCTCATGGTTTATAAATTCGAAAGTCTCGAGTTCAAACCCACTGGCAGATAAATCTCGATCCCCTTCAACACTAATAATTAAGAACGAAGAAGAAGACCATGAGTGATACAGTATATATACAAATACTGGTAGATCACTGGTAGGTCAATGAGAAAATAAACTCAAGTGACTCTGTTTTTGGGAAGTTTTAGTAAAAGTAATACAAAATTTACTGTTTTGCCCTTTTGCATAAAACAAATTAGTCAAAATACTCTCAAAGAATATACAACAACACTCTGTTTATTAAAGTTTAGTTTAAAATAATTAAATTAACCTAAACCAAATACACCCAATGAGTCTATAATAACATTCTGCTTATTCAAGTTGAAACTAATTAAAATAAATAAAGAAAAAAAACTAACCTTGACCCTGTTGGCCTACTTGTGCTGACAGTGACAGCATTACCAGGCAGTTATGACACATCATGTTTTCTCCAGTAAAGATGTCGTAGATTCTATTACTCTCAGACACATACATCTGAAGGGGTTGCCTGATGAATTGGAAATAAACAGGTCATTGCAAAAGACATTAAGATAATTTAAACATGATCATCTTTTCATGTTTATGCCCAAGACATGTTTCTAAGACCTCAGCATACTGGAGGATAGTGTGGTCAGCCTGTTTTCGCAATACGAGTCACAAATGTATCAGAGCCAAATAGATCAAGGGACTTCCTCCGGACTCGAGCCCGGGATCCCGACTTGAGACTTGTAAGCTCTACTATTTGACATTGCTGTCCCTAATTTAAACATACAAAATATAAATATAATCCTATACTTAATACCCTACCTTTGAAAACAGTCATTGCTGGATTTAGCTTCAAGTGGACACAATGTGAAATTAGCACAACTGTTGAAACATGAAATAAAAATCAATGTGAAATTACCACAACCGTTGAAACATGAAATAAAAATCAATGTGAAATTAGCAAAACTTTTGAAACATAAAAAAAAAATAATCAGCAAGATTCTTTCGGCGATTTTATGACAAACCATTAATATTTAATCTAGACCAAGTGCTTTTAACTAAAAAATTTTTCAAGACTAGTGTTAAATTCATACCATTAGATTTATTTTAAATTTTACAAAAAAACTATTATAAAGAACAAATCGCTAAAAGAACTGTAGTTTTTCAAATTCTGTTTTATCATTAACTATTTTATTCTTCTAACAATTTATTATTAACAGTTCCTAATTTATCCTTCAAAAATGTTTGGACACAATGTTTAAATTGATCTTTGACCAGGATCCAAAGAATTTTTTAAATATTTAGTAATGAAGGCCTATTGTTTATCTTAAGTTATGTAGTTTAATAGCTCCAAAACATACCTATTGGCACACTTTTTGTTGTTCCTTATTTGCTTCAGTTCCTCCTTAATTTTAGCACCGTTGAGTTTAGAGTTTTTACAAACTGTCACAGTATTAAGCTCAGACTTGTTAGGTAGGTCCACAGTTAGAATTATTCCTCCTTTCTTACTGTGGAACTTTCCACATGAGTGTTTGAATGATGCTGGTGAAGGAGAGTGAGAAGAAAACAGTTTAAAATTACAACTGTAATTAACAAAAATCTTTATACTGTAACATTCATTTAGTTGCAGGCTTCTAAAAATTAAGGTGCTTTTACTAACTATAAATAGCCTTTCTTCTTCGTTTTTAATTTTTGTTTTGGAAGGGATCCACTCCAACACAATTAAGTATACGTCTCAACTGGTTATATGCAATTGAGGCTATTGAATCTGATTTCAGCCTGCTTTTCTTTTTGGATTTGCTTCCATAGCATTTGTCTAACCAAGAACAAACTACAAGGCAGCAGTTGTTTGATTTTAGAGTTGTCTCTCCTAGGAGAGTGGCCATCCAATGCTAACAAGCCTTATCTGCCCGAGGGTTCGAACTCAAAGACTTTTCGGTTTAGCAACCATGAGTTTTACCGACTCGACCACACCGACCCCTATAAATAGCCTAATATGCTTAATATTTTGTATTGTAATTACTACATAGTTATGGTACTCAGGGTAGCCTAGCCTAACTGACTAAGGTTAGTGAAAGTAAAGGAAGCTGGGTGTGCCAAGATCGCAGAAATACTTCATCTGCCCCATTGGAGTGATGTTTTAAAATGGTTCCTTTATTTTTTCAAATTTTACAGAGCAGTTGATAATATTGTTCAACCAGTATAAGAAACTTTAATAGAAAGTGAGGAAATGTTTGTAGTTAAGTTGTTGGTATTAGCATTTGGTTCTCGGGCAGTTAAGGCTCGTTAGCTGGGGAGAGCCACTCTTCTAGGAGAGACAACTCGAAAATCAAACAACTGCTGCCTTGTAGTTTGTTCTTGGTTGGACAAAGGCTATGGAAGCAAATACAAAAAGAAAAGCAGGCTGAAATGGGAGTCAATGGCCTCAATGGCGCATACCCAGTTGACACGTAATCCTTAATTGTGATGGAAGCATGGTCGAGTCGGCAAAGCTCATGGTTGATAAATTCGAAAAAAAAAAAGTCTCGAGTTCAAACCCTCTGGCAGATAAGGCTCGATCCCTCCCAACACTAAAAATTAAGAACGAAGAAGAAGAAGCATTTGGTTAATAGACAACCTATTAATATGTAATGGCAGGGAAGAAAAAGAAAAACAAAAGGAAGTTTTCACAATGCCAAACTAATCGTATTCAGTCTTATTATACAGCATGGAAAATGATCTTTTAAATATAACTTTTTAAGCCTTTAAACACTTTCCTCCTCAAATTTTTGTGATATATTTGAGTCAGTAGTAAAAGAACACAAAAATAATCACACCATCCACTTCTATATGGCTTGGCAAACAGTTCTAATACCTAAGCATGTCAAATCAAACAAATTATGGCACTGATCAGAGATCAGCACCACAAGTAACATATTTAAAAGATTTACTAATAAAATGATTTTAACAATAAAAAAACATGACTTAAATTGAACAACTCTTTAACTTTGTAAACAGATGTACCTCTTTTATCAGGCCCACACTCACGGTGTAGTCTACATCTATAACACTTCTTGCTTGTCTATAAGAAAAACAACAGCATTGATTGCAGTTACATTAACAAAACATTTAGGACTACCACATTTAAAAAATCTAACTTTGATTCTAAAAGGAAACCATTGAAATATATTGTGGAATGTGTGACCCTCGTAAAAATGTTAACCATGGTTGTACTATTGTTCCTTGTCAAGATGACCATCGCTTACAGAGGGATACAGAGGTCGTATGTTCAGTTCTATGTAGCTCTGCCTTTACTTTACCAAAATAACAGGTACCCATCTTAGCTGGATGAACTCTGAGATGTTTAAAAGCACCTAGTCTGTGATTCTAACTCAGACTTTAGGAACCAAAGGTTACACTATGGGAGGGGCACAGAGAGAAAATCCTGGTTGGGTTTAGACATTTTTGAAACAATTGTAGGCGCCATAGTACTTACAGGTCACCTGACTGCTGGGGGTCGCAGGTGAACACACCTGATTTGAATTTGTCAATGATTATACATATAGCAGCACATTATGTGTATGGCATTTTTTAAGTAGTACCCCTGAGCGCCTATGCAGAACACCTGCCTGGGCGCAAACTCTCCAGAAAAAAATTAAAATTGCAACCAAGCTTGTTAACTTAGACTTAGCAGCAATCTTTTTCAAGTTATTTTTTGGTAATAATTAGAATTTTTGGGGAAACCACTGTAATTTACATATGACCCTTGTTTATGTAGCAAATCTAGCTCTCAAACATCGACTGCTGAGTGAAGTTAATTTCTGGCCTGTATTTTATTTTTTAATATTATTCAATTATCTATTTTATTTGACACAAAAATAATCACAATTCGTGTATTTAATTAAAGTGCCATATTAATTAATTAGTCACCTTTCTTTAACATTACTACATACATTCGGCTGATTTTACAGTCCTTACTGACTTACTACTCAGACTGTGACATTTATTTTAATATTTAATATTTTAGTTAGAGAATAGAGTCTAGATTCTAGATCCAGAGATCTATATATAGATCTATATCTAGTTTCTCTAGAATCTAGAAATCATTTAACATAATTATTTAAAACTTAAAGTTTAAGATTTTATTTATTATAAACTTAAAGTAAAGTAAGTTTATTTAAGACCTCAAATTACAATAATGAAGACTGAAACTAGAATTAAACTTTTTAAATAAAGAGGACGTCTTTGTCGAACTCTTTAAAAAGTGTATGAACTCAGAGTTTCTTACAGGCATCTCTACCGCCCCCCTCCGAACGAGATTAATTTTACATAGATCTAGAAATCTAGTAAACATACACTTTTACTAGAATCTAGATTCTAGTCACATTCTAGTGTCCGCCCCCCTTCCCCTGAAAAATGTTCACCCCCCCCCCCCCCCGGGAGAAAAAAGTCTGGAAGAAACACTATGAACTCTGAGCAGCTTACCAATGCGTGACGTAGTACTGGTAGATCTACATATGGATCCAGATCTAGATCTAATTGATTTGATTGCTTAACAGTTAAGCCTGTTTGAACAGTTTCTGAATCTGATTGACCAGGAGTGGCAGGAGAACCAGGAAGACTAGGTTGAGTTGATTCAGCAGGATGTTCGTTTTTTATTTCGTAACGTGTCCAGGGTAGAGCAGTTGTAAGAAGCCTGTCAATTTCTGCACAACATAGTGCAGTTACACTTACAAATACTAATAGTTTTAACATTGTAAATCAGATGCACTAAATTCAGTACAAGGAATTCATTTCATCACAACAAATCATCGAAAAAATCGTTGGGTCTAAAAGCGGTACAATTATGACAATGCCAGATTTTTAAACTTGTAAACCAAACGAAGTTATTTAAAAAACTTCCAGACATTTTTCTCCGGGTGCGATGGAGAAATGACTCTTAAAACACCCTGTGGGAGGGGTGGTGGGGAGGGGGGGGGGTGGTCACTCACAGTTTTAAATATATATTCTATATTCAATATTTATTGTTTTCTATATCGTTTTGTGGTGTTAAAAGACAAATTAGGCAACATACTATCATACAGCTAGGAGGGGGTGGGGTTTTCGCAATGAAAGTATTGAAAGTGGCTCAAAAATTCTAACGACACACTTTTGCATAATAATAGTTCGAGGTGAAAAATTGGGGGGGGGGGGGGGAAATCGGATGAATTTTATTTTAACTATCTGTGACAATGCGGTGAGGAGGATAAATCTTTAGGAATGCTTAGTAGTTATTGTTTGCAACAAATATTGCCAGCAGCCTTTGTATTAACAGTGTTTCTTTCAGATTTTTTTCTCGGCGGCGGGGGGGGGGGGGGGGGGGGGGGCGCACTTGATATTGGGGGGGGGGGGGGCACTGGTAAAAGTATATAATATTTTCTACATAAATTCCATTTCGCTAGGGGGGATAGACATTATTAGGGGACTCGCCCCCCCCCCCCCCCCCCCCCCCCTTAAGAGATGCCTGGAAGAAACTCTGTATATTAAAAGAGAAATACCTATCAACACTTCTTATGTGGCTATCTGATTAGTAAAATAGAATAGGGTCGGAGCGGGTTGGGTGGAAGGCGATACTATTTGGTCAAAATTTAAGAGCTAAGAAATTATAGCCAGGCTTTCTATATTAAAAATTACCTTATAAACCTTTTAAATTCAAATTTACTAAATTGTACCGAAGAGACGAGGTTGCTTGTTTTATCACAAATTCAAATAGGCTACTTCATTTCCAGTATAGTTAGGCCAGTAGGCATACTAAACGAGGTTCAATTTACTTCTGAACATAGTACAATACCGCGACTGTCATTGTTTTGTTACTTTCTTTAACGTGATTATCCAAAACTGTAATGTAAAAGTTTCGAGTTTGTTCTAAAGACACAACCATAAACCTAAACAAAATAGCTTGACCTTTATTCGAGCCATCCTCTAAACTCGGTTTTTCTTCTTTTTATTCCATTCGGCTCCCTAAACTTTTCGTCAACTAACTTGATTTTCTTTTAAGTTCAGGCTCTAAGTATACAGCCTCCCCCATCTCTCTTTCGAAAGGTTTCCTCCGTGGTCTTTTTGTTTCCCCCTCGTCATCTTTCCCCGTAGATTTCACACCAGTTATATTTTAAAGTGTCTTTTTAATCATGTTCCCTATCCCCCACAGTTTCTTTTCTCTTATTTCGTTCTCCACTATCTGTTACACTGTCTCCGAGCCATACAAAAATACAGACTTAACATTTTAGCTTAAGATCCCGATTTCATATCTATATATATAATTCTCTTCTGGAAGACGCTTGAAAACAAGCTGTAAGCGCGCTCCCTACCACCCCCACCACTAAATGGTCTGGTGAGTTATTGTTCAAGGTAAATGTTTACAAGCAGAGCCGGGTTTAGTGACGACTATTAGGGGCAGATAATTTAGTTTGAAACGATTTTAAAAGTGGGGGGGGGGGGTAACTAAAAGGAGTTTACTTTAATGGAGGGGGGGGGGGAACGTGGGGGCGGGGGGGGGGGGGGGTTATCGTCCTTAACTAGCTATTTATAGTGTTTTAAAGAAATATTTTCAGTGGCAGCGTTGGTACTGTCGAATTCACAAATTATGAATTACTGGAAAGTAGAAAAAAACAACAACTAAATAGCGGCGTATGATATGCCGCGGGCCGGCTCGTTTTTTATATTCCATTTGCATTCTACTTTGGTTTAGAAAGTTAAAAGCGCTCAACCGTTGCTGATTAGAATGTGAACGCTTTGGTCTGTTTCACTATAATTAGACCGTTTTTTATGGCTTCTTTAACCAATACAGTGTGTTCTGCATTTTGTTGTTGGCTTTGTTTTTCTAACGTTTTCATACTACTGCCCTGTCTACACTATCGAATACTTTTTTTTTTAATTTATAAAAAGCAAATCTAATGAAAATTAGATTTTAGGTATTTTCTTTGATAATCCTTAGTGTTGGAACATGATCTATGCAAGATTGATCTTTCTAAAGTGCTTCTCCTAAGTATTGAGCCACAAAACTCCCTACATCCTATCGACGAGTTTGATTATACATAGCCGTTTTATAGTTTTAGATAACAAAGTGATGCTCTATCCAGTAGAGTAGCAAGGGGGGGGGGGACATATGTCCCCGGGCACCGACCCTAGGGGTCGCCAAAATGGGTTGGAAAAATAAATTGAAAGGTTGAGGGGGTGCAAATCAAAATCTTGAAGGGGGGGGGGTGCAAATCAAAAGTTTGAGGGTGTGGTGCAAATGGAAATCTTGAGGAGGGGGGGTGCAAATCGAAAAGTTTGTCCCCGGGCGCCGGGAAGGGTCACTACGCCTCTGGCTCTATCAGATGAATTACTTCTATTTGACTACACCCAGAGGCGGAGCAAGTGAGGGGTCGCGGTGTGTGGGGGGGGGGGCGGCACCGCGTGACACCCGACCGAGGGCCGCCACTGAATACGCCTGTGATTTGAACGCTCTTTGGTTTATTCGGTTGTATTTTTAGCGGCCTCTAAGATGTGTCGGCTATGTAAGAATTGTGCCGGCCCCTTACATGGGAGGCGATAAGGTGAGGCTGATAAGACGGCCACGATAAGTGATGTGGGTGGCGGGCCCTGCGTGTTTTTTGACACAGAAAATCTTCACCGAGGGGTGACAGGTAAAACACTGATGCCAACAACTCAAAGTCGGCTAACTTGAAACCACGAAATTGAGCGACGCGTACTTTGGACTATTCTTTTCTTTATTAAGGTGATACTAATCCGTAACACACGTCCTATTTTTCTATCAGTTCATTCTTTATCACGCGACCCTAATTTGTTCATTACACTTACAAAAAAAAAAAAAAAAAAAAAGAACATAAAAAAGAACATAAAAAATATCTAAAAATAGAATACATTCATCATCTAAACTTCTCGTTGCTTCATGAGCGCACGGTGCATCAACAAGTGAGCTCCATTTTATCCTGTCTCTAGCTATAACCTCTGCATGTCGGAATGCTTGGCCTTTTACCTTCAACTCTTTCTCCATTGATATTCTCCGTGTTTTTTTTTTGTTATCTCTAGAGCAGGCCTGGCTAAACGTATTAAATATCTTTAAATTAAACCGTACTTTTATCTTTAAAAAAAGCCAGATCAATTTATTCATATAGCTAGTGTGGCCGGTTCCTATACTTTAACCTCGAAATATTCCGAACGTTTTCCTGGCAATAGCCATTGACAATCATGACATTCTCTGTCTCAACGTTGTAGCCTTCTGTGTAATAAAGGAGTTGTAGATTCCAGGCATGCTTTGTGGTAATGGATACGTAAGTGTGTGTGTTTGTGTGTGTGTGTGTTAGGTGGGGTGGGGTGAGGTGAGGCTATACAATACAAGCAAACAAAGTCCTAAGTAAACATACACTGGCGGCAAATGTCTATAGAATTATTGGAGCAGTTAAACTACATTTCTCCCGCATTAACAAACAAAAAAAAAAGATAGTAAAGAAAGTTGTATTGGGAGTGGGATAGGACCACGGCTCATGATTAAATGTGTTTGGAATTACTTATTCAATGGCCCATGGTTAAACTTGAGTTTAACCACAGGTTAAAAACTTATTGAAGGGCCCATGGTTAAATTTGTGTGTAACCACAGGTTAAAAACTTATTGTAGGGCCCATGCGACTAACCAGCAGTGGCGTCGCTAGGTCGTGTGTCACCCGGTGCGGCACTTTATGGTGTCACCCCACCCCACTACACACACCAAACAGAAAATAATATATATTTTTTTCGTCTAGGTGTCACCCCCCTAAATGGTGTCACCCGGTGCGGTCCGCACCCCCGCCCCCGCCTAGCGACGCCTGTACTTACCAGCACTAATGACACAGTTGTTACTCGAGAGTTCTATCCGCAACACACATGAGAGAGGAGGGGGGGGGTAAAATAAAGTTTGGTGTAGGGATTAGTCCTCGAGTTAACCCAGCTCTGATGGGTACCTGACTCACTATAGAGAAGACTAAGTCGGCTGGGTATAGTGCTGGCCACACTATCCCTTTACATGCCTGGGTCACAGAAACAGTTGAAGCTTACTTCACCTACCAAATGGTCGGCTAGGTGCGAAAGGAAACTTAACTTTTTATTATAACTATATTAAAGATCATCTTTGGAGGAGTAATACAGCGAAGCAAAAGTGCGAGGCTCACATCGGCCTAAATGTAGCTAGTCGGCCGAACAGGACCTAGACAAGTGTAGTAGCAGACCTAGGCTCCACATAGGCTCCAGAGAATCAATACACATCCCATTAAAATTTCAGTACGAGTCAACATAATTAATTAACGACAGACGAATTTACTTAAACAACTAGACTATTGATTATGTTGCAGCTATGAAAAATTATGCGGTATTACAAAAGGGTGTTTCAACAGAATAAAATGCCTGTCATTTGTTACGCCAAGAACACACGGTGTTCTATTATTCTAGTATACAGAGCAGTCATGTCCCATTTCGACACGCGTTTATATTTGGAACAAAGGCAGGCACATACCATTTAGACAATTATTGAGATGGTAATATGACTTGTGAACAAGGAAATATGACTTGTGAACAATGTAATATGACTTGTGAACAAGGAAATATGACTTGTGAACAAGGAAATATAATTTGTGAACAAGGAAATATGACTTGTGAACAAAGAAATATGACTTGTGAACAAAGGAATATGACTTGTGAACAGGGGTATATGACTGGTGAGCAAGGAAATATGACTTGTGAACAAGGATATATGACTTGTGAACAGGGATATATGACTTGTGAACAAGGAAATATGACTTGTGAACAAGGAAATATAACTTGGAAACAGGGATATATGACTTGTGAACAAGGAAATATGATTTGTGCGCCAGGAAATATGACTTGTGAACAGGGATAAATGACTTGTGAGAAAGGAAATATGACTTTTGAACAAGGAAATATGACTTGGGAACAAGGAAATATAACTTATGAACAGGGATATATGACTTGTAAACAAGGAAATATGACTTGTGAACAAGGAAATATGACTTGTGAGCTAGGAAATATGACTTGTGAACAAAGAAATATATCTTGTTAACAGGGATATATGACTTAGTTTTTGTATTGCCGTAAATGCGTGGTATAGAAATCCACAAACAAATTGTGTGTTGGTTTATGGAATAAGGGGGGGGGGGGGATGTCCTAGACAAGTGTAAAACAATATGTCTATGGTACAGTATTATGTGACTCATAATATAGTATTATCATAATGACATAAGGGCATAATATGTGACATTTTGTGTCATACAAAACGTGCACTATGCCATGCTCATCAATTCAAAGCACCGTTTCTTTATATGCAGTGCCCCCCCCCCCCCCCCCCACACACACCTCCAACCTTCCGGAGCACATATACTCCCCCCCCCCCCCCCCCCACACGAAATGTCAAAATATACACTTTATTGTCTTTATTTAGAAAATATATGCTTTAATCGGCTTCTGCAATCTACTCCCCACCCACATTTTAAATGCTGCCCCCCTGAAAATTTTATTTTAAAGTGCTCACTCCCCTGAGAAAAAAAAAATCACTACCCCTGCTTACGCCACATGGTCACGCTACTTAACCCCCACTGACCTGCCCTCCCCACTCTAGAAACGTGCACAGCACCAGCCGTTTGGCGGGCTGACCTATCAGATAAGAGGAGAAAAAAAAACACTTCTCTCGGGCTCGTTCATTGGTTGGCTCTTGTCGCTTGTGTCTAAAAATAGCTCTTGGCAGAGTCCCGTGTCGCTTGTTTACTGTGAGTTGATCAAATGCTTGGATTTACTAGGACTGTATTACTGCACTAGGGATTTCTTTAGGGATTATCTTTTCTTTAATGCTTGCATGGATAACTTTAACATATGGTGAGTTGAGATATTTAAAGGCATAATTTGTATTCCATTTACGTGAATTCGCCGAGTTGTAACAAAAATGGTATTTTTAAAAATGGGATAGAGCACACATTGTTGTGCTCGACTGCTAACCCCGAAAAGCCAGAGTTTGGATCCCGTAGTACGTCCCTGAGTCCACCCAGCTATAGTGGGTACCTGGCTCACGTTAGAGATAGTAAAGGCGGCTGGGCATATAGTGCCTCCTACACTATCCCTTCATATCACAGGTGAACT